>NC_142705.1:22760891-23133390 GCF_029339155.1 Prunus mume
AATTTTCAGGTTCCACAATACACACATTACATTCAGCCATGATTTCACTTACACTTCTCCATTTCTTTGGTGTGTGATCAAAGAAATGAGAACTTTCACCCATGCCTTCATCTTGCAGAGTGGTATCTTCAACTATTTGAATTTGTGTATCCAAGCTTTGACTTGGTTCAGCTCGTAATGTGACTTCTTCATTCATTTGCAGTGATGTATCCAAGCTTTGACTTGGTTCACAGCTTTGATTCTCAGTAGGCAAAGGGACTACCATCTCTTCTTCATTTGTATTTTCCCACTTCCATAAGCCATTTTCATCAAATTGCACATCTCTGGACAGAATTATCTTCCTAGTACTTGGATCAAACAGCCTATATCCCTTTTCACAGAGACCATAGCCTACAAAAATACACTTGTGACTGTTTTCTTCAAGCTTATGCCTCAATGCTGAAGGAATAAGCACATGACAAGGTGATCCAAATATTTTTAAATGGGCAATTCCTGGTTTTCTGCCAGTATAAGCTTCAAATGGTGTTATCTTGTTAAGAGCCTTGGTAGGACATCTATTTAGCAAATAGATGCTGTATTTACAACTTCGCCCAAAACTCATGGGAACACCTTTCTCATGCAACATGGACTTGGCCATTTCCCTCACTGTCTGTTCTTCCTCTCGCCACTCCATTTTGCTGGAGAATATGCCATAGTTAGCTTTGCCTTTGAATACCAGATTCCTCACAAAACTTGTTGAATTCTCCAGATAGAAACTCTCCACCCCTGTCACTTCTCAAGCCTTTTATCTTATACCCACTTTGCAGCTCGATCATAGCTTTGAATTTTCTAAAACATTCCAATGCACTTGACTTATTTCTGATGAAGTACACCCATGACATTCTAGTAAAATCATCTATAAACAGTTAGAAAGTTTGGATCTGCCCGTTGGGCCACACTCTAACTAATACCGAAGGCCTTTTGTGATAAAACCTCACACACTGGATTAGGCGGGTGGTAAAGTGGACGATATCGTGTTGTTAGAGTGGGACTAACAGCAGATCCAAATTTTCAACACAAGTAACGGGACAAAAAATTTCGACGGTTATAAATGAAAAATCATCATTTAACGGTTATTTTAACTCCGATTTTGTATGATTGTTTACCGCTACACTCCTTGACCCTATATGAATACAATGACTGAATTTGATCTTCAATTTAAAATATTTACACTAGTGGATACCACAAAATCTTATGTTATATTTAACGAAAGTATAAATAAACTCTTAATTGTTAGTGAATATTTTTTTTTTGATGGCATACACATTTTAAAAAACTAGTTTTAACGATCCAACCGTCAAACTTATTTGTTTATTGTGACAGGACCCGACCCAAATTCCACTTTAGAATCCGAGCCGAACCCTGTTTGTGATCGACACCTGGTGGTTGCCGAACACAATTGACTTGGTTGCCCTTTTTGATTAAAAACTTAATTCCTTAAATCCACGACTTCTACCAGAAAATTCTAGTCTCTCCTGTAAATTGAACGTTCTCAATATTTACACCTGTCAACAAGTACTTAAATATATACACCAACTGCCAGTATACAAAAATAAGTAAGTTCTAACAATTAAATATGTTTCAAGGCAATATCAGAGCATCTATACAGGTTTATTTACAAAGGAGATAACCGTTGTGAAGCAAGGAACCCTACATCAAAATGGGAAAGAGCGGGAAGCGGGAATGTCCTGTGGTGGCTCTCGGATGCACGTCTACAGCTGGGGCGTAAAACATTAAAAAGGTGAGTGGACCCCAAAGACAAAGTTTAGAAAATAAGTAACAACATACTAACCCCACAGTAAAAACACAATTATACAAAACTAACTCATTTTCTTTATCGTATACATGCTGAAATCAATGTATTCATGCATTATATACCAAACACATTCATGGTTAACATGAATCTTGTAAAGCACTAAAATCCGTTTAAAACTACCACTTAGGTGTACCCCTCTATTTCCGTCAATTCTGGTTTGCCATCAATTCACGATATCCAATTCCACGGTCTCGGTGACACAAAGTCAACCCGAGCCATAATGGCGAGATTGGGACCGTAGTCAACCGATCCGCATTCTGGCTCCTTGCAGTCCGGTACCAAGGAACTCGTGGGGCAATATCAAGCATCTTGACTAAGCGAAGGCAATCGATAAAATCAAAGGCAACTCGGATGTCCGTGGACATCATCATATCCGAAGGCAACATCTGTATATCTGGGTACTTACGGTGGCTTAGAAAATAATAATAATAGTAATAAGCAAAGTTTGTTGAAAGATCTGATAAATAACTGAATTTCAGTTACGGCTGGACTCTGCTGCCATTTATCAGATGTTTAACTAAAATTCTATTTTCCTATATCTCTAAAGGATATTCCACTCGGCAGCATGCAAATCAAAATATTTAAAAGCATGTCTCACTTATAAAACACTATTCTTTGAATAAAACTTATTCAAGATCAAATACTGAAAGTAAATTGCATAAATTCATTTATGAAAACAAAAAGTCCACTCACGGTTGGTCCGAGCTCGCTGGACCTTTGGAAGGTCCCTCCTGCGGGTCAACTGGTGCCCGAGTGCCCGATTCAAATACGAATAAAATATATTAATAAAACTGCTCGGTATAAATATTTAAATAAAACCCTGACCCCCGGCTAGAAGTGCGTGCATCAAATTAAACTTATTTCTATGCCCACATTACGTTCTTTTAATCCTAGGACATTCGTCCCGTGAATTTGGTTTCGATCGGACGGTTAGATTCGTCACGTTCACACGATCGACGATTCTAAATCCTTAACCCTAGGGTTCGCCATTCCGGAGTATCCGGGACTCCGATTCATGATCCGTCGAATCCTACACAATCCTGGTAAGGTCTAAATTAACCTATCTTAAAGTGATCACGATCCAACGGTTTGAAACTATTGAACCGGATAACGCATACCATGTAAAAGTTCGCTTAACACTCAAACGACGTCCGAATTGAGATCCGCGAATTTCTACACACTCGTAAGAATACTAGGATCATTCTGGAACTGAGAATTGTCCCCACCAGACTGCCCACGCCGCCACGCGCGGCGGTTTGGGTATTTGACGAAATTTCCGGCGCCAGAAAAACTCCAAACCGACAGCCCAAACTCCTAACTTAGATAAAACACCCAATTTGGAACAACTTTTGTTCTTGGACCTACCCCAAAAAGTGGCCGGAAGTGACTGGAATCCTACCCTCAAAACCGGCTGAAACTTAAGTTGAAAATCAAACGCTCTACGCTTAAAATTTCTGAAATCTAACCCAACCAGCAGCTAAGTTACGAAAAATAGCTGGAAAATCATACCTCACTCGTCCGATTTGGTGGAGAATCAAGGGAGAACGAGCAGTGAGAAAATCTGTCAAAACCAGCAACTTCCTTCGAGTTTTCTGGTGGTTTCGCTGCGTCCGGCGTCGGAGCTAGGCTTGGTTGGGTAGAGAACAACAATACGAAACTTTTGCAACAAATTTCACTCAAAGCGGATCTCAGATGGCGTGAAATCGCCGCTTGAAGGTGAGTGTGCGGAGAGAGAGAGAACAGAAAATCTGGTCTCTCTCGCGAGAAGAAGGAGAAATAGACCCGGTTCTTGTAGTGATATTGTAGCACCGACAATTTTAAAATTCACATTACGTCCTTTTGGTTTATAGACCTTTCCTCCTTCGTTACAGCTCGGAATCAAGCGTGCCGCATGTCTACGAACTCGTTTCGCTCTACAACGGTGCAAACAAAATTTCCAAACTCCTCTCCTGTCAAAAAGTCAACTTCTCAAATACTAAAATAGTCTAAGGGCAAAAGTGTCATTTTTCCTTAATAAACTAATAGTTAAATATTAATTAAAGTTTGGGTTATTACATTTATACTTTGAGATCATATACGCCAAAAATCAGAAGAAAAAAAATATTGAGATCAAGTATACTTGAGACAAAAAATTTCGACGGTTATAAATGAAAAATCATGATTTAACGGTCATTTTAACTCCGATTTTGATGATTTTTTACCGCTATACTCCTTGACCCTATA
This sequence comes from Prunus mume, assembly GCF_029339155.1. Taxonomy (NCBI): domain Eukaryota; kingdom Viridiplantae; phylum Streptophyta; class Magnoliopsida; order Rosales; family Rosaceae; genus Prunus; species Prunus mume. Next base: position 22,764,970 of record NC_142705.1, read on the forward strand.
TGAATACAATTATTGAATTTGATCTTCAATTTAAAATATTTACACTAGTGGATACCACAAAATCTTATGTTATATTTAACGAAAGTATAAATAAACTCTTAATTGTTAGTGAATATATTGTTTTGATGACATACGCATTCTAAGAAACTAGTTTCAATGATCCAACTGTCAAACTTGTTTTTTTATACTTGAGATCATATACGCCAAAAATCGGAAAAAATAAACATTCAAAGATCAAGTAACGAGACAAAAAATTTGTGATTATAAATGAAAAATCATCATTTAGCGGTTATTTTAACTCCGATTTTGATGATTTTTTACCACTACACTCCTTAACTCTATATGAATACAATGATTGAATTTGATCTTCAATTTAAAATATTTACACTAGTGGATACCACAAAATCTTATGTCAAATTTAACGAAAGTATAAATAAAGTCTTAATTGTTAGTGAATATATTGTTTTGATGGCATACGCATTCTAAGAAACTAGTTTCAATGATCCAACCGTCAAACGTGTTTGTTTATACTTCGAGATCATATATGCCAAAAATCGAAAAAAATAAACATTTAGAGATCAAGTAACGAGACAAAAAATTTCAATGGTTATAAATGAAAAATCATGAATTAAAGGTTATTTTAACTCCGATTTTGATGATTTTTTTACAGCTACACTACTTGACCCTATATGAATACAATGACTGAATTTTTTCTTCAATTTAATATATTTACACTAGTGGATACCACAAAATCTTATGTTATATTTAACGAAACTATAGATAAACTCTTAATTGTTAGATGACGGTTTTTTTATAAAAAGCGTCATCTTTACATATAATAGACGCGGTTTTTTATAAAAAGCGTTATCTTTATATAATAGAGCGGCGATTTTTTATAAAAGCGTCATCTTTTCATATAATAGGACGGTTTTTATATAAAAGCGTCATCTTTATACAATAGACTACGGTTTTTATAAAAGCGTCATCTTTACATACATACGATGATTTATAAAAGAGTCATCTTTACATACGATAGACAGCGGTTTTTATAAAAGCGTCATCTTTACATATGATAGACGCGGTTTTTATAAAAACCGTTATCTTTACATACAATAGACGGTTTTTATAAAAGCGTCATCTTTACATACAATAGACGACATTTTTTTATATAAAAGCATTATCTTTACATATAATAGACGGCGGTTTTTATAAAAAGCGTCATCTTTACATACAATAGACGACGATTTATAAAAAGAGTCATCTTTACATAAAATAGACGACGATTTTTATAAAAAAACGTCATCTTTACATACAATAGACGACAGTTTTTTATAAAAAACGTCATCTTTACATATAATAGACGACCTTTTTATTTATTTATAAAAAGCGTCATATAATAGACAACTTTGTTTATAAAAAGCGTCATTTTTACATACAATAGACGACGGTTTTTATAAAAAGCGTCATCTTTACATACAATAGACAACGATTTATAAAAAGAGTCATCTTTACATACAATAGACGACGGTTTTTATAAAAAGTGTCATCTTTACATACTATAGACGATGGTTTTTAAAAAAAGCATCATCTTTACATATAATACACGACGATTTGTATAAAAATAGTCATCTTTACATATAATAGACGACGGTTTTTATCCAAACAACCACGTCTTTACCAAAAAATGACACTTGATTTTTAAAAGATGGCGCTTGTCATACCCCGTCGCGATTTTTGGTCGATTTTAACTCAAGAAAACCTTTTTAATAAGACGATGCTTTTTATTTGTGTGCGTCGTTATAAAAAATATTCAACAGATACCTCGGTTTTAGTTGTTTAACTCATTATCCACGACGGTTTTTGTTACGTCGTCCTTTTTCAAATCTAGCAGACGGTTTTCTTCTCACAGTCGTCTTTTTCTGATAGTCGTTTTTTCACTTTTTGTAGTAGTGAATCTGCCATCGGAAAATATATATATATACATATATATATATATATATATAAATGGCTAAAGAACCAGAACTTCCGTTAATAGGTGAGGCGTGGCCAGGAATTGAAGTTGAAAGGAGAGCCCTCAGCTCGGGATTCTCCTCCTAGCCATGCATCCTGAACTTGTTCAAGCATCTCGCAAGTTCCAAAGAACATCCTCAATAGAAGGTCTATCTGCTGGATCCTTACACTAACATCTCACACAAATTTCCATCGATCTTCAAGGGTGATCCAAGCATGTCTGCCTAACTAGTGGATCAACCATGCTTCCCGAGCTGCTTCATCAATTGTAAGGGCCATTTGTAGCTGCACGGTGTTAATGAATGTATGTAAATTTATTAGGTGTGGTATAACTTTCCCAAACCCTAATTCATAATGCAGAGGAACATTTTCTGTTCTATAAATACACCAAATACCGATTTGTTAATGAAGAAAATACAACAAAAAGCGAGTTCTTTACGATCTTCTTGAACTTCCACTTGAGTCTCAGACTTCACTAGTCTGCCTTTGATCATTTCCAGCAATATTTCTCCAAAGTTGCGAACATCGGTCCTGTCATCGTGCTTCATCCTGTCAACCAACATAGCTCAATGGTTACAGTTTGCATGTTAACGGAATAATCTACATAAGATTAGTAGGTGTGCTTTAGGTGATAATATCTAGATGTAGCTCAGGACCTCTCCGTGGAGGTGGCAAGAGGTGACAAGGTGTCAACAAGCACAAGGACTAAGATTATCATCAAAAGTAATAAAATTTATCAGTTATGTACAAGTCATTAAACTCTTGACCTATTATGTTTGCAATCTGCCTACTCATCATAATATCATCACACACGCACACACAAAAAAAACAAAAAACTATATGGTTCTACTACCCATAGACATGCGTCAAGTCTTGAGAATGGTGATGAAAATACACACTAGGTTAAAAGTGGGAGCAAAAATGCTCTTATATAATATAATATTGTCAGCCTATCAACAAGAATAATTGTCAACTCTTTTACTCTCCTTTTTTTTCCCGCTAAAGGAGCTATAATAGGTGTGGGAGGACTAATTTCTTTGTAGAATGAGGTGAGCTTTCACTAAATGGGGTGAACTTCCTAAAATTAGCGCTAAATCCCTATTTTTCTATATATTTCTACACGGGTGGAGCCTAACCTAGTCTAAGGGTGGTTTCGCCGTTGCGAATGTGTGACTATCCTTAATAATCAAGGGTATAACTGGGATTTTATGTGATGGCAAAGTGAACTCTCTTAATAATACCACAATTATGTCCTCTTTTGCCTTCCCAAATTAAGCTGTAGAGCTAGATACAGGTAGTGGTTTTCTGTTATTCAACTAATACACAATGCCCCGAATTAGAAACCAAAATGTGCAAGAGGCTCTCCAAAACCCACAAATTTAGGATTAATTCCTCTCAACATGCACTGTGCCTTAACCAACTCCTGCATAGTGGACTATAAAATCAAAGCCTTCTATTCACCATTCTAATCAACAGCACCTAATACGATACAAAAACTCGAAACCAAGAACCAGAAAAATAAACAACAAAGATGGCTGGAAAAAACACATGCTTGGGTGTCCATGCAGCTCTAACCGTGACATTAATTCTCCTCAATGCCATTATAGTCGTGGCAGATGATGATGCACCGGTACCAGCCGACCAGTCCCAAGTCAACACATGGTTCAATAACAATGTGAATCCAAACAAAGAACGGCGGGCAAGCTTGACCCTGCCCTTGTAACAGCTGAGCTTGGTCAAACCGTCGTCAAGGTTATGAAAGATGGAAGTGGAGAATTCAAGACCATCACTGACGCCGTTAATAGCATTCCAGCCGAAAACACCAAACGTGTCATTGTGTACATTGGAGAGGGAGAGTACAATGAGAAAATCACAATTCCACGGAATAAACCATTTGTTACATTTTATGGCTCTCCAACAAATATGCCAACTTTGATCTTTGGTGGCAATGCCCAAAAGTATGGAACTGTGGACAGTGCCCCGTGATTGCCGAATCCGACTACTTCGTGGCAGCTAACCTTATTATTAAGGTACGTAAATGCCTCACATTTGCGAGAAATGTTTCGTGCCACGTGATATTATCATCACACAAAATAATGTTTTTTTATTAACTTTCTTTTAATATTTTTGTTTCCTTATAATTTACGTTGATTTGTGGTTGTGTGAAGAACTCTTCGCCAAAGCCAGATGGGAAAAGAGTGGGAGAACAGGCATTGGCATTGAGGGTGTCGGGGAACAAGTCAGCCTTGTTCAATTGTAGGGTAATTGGTTTCCAGGACACACTTTGTGATGACAAGGGCAATCATTTTTTCAAGGACTGCTTTATTGAAGGCACTGTGGATTTCATCTTCGGAAGTGGAAAGTCTCTCTATTTGGTAATGCCACCCAAACCCTCCCTATAATTCCTAAATAAAAGGAAAACTTATAAAAGAACTTTTGTTAACTCTCCCTACATGTTTTACAAATCAAATCGCTAAATGCGAGTCTCTTCTTGTAATAGTGAATTTCACGTACATGTTGTGTGAGAAATGTTATGTATACGACTAACTCTTCACTATAACTCAGTTGTTTGTTGTCTATGTATTATGTCATGGTTTTGATGGGTAGTTAATTCATGGGTGTGCAGAACACTGAGTTACATGTGCTGGGGAATAATGAAATAGCGGTGATAACAACACAAGCAAGGACTCGGCTTGGAGGATATCGGATACTCATTTGTCCACTGCAACATAACTGGGACTGGAAATGGCACGTATTTGGGCAGGGCTTGGAGGATCAGTCCTAGGGTGGTCTTTGCCTACACCAGCATGTCCGAGGTCATCACCCCAGCCGGCTGGAACAACAAGAACCGCCCTGAGCGTGACAGGTAAACAAATTAAAACACACTAATTAATTAAGCATTTCATATAATTGAATGATTTTGAGAGTTAATTAATAGTTTCAATTTTTTTTGTATTTGTTGTTATATTCAGCACCGTGTTCTATGGAGAACACAAGTGTTCGGGTCCAGGTTCAAGTATGGTTGGGAGAGTAAAATACACCAAACAGCTGAACAAGGAACAAGTCAAACCTTTCCTCAACCTTGGCTATATTCAGGGTTCCAAATGGCTTCTCCCTCCTCCAAATCCAAAAGTGTAGATTTTCCTAAGACTAGGAAATAGTTTTCTTTACTTTGTACACATTTTTATATATGGGTGCTATTGAGAAAGCCATACACACACTTCATGCAAAATGCACAATGTATAAAATCAACATTATGATTTAATTTCTAAAGATCTGCTGCTATACAATTTGAGCACAGTTTGTCAATTTGATTGGGAACAAAGATATGCGCAAAGGACTCACTAGTATAGTGGCTTGGACAATTTACTCCCTCATGCAAGGTTTTGGGTTCGAGTCCTAGCATCCGTGTAGTATGTATGAGTTTAGTACTATTGCCCCTCCCAATAGGAAAGGACCGCAACAAAAAAACAAAAACAAAAATAAAAACAAAAAACAAAAAAAGCGCGCATAAGTGGCAATGTGTAAAAATTAAAAATGGACCCCCTTCAATTTTCACATAAGAAATAATAAGTCATGCATTTTCAAAGTATCGATCCGTTAAATAACTTCACCTTTTTCAAATTTGGTAAAGAAAAACATATCAAAAATCGGTTCCAGTTTTGGACAAATCCCACTCCGTCCAGATTTAATAAATAAACAAAAACAGAACCAAAATTTATGATCTAGTCAAGCATTTAAATTTCACCTTAATCCAACATGTACAGTAAAATATGAATTACATGAGCAACGATTTAGGTTAAGGCTTGACTGGACTCCGTCTAAACTTGCTTCGTAACTCTGCCAGAATATATAGGTGCTAAGGTGGTTGATCTGATGGTTATGGTTCACGATTGGGAAAGGTTCAAGAGCTTATCTAACCCATGTAGCCTTCCTTGCAGCGCAAAGTGACCTAGATCCTAGAACTAGACTTTTAATTGCTTAACTTCTAAATTGTTTGTGAGGTAAAATACCTCTAGGCCGAGCTGCACCAAAGCACAATGTTAGTGGTCGAGCTAGGCCAGACCACGGTGTTTGTGGTCTAGCTGGGACAGAGAACGGTGTGAGTGGTCGAGTTGGGCCAGAGCACGGTGTTAGTGGTCAAGTTGGGCTAGACTACGGTGTTAGTGGTCGGGCTAGGCTCTAGCCTGGTCGCTATATATTTTTCCCCTATGACCTATGTGGCCTTATGGACCAAGTGCATGAGGTTGATTTATGTAGTGTTCACTCAAAGGACCGACTTAGAAAGGGCCTTACCGTGTGTTGAAGCCTAAAAAATCCAAGGCTGGGCCCAAATATATTTTTGGCCTAGTACAACACCAAGTAGAAAATCCTTATTCAAGTAACATGCCACGCTACGAGCTTAAGTGGGCCCAAGCCATGCGAATGCCTAGGGCTTGCTATGCGGGTTGTGGTATGGATGGTTACGAGTATTTACAAGGCCCATTGATGGTCCAAGGAGTGGAAGTTTTGGGCTACTTGGGAGCACCAAAACTCAAGCTCATTCCTTGAGTCCAAACATATGGGTAAGCATGAAAGGAAACCCAATAAACCATCACCTTAAGAAAAGGCCCAAACATCTTAGAAAATATCCAATAGCCATAGCCCATAAAAAATCCCACATCAGCCAAAGCTTCCAGCAGTCTGACGAAATCAAAGGAACTCACAAACCTGGAAACAAAATAGCCCACCCGGCTACCTTATAAAATATCCAATGTCATGCATTTCTGTTAAAACCATATCGCAACCAAACCACCAAAACCAAGCAAACCCATGTGCTGATCACCTTTTTGACTAAGCACCCTTACCCATTCTTTCCTCTTCAAGCTTTGGTGAGAAGACAAGAAACAAAAGTGGGTGGCTCCTCACCCACATGGAGAAGTCCAGCTGCTGAGGTCTTGGAACTCCAAAAAGCTGCGTGCTTATGGGTTCAGGCTAGGGAAATTTCACCAAACAAGATTAAATGGAAGAAAGTGAAGAAAAGGGGGAGGGAGGCTTGACAAAATTAAGGTTTCCAATATCTATAAAAGGAAGCATTTTCTTCCCAGCAAAGACACAACAAACAGATCGAAGGCAAGCATCCCCTCTGGAATCCTTCAATTTCATGCTTTGTTCTTCCATCTTCTCCCTCTCTTTCTCTAAACCCATATCCAAAGAGAGCAAACATCATCTCTCATCTCTGGAACCCTTCGATTTCAAGCCTTGTTCTTGCATTGCTTCCCATTTTCTCTTCTGTCAAATCACCCAGGAGCTTGATGAAGCTTTCTTCAAGCTACTGGAAATATGCTAAAGCCACCTATGCTTCCATCTTCTTCCTCTCTTTCCATAAACACACATCTAGAGAGCAATCAGCATCTCTGATCCCTAAAACCCTTGTAATTTCGAGCCATATTCCTCCATATTCCTCCATCTTCTCCCATCTCAGCTCCTTCTCTCTCTCATGCTAAACTCATGAATGCTCAGCTCCCATGCCACAAGCTTCTCATGCCAAGCCTAAGAATTTATCTGTAAGCGACTGTTGGTTTCATTGGTGAAGAAGACCAAAGTGTTTCCTTAGGCTCAGCTACCTTTTCAAAACACTCTTGGGGCCTGGGGAAATTTCACACATGTTTCTCTTTTGTGAGTCAAGCTCATTCATCATCTGCTTTGGAATAAAAAGACCGTGTCATGGACATTGTACACCCTGGCACCTATTGACTAAAGGATCTCCTGGGAGAAAATTTGCCTCATCTTTGGAATGGGAAGCATATAAAGAACTATTACCAGTGATTTCATCATCATCTACATGTTATCAGAGTTAAATCATCAGTTTGAGATTTAGATTTTTCATATATTTCTTTTCATTCGGTGTGGCTCATGGGAACTATCATGTTATGATAGTTCATGAGGTAGTTTTTTAGTTTTTCAACTTAGTCAGCTAGCGTTCGAGCTCGCTTTTTGTTTGTTTTCAACTTTTCGGTAGTGAATAAATTTTGGATTTCTTTTCCAACGTATTGTCTCTCTAAGCCTTAATAAGGGAACTCAAAGTGCCACATTCAAGTCAGGAAGGAATCCAACTCCATAGATTTGTCAATTGCAATTGTTATCAATTTCATGTGGACGAAAGGTTTGAGCTATATTCTTTATCGAGCTCATACGGACGAAAGGTCTAAGCTCAATTTTGGCCAAGCTCAGGTGGACGAAAGGTCCAAGCTATATTTTTATCAAGCTCTGATGGACGAAAGGTCCGAGCTATATTTTTTATCAAGCTTCGGAAGAAGAGTCCGAGCTATATCTTTTATCGAGCTCATATAGATGAAAGGCCTAATCTCAATTTCGGCCAAGCTCATATGGACGAAAAGTTCGAGCTATATTTTTTATCGAGCTCATATGGACGAAAGGACTGAGCTATATTCTTTATCGAGCTCATATGGACGAAAGGTCTAAACTCAATTTTGGCCAAGCTCAAATGGACGAAAGGTCCAAGCTACATTTTTACCAAGCTCTGAACAAAGAGTCCGAGCTATATTTTTATCAAGTTCATATAGACAAAAGGTCTAAGCTCATTTCAGCCAAAGCTCATACGGACGAAAAGTTCGAGCTATATTTTTTATCAAGCTCATATGAATGAAAGGTCCGAGCTATACTCTTTATCGAGCTCATACGGACAAAAGGTCTAAGCTCAATTTTGGCCAAGCTCAGATGGACGAAAGGTCCAAGCTACATTTTTTATCAAGCTCCGAACGAAGAGTTCGAGCTATATTTTTATCGAGCTTATATAGACGAAAGGTCTAAGCTCAATTTCGGCCAAGCTCCTACAGACTAAAAGTCCGACCTATATTTTTTATCAAGCTCATATGGACGAAAGGTCTAAGCTCAATTTTAGCCAAGCTTAGATAGACGAAAGGTCCGAGCTATATTTTTTTATCAAGCTTTGATAGGCGAAAAGCTCTGAGCTCATGCTCAGGTTGGCAAAGAGCCAACCTTAGCTTACCAAGCTCATGGTCAGGTTGGCAAAGAACCCGCCTTGCCATGCCAAGCCCATGCTCAGGTTGGCAAGGAGCCGACCTCAACTCGCCAAGTTCATGGTCAGGTAGGCAAAGAGCCCACCGCCATACCAAGCTCATGGTCGTTGGCGAAGAACCCACCTCGCCATGCCAGCTTAGGGTTAGGTTAGTGAAGAACTCAACTCGTCATACCAAGCTCATGGTCAGGTTGGCAAAGAACCCACCTCGCCATGTCAAGCTCATGGTTAGGTTGGCAAAGAACCTACCTCTCCATGCCAAGCTCATAGTCAGGTTGGCGAAAAACCAACCTCAACTCACCAAGCTCATGGTCAAGATGGCAAAGAACCCACCTCGCCATGCCAAGCTCATGGGCAGGTAGGCAAAAGCTTGTGGTCAGGTTGGCAAGGAACCAACCTCAAATCGCCAAGCTTATGGTCAAGTTGGCGAATAACCCACTTCACCATGCCAAGCTCATGGTCAGATTGGCAAGAAAACCAACCACAAATTGCCAAACTCAGCCTCATGTTAGTGGAGATCTGACCTCACGATATGTCGAGCTTAGCCTTAGGTTGGCAAAGGTCCAACCTGGAGACTCGCCGACCTCAAGTGAGCTTCCTTCACTAATACCACCATGATACGTGGCATCTATACCATTACTCGATTTGCACATCAGGTTCTGTTTCTTCTTTGCAGGACAAATTATTACTTTCTTCACTATTGCCCAAGTCCTTTTACCACACTTTTTTATGGAGACTTGGGGACTCTTCATGATGCTGATATGTGACTTACCAAAAAAAGAAATTATGATACAATTTAATATTGTTAGCTCGGCCAAATTATCAAAATGCAACTCCCCACACAAAACTTTCTTGTCCTGGGACTTGGGGACTTCTTTGTGAGGTAAAATACCTCTAGGGCCGAAATGGACCAGAGCATGATGTTAGTGGTCGAGTTAGGCTATACTACGGTGTTAGTGGTAGGACTGGGCTCGGGACTGGTCGCTATATATTTTTCCACCATGACTTGTGGGCTTACGGACCCATTAGTCCATGAGTTGGGGTCTGTGCGCATGAGGTTGATTTATGTAGTGTTCAGTCAAATGACTTTTAGTCCCAAAGAAGTTGGGATGTTTCGGGATCACCAAGACGCCAATCTAAATGGAGTCCTAGTTCGAGGAGGGTTAGGTTGTTCTGGAGTCCTAGTTCAAAGAGAGCTGGTTTGCTCTATAGTCCCACTCCGAGAAGGATTAGGTCGTCTGGGATTACATAAAAGGCTAAGGTCATCCTCCGTGAAAGGTATGCCATTCTAAGCACTAGAACCTATTGTGCCATTATACTCTCAAACACTCGACTGACTTAAGCATTGGAAGGCCCTTGGTCGGCATCACACCGGTGTCACCCATTGAGGCTATCTTGTATTACAAGTTCTGGAGGACGACTTGGTTTGTCACACTAACCTAGTCCGGAAGAATTACCCGACCTTTATCTTGAAGAGGTCATCTTCTGTTGAATCAATTTTAGGCATCAACACAAATGAACATATATTAATTTTTACGACATGCAATGATCTCCTTGTACTGGCTGATCAGCCATCAAGAGCGAATGGAAATGTAAGGATTAATATAACAAGTTGGTTGGCGAGCTAGCTATATAGCTATAGGAAGGTAAAGGGTTTTGATTAATATAAGATACTTTATTAATTTTAGCAGTAGTGCATGTTAGTCTCGTGAAATAGCTGGCAAGCTCAATGTGCTAAGCCTCTCTATCTTTGTTTCTTTGTTTGAGAGAGAGAGAGAGAGAGAGAGACATTATGGTTGGTGAAGTTTGGGAAATATTGAGTGAGTGAGTGAATGAGTCTACTGCATGGAGTATGTGAGGGCATGTGCAAAAGTTCTAGCTGTCTGCTGATCGACATAGATTTCAACTTATATGTAAACATTAATTAATTAATTAAGAATTGTTGAGGCCCAAAAAATTCATGATTTGACCCGAAAAAACTACATAAATAATGTGACAAGAACCACCTTTATTTCTTTGGCCAACACTTCCAACTAATTCATGATTGGTAAGTTTAGAAACATGTTGAGCTCTCTCCTAAAAGGATGAGAAACCCATACCCTATAGAGTGGTATTCGGCCTAAATTGCTATCATCTCTCTCTCTCCCTTGGTCCTCACATCTTCCACAAGTTCGTGAGCTCGATCTTGCTTCCAACAATAGCAAGTCTGATTTTATTCACCCATGAAGCCTTTCACAGATTAAAGCTGAAGAAGAAAGGGAAAAGCCACTAATTGGGGATGAAGTTGGACATGAACAAGGTGTTTGATCGCATCGAGTGGGATTTCTTAGAAGGGGTCCTTAATTATGGGATGTCTCTCCTCAGTTAGCTTTTCCGTGGTTTTGAATGGGAAGAATGGCCGCTTCTTCAAGCCCTCCAGGGGTCTTCGCCAAGGAGACCCGTTATCAGCCTACCTGCTTTATCTTAGTGAACGGGAAGAATGGCCTCTTTTTTATCTTAGTTAATGATGTTCTCTCTCACCTCATATCTTCAGAGTGTGCTAGTGGCAGACTCAATGGCATCAGATTATGCAATGGCGGCCCCACTCTTTCTCACCTGCTTTTCGCAGATGATACCCTTCTCTTCACCAAAGCCTCTCTTGAGAATTGCAGTAGATTGTCCCACATTTTGGATGCCTATTGTGCAGCTTCTGGTCAGATCGTTAATTTAGACAAGTCTAATATGTTCTTCGGGCCATATCAAAAGAAGTGTGTGTTCAGTGCTAAATATTAAGAAGGCGGACAATCCGAGGAAGTATTTGGGTTTGCCGTCGGTTTGGAGCAGCTCAAAAAAGGAGGCCCTTGGTTATATAAAAGAGCGTATTTTGAAGCTCATTCATGGGTGGAGCAACAAGGAGCTCTCTCTTGCTGGGAAGGAAGTGTTATTAAAGGTTGTCGCCACAGAGATCTCGACTTACCCAATCACTTGTTTCAAATTGCCAATTACTCTATGCAACGAGATCAATATGGTCATGGCTTCCTTTTGGTGGGGTGATAATGTCTCTAGAAGAAAGGTTCCCTGGAAGAAGTGGGCAGGTTCGGGAGAGGTGAAAAGTTAGGGTGGACTTGGGTTTCAAGATCTGGTTTCGTTTAATAAGGCCTTATTGCCGAAACAATGTTGGAGAATTCTTAATAATCCTCAGGCCCTCTGGGTCAGGATTCTCAAAAGTTTGTTTTCCCGAATTGTGATTTTCTGAAGGCTGAGGGGTGGCAAAGCCTCTTGGGCATCGAATAGTTTACTTGAAGGAAGAGATGTTATTCGAAGTGATGCTAGATTGCAAATTTTGGGAGGCAACTCTATAAGGCTTTGGGAAGACTCACGGCTTCCACAATCTAATCATGGGTACCTCCGTCCTATTGCTCCTGTGCCTTCCTCCGGCCCCAGGATGGTGGCAAATATAATAAATTGGGAGCACAAGACCTGGAATCTGGTGGACATTGAGAATCTTATTTCTGTGGTTGAGACCAATGAGATCTTTTCCCTTCCATTTGGAGGTAAAGATACCCCTGACTCGGAAAGTTTGGTATGCTAGTAGTTTATCCTTCAGGCCCGATGATCAAGCTTTCTCTTTGTTGGATAGATGGATTTTGACTATTTCCTGTTGTTCTGTCTTCTCGAGCATGGAGAAACAATGGATTTTATCTCATGCCTCCTTTGTATGTTGGAGCATTTGGAAAGCCCGGTGTTCTTTTACTTATGACCATCATTGTTCTGGCCTCCCCACTCCATACGTGGTGGCCAGATTGGCAAGCTGGGATACCTCTGAATTTCTTGCAACTTGCTCGCCTGAGAAAGGTGTGTCCTTCCCAAGTTCTGAGGGGCATGTGCCTAGACCAACTGCCCGTAATTGGTTGCCTCCCCTGTAGGCTACATTAAAGCAAATTGTGATGGTTCGTGGGATCATGCGTCAAAGGTTGCTTCATCTGGTGTTGTTCTTAGAAACCATGATGGAGAGGTGGTTGGTGGTAAGGCTAGTTTGTTCCAGGCGATGTCTGCTGACCAAGCTGAGGGTCAAGCTTTGCTGGATGGCCTGACTTTGGCTAAGGACAATGGGTTTCTCAAGGTAATTATGGAAACGAACTCGAAGATTTGCTTTTCTGCGGCAAAGGATGTTCTATCTTGCGTTAAGTGGCTCATTTTCCTATTTTCCATGCGATCAAAGATCTGAGGGCTTCCTTCGAATACCGAGCAGCGGATTGGGTAGCTTCGCAAGTTAAGAGAGGGTTGTGCACTGAGGCATGGTTCAATAGACCTCCAACCGCCCAGGTTTTCATCTTGTCTCGCGATGGCCTGCCTTGCCCTCCGACTACGGCTGCTCAGTCCTCAGGCTGTGTCTAGCTGTTTTGCTTCTTGCCTGGCTCTAGTTTTATTTTGTGCTCCTTGTTTGCTTGTCAATTGACCTTCGTGGTCTCGGCCTGTTTCGTTTGGCACTGCCATTTGTCTTTGTTTTATGAAATACCCAATTACCAAAAATAATTATATAAAAAATAAATAAAAAGAATAATGTGACAAGATGTATATATAGACGGTCAAAATTAAAGTGATTCTTTACACTCCTTTTCTGTCGGATTTGGAAACCAATAAATCTCAATTGATGGGTTCAGTAACCTATAAAGTCATTGTTTACACTCCCTTAATATGAGCAATGTGAAGGATGTGCTCTACAACAATCAATTGTCTTTGTGTAGCTAGCTATGGCGTGGATTCTCAAGGATCACAAAGGAAAGGGAAAGCTTTTGGGCAACATGATTTGGGGCATTAAGCAGGATGGAGATGAAGCAGCTAGCATAACAAAAAGACTCCAGTTGACAGAATCTTCTTTTATTTTACTAGTGCCATTCCCTCTGCATTAATCCATAGCTGACGTCTGTCTGCAGTCGGAGATATATATATATACATATATATATGGCTAAGGAACCTGCAAGTCACCACTAATAGGTGAGGCGTGAAGGAATTGAAGGTGAAACCGGAGAGCCCTCACTGCTCTGGGATTCTCCTCCCAGCCATGCATCCTGAACTTGTTCAGCATACTGCAAGTTCCAAAGAACATCCTCAATAGAAGGTCTATCTGCTGGATCCTTACACAGACATCTCACACAAATTTCCATCAGCGTCTTCAAGGACTGATCCAAGCATGTCTGCCTAACTAGTGGATCAACCATGCTTCTTCGAGCTGCTTCATCAGCTGTAAGGGCCACTTGTAGCTGCACGGTGTCAATGAATGTATGTAAATTGATTAGGTGTGGTATAACTTTCCCAAACCCCCCCTAATTCATAATGCACGGCAGGAACATTTTCTGTTCTATAAATACACCAAATACCGATTTCTAGTAAAGGGAAAAATAACAATTATTTTCCAAACAAATTTGAATTCTCAGTTGTAATAAGTCTGAAACCAATCTTCTAAGCATAGAGGTTTAGATCTACCAAGAAGACCAAACCTCTGATGGTGCCTTTGCCGCCATTATGACATTTTATTTTATTTTAAATATAATTGATGTTAGGAAGATCATATTGACAGTTGATAACTAACCAAGCAGTTCTTTCCATCCTGAAGGCCTTGTAATGAAGTCTGATTCTAAGTTTAATCAAAGGCCTGGTAAGACCATAGTGTAAGTAACTCAGGGGAAAGAGGTCTAGTAGGGAAGGTGATTGGTGTGAGGAGACTATGTTGGGGATTTTGAATCTTGATAGTAGGAGGTCCCTGGTTATTCTTATTACCTCAATGGTGGATTGATTTGTTGAAAGTCTGTCTTACAATCCAGACGCACTGGTTGAAGGGATTGGTTAAGCTAGTGTTCAGCTGCGGTTGAAATTAGCCATGTATTAAGTCTTCCATGAAAGGTCAAAATACATAGTGGGGTGGTGTCATAAGCTTTGTGAGAACATTATACATATTTCTGTCCAAGGTTCTTATCAATATTGCTGCTAACGCTGCTAATATGTTAACTAAACTGGTTCCCTAAATGATGTTCAGGTCCATGTCATAGGATAGAGTAAATTTTAAAGTGAGAAACGTCTAAAACTGATACAACCATGTCTTTTGTTGATTTCAGTGACAACAGAGTGCTTGAAGAAAATATAACAAAAAGCAGAGTGCTTTTACCTGATCTTCTAAAACTTCCACTTGAGTCTCAGACTTCACTGGTCTGCCTTTGATCATTTCCAGCAATATTACTCCAAAGTTGCGAACATCGGTCCTGTCGTCGTGCTTCATCCTGTCAACCAACATAGCACAATGGTTACAGTTTACATGTAACTGCATACATGTTAACGGAATAATCTACATATGATTAGTAGGTGTACTTTAGGTGATAGTAACTAGATGTAGCTCAGGACCTCTCCGTGAAGGTGGCAAGAGGTGACAAGTTGTCAACAAGCACAAGGACTAAGATTATCATCAAAATTAATAAATTTTATCTGTTAAGTACAAGTCATTAACCTCTTGACCTATTATGTTTGCAGACTGCCTACTCGAAGAAGTTTTATTTGGCTTGAAGACCTTCTTTTAAGGGCTTCACTATTCTAGTATGTAACTTAAGACATTTAAAATTTTCATTGCAAACCTTGAACCACCACTGGAAGTTAAGGATCCACCTGAAGAAACTCCTTGACCACCCTGCAAGGATGAGCAGAGCTGAAAACCAATTCATAATGGTTGCTTTGAGAAATCGAATTGACAACCCAATTAACTACAACTTTCTTCTTACCTGTTCCATACTTTCTTCTAATATAGGAAGGTTGTAACTGCTAATTTTTGCAACAAGATTCTGATCCAGTAAAATGTCTGTTATTTTAAGATTATTTGAATAAATACCAGGAATGATCCCTGTGTGCAAAAACTGAATGCCCCTTCCTATGCCTATTGCAGCTGCTATACGTTGTGTCCACGTAAGTGATCGTCTGGGATGTCCCTCTTCCAAATTATAAAAAATAAAAATAAAAAAAGAACAAGAATGATATAACATTAAAAAAAATATCACATAAATGTATGAAATTGAAAGGAAAAGGTTCAGGATGGAGGAAACAAGTGTGGGTTAGTTGTCCCTACAGTGTAGTGCTTATGGAAAAGAATTTGACAAAAGTTAACCATTGGCTTAGGTAGCAAATCAGTTAAATCAGTGCCTGAAGTATCGACTAAGAAGTAGCCCGGATTCATATTCCAACAAATGATGCCTACTACTCAGAACAACATGCAAGCAATGAGATTTGTTTCAGAAGAACCCTTCAAATAATTGGTCTGTAAGATATGTAGACTTATTTATATCAATGAAGTATTAAAAGTAGTGCAACTTCTGTATCCTCCATCCTGTGAAACTGAATGAAAAATTGCATTGAATTACCAGAGATCCAGCTTCTTAGTGTGCCATTCGGTACATATTCGAAAACAAGAAATATTCTGCTCACACTAGCATCATCCAAGTAACACTCAAAGCAGTGTCCAAGAGCACTGACCAAGTGGCGATGTCTCAGTTTCATAATTAGCTCTATATGGTGCATGAAATTTTGCGTGCTGTGACTTCCTTTTATTTTTAAGCATCTGATGGCAACAAAAGAACCATCCTTTAACTGGCCTCTGTACATCTGAGATCATGAGGGACGAAAACATGAATTTATGATCTATTGATGCTAATAGAATATCAACAGCATTTTTTTTTCTTTTTTGTATTCAAGAAATCTATAGTCTGTCCAAGTAGCGCACAATGGTAGCACAGATGCATGTCATCATACAATCAGCTCCATTGAAATACCGGGTCTTACACCACATGACAATGAAAAACAATAAAGAAAAGATGTATGTAAAAGAAGTCCACCTTTCAAGCACTGGTATACTATGAAGGAAAGCATGATGTAACTAATCAATGCTTCCTAAAATCAAAATAAGCTATCCTCAGTTGATACAAAAAATTGAACGATAGCACCAGCAAACAACCAATTATTTAAGCTGGGAAGAATTTCTAGGATGTGATTAATATTTAATCACACCAAACCGCATTCAAAAGCATCAACAAAAACTCATCAATACCACATACTGCTTCAACAGGAAAGTAACATGTTTATGTTATATACCTGTCCATGTGAGCCTTCACCCATGAAAGTACATGTATCAAAATTTTGTGTAGCCTCCTCAAGTTCCTCGAATGAAAAGGTTCGATAACCTGGAAGGCCAAGCGCTCCCATCTTCATTGTTTGAGATACATATCCTTTAGGTGAAAGCAGAAGATCATATTATTAGATATTTTGAATACAGTGGAAGATATAGCCAATCAGCATCCAGGATTTGTGCTTCTTTCTGGCTCACATTAATTAACGAGTTTTTATTTTTTTGGCATTACAGCCTTTCCAACTTCATAGACAATCATATCTTTGTTTGATATAGCTAAGCTAGAAACAATCATATGCCTGAGAACAAGTTGCTATTGCTTTAAAATAAAAGACTCATCAAATTTTGTATGTGTGTGTGTGTGAGTGAGAGAGAGAGAGAGAGATGTATGAGAACTCACTCGCATCTGATAGTAACTTTGAGGTATATCCACTTGATGCGTTCTCTGTTATTGATCTTGGTGGAGATTTCTTCATTGTCTTGTTGGTATTCATTCTTCTATGTATGAAGTAAATTAGGCCAACAAGCACAATCCCTCCACAAATCGCTCCAATTAAACCTAAGGCAAGCGCTGCTTTCGAAGCTTGTTTTCGCTTGCTTCTCTCAGGTATTATTCCAACAGCCAATGCTTCATTACGGCAAAATGGAAATGGATGTTGATTTTGATTTCTAGTATCTAAACAATTCCTACCATACAGAACAACCCTGTCCTTAGAATCTGACAGAAGACATTTAGGTAAGCTTCCGGTCAAAAGATTTGAGGACAAGTCCACAGCTCTAAGTTCAGCATTGCAAGACATATTTTCAAAAAGCATTCCCGTGAATTTGTTTCCTGAAAAATTAAGATAAGTCATTGAAGGTAGAGATAACAGTGATGGTGGAAATGGCCCCACAAACATATTGGAAGAAACGTCTAGCCGTTCTAGCTGATAATAGGAGATGATTTCAGCAGGGATGGCAGACCTAAATTTGTTCTTGCTCAGTACAAGGGTGACCAACTTTTCCCAAGTTTGGGAAACTGAGGTCCAAAAGCATTATTTTCCAATTCAAGAACTTGAAGGTTTGTTAAACGGCTAAAATCAGGCACTTCCCCATAGAAGTGGTTATGTGAAAGCCCGAGCACTCTAAGATTTTCCAAATCACTCAAGGAATTCGGCAAAGATGAATTGAACAAATTCTTCTTCAAACTCAAAACAGCCAAAACTGGAAGTGAACTCAGCCAATCCGGAAGCGGTCCAGAAAACATGTTATCATCAAGAATAAGCGTCTGGAGGGTTGTTAGAGTTGAAAGCTCCAGAGGGATGGCGCCATACAGGAAATTTGAAGTCAGATTAAGTATTTCCAGTGATGACAAGCGTACAATTTTACCAGGCAAGGGGCCCCATAAGCCAAGAGAAACCAATGTGAGGACTTTCAAGCTCGGAAGTTTAACAAGAGTTGTTATGAAGGAATCAATTGAAAAGTTCCGAGGCAACAAAGGAGCATCCTTTTCACCGGTTATATGCAGCTGGGTTATGTTTTCTTCATAGCATACGACAGCCAAAGAAGAATTTGCTTCAGTGTTGCACAAATCTTTGTAGTTACTCCAGCTGTCCAAAACAGTTGGAAAGTTTAAAAATCGTACAATTCTCAAAAGGGTCTGAGCTTGGGAGGATTGATGTTGTTCCGAATGAGTAGCTGACAAGAGAATGATAGCAAGAACCAAAGGCATAGAACACAGAGATACTTTTGCCATAGCAGTCTCAGCAGAATCAGCTGCAGGGGCCAAGCTCATAAGATATAGGCTTTCCAAGGACTACGAGATCCCATTGTTGAAAGTAGCGGCATCCAGCTTCCCAAACCACATACAGAACTCCTGCACTCATATTATGTTGGCAAACAAACATATTGAACATGTTACTATGTATAGATATGTATGTGTATATATAAACTCAAAATATAAGAATTTCAGTCAGAACAAGGACACATAAATAACAAAAAAACCAGAGCCAAAAGTAAGTTGACAATGTCAAAGATTTTCTCTCAACAAAATCAGAGGCCATCTCACCTCAATGGATTGAACAAACAAATGAATTTGACTTGAGAGTTCCAATATACCAGTCCAGGAGCTTGAGATCAAATAAACTCAAATAAATTGATAAAATCTTCTGGATATTTCCTTTTTCTTTTCCTTTCACAATAAAAAATGACAGTTGCAGACAATTACAAATCCACAAGCTTCTGCTAAACCCCTGTGACAATAGTTGGTTAAGACTAACTAATCAATTGACGGTGACTTTCAAACCAAGTAAATATTCACAACTGCCCCAAAATTCCCCTCAAACGAAAGAAAGGAAAACTTTGAAAGTCCACAAACACAAACACAACTCAGATTAATAAGCACATTCCTACTCTCATATACCAAACTGCAACAAAATTTAAACCCAACCCGACAAAAAATATTATAAATTTAAACAAATTTTGTAAAAAGAAAACATGCATACCTGCTTCACAAAATCCCAAATTTTTCTTAACCACTCATTCAACAATCAGTTTCCAAGGTGCCCGCAAATCTTACTGGCTGACACATGAGACGGGTTTCTTCTCCAGAAGCCAGCTTTTTCACTGCGCACCACAACAAGACAATCTAGTGACACGGGTTCAAAGAAACTTGAGATGCAAACCGCAACAGACAGACGTTTTAATTTTCTTCACTATGTTTTTTCCACTCTCTCTGTTTATTTTTTGATCTTCTGGAATATTTTGGAAAGCTAAACACAAAGGGAAGCCATGGTTATACCGGAACTGATGAAAGCAAAAGAAAAAGAAAGATTCTTGCAGAGAAGGGAAGCTTTATTTCACTGTGAGTGTGGCTGGGAGAAATATGAAATACTAAAATTAAATTTGAAATATGAAACACTAAAATTAAAGGTGGACATTGCAAAGACACAGATGACACAGCCACACCACAGGCACAGACTGGAATGTAAGCTTTCGCTTTCTAAGTCTGGTAAGCTTTGGCTTCGATTGTCTTGTCACTTTGTGATGTGGCCATAACTCTTATATAATAACTATAATTATATGATTTAAGAAATTTAAACAAAAAATACACACATGAATAACGCCAAATATTAGTTATAATAATTTAGGAACAATGTGGGCCGTGGTTCAACAAACTCTGACAACAGGAACAGGAAGACAACGGAGGTCAATAAGGAAAAGCATTTTCCAATGTCGCGTTGTTGAGACACAAATGGAGT
The DNA here is from genome assembly GCF_029339155.1 of Prunus mume. Taxonomy (NCBI): domain Eukaryota; kingdom Viridiplantae; phylum Streptophyta; class Magnoliopsida; order Rosales; family Rosaceae; genus Prunus; species Prunus mume. The sequence continues at coordinate 22,785,404 of NC_142705.1, forward strand.
CTGGTGGCGACTACTTTATAGATTCAAGACCCACTTATTAAAGTGGCAGAATGAAGCAATAGCCTCACATGGAATTGAGACCTTTATCATCTCATCTCATTTCATGCAACATAAAGGTGAGAGTTTCCTTCTTGGCCTATCACTCTCACACATATTCTCATCCTCTCTGGCTTTTACTTACATAATTTCAGTTACTTTCCCAGGAATTTTAGAGCTTCAAACCCATCATCATTGACCATTCATTTAGTTATGTGCTTCAAGATTTTAATGGGTGGTTGTCACATAGATTGGGTTATTGATTAGACATCCATTATTAAATGAAGGTTTTTTTTTTTTTTTTTTTCTTTAAAGGAATGGACCTTTAACGTATACTCAACTTTCATTCTCGCCCTTCAAGTAATTTGTTCACTTAAGTGGCCCTCCACCTCTTTCACATGTGTCAAATTGGTCTCATTGTCGAATTCCGTTATCTTTAGAGGTAAAATTGTCAATTTGGTCACTAATTACCTCTTAAAACTTATGAAAATTGTAATGGTAGGACCAAATTGATATGAAAGAGAGTTTGAGGACCAAAACGGAACTTGAGTGTAAATTCAGGGACTAATTCACTCAAAATAAGGACCAAGAATGGCCATCTAGTTACGTTCTGTTTTTAATATATAGATGAAAATTAATTATTGAATTTTTATTAGTAGTGCAAAAATATTAAAAATAAATTGGTCATAGCTGGATTTTCCGAATAATAAATTGAAAAATAAAAATAAAAGAAGACTTTCGGGATATTAATTTTACATAGTTTGTAAAAATTAAGGCTTCCCAATATAACAAATTAGAACTCTAACTAGCCTTTAGTCTAGTGGTATTTGTCCGAGGTCCTACCTAAGTTCGATCCTCCCTCTCTCAATACCGCTTCTATAAATAAAATTTAAAAAAAAACAAACAACCATAATTTGTTACACTTTTTTATTTACAATATTTTTATTAATCCGAAATTTCTAAAGCTAATAAAGGAAGATGTATAAAAAGACTACATCAACCAACTTTATCCCCCACATATTCACATATATTATGCTTTTGTAGTTCTTATTCACAGAATCACAATTAAAGTAAAAGTGATTAAGGTTTAGTTTATCCCCCACTGATATTCACTTATATTATGCTTTTTTCTTATTATTTTAGTATTACAATTATTTATACCATCATTTTTAGTATAGTGAAAGGAAAAAGAAACTTTGAGCTCAAAGCCCAAGTTCAAACTCTCTAAGCCCAAACCCCAGCCTAATATCGATCGGGTTGGACCATAAACCACTCGAAGATAGAAAAATGTCCAATGGCCTAAGCCCAAATGGGCTTCGGCCAATGCAACTCTGCCTATTTTATACGCTATGAACCCCTCATTATAGTCTCTCTGAGTCGGGGATATACACGATTGGTCTTTTGTCTAGAGTTGACGGTAAGTTTTTAAGATGTCAAGGGAGTGAAGCATCTAGTCTTTGATTAGATCATAAGGATTAAGCCTAACAAGTAAGTAATAATCGCCTTTTAAGAAACATACATAAAGAAAAAAATTCAATTCAAGGTGACAAGCCACACGCTACATGGCTCAGAAAGCTTTGAAATTTGAGGAAGCAAGCCAAGGAGACATATATTATAAAGTACGGTTGTGAAAGAAATAATGAGCATGCACTACATTCTCTTACAAGTTCCCCCACCACCATAGCCGCCTACAAGTTCATATCACACCTGACGTTATCGCCACCACCTCCATCATCAACCATTTATAAATTGATGCTTATGAAAAAATAAAACATTAGTTCTATGGTTAAATATGAAAATAGCTCATGTGTCTTAATAATTTGGCCAATTTAGTCCTTATGGTATAAAAATTATAGTATTTCTCTTTCCATAAAAGCCAAAAGCAAAACCTTTTATAATATAAATAATATGTAAAACAAATTGGAAAGTCTTTTAAAGTGAAGTAAAGGGGTTAATCATTTTATTAGTCCCTGAATTTAGATCCGATTTGCATTTGAGTCTCAATTTCCATAATGGTTCCCGTGGTTTTTAACTTCAGTTTTGTTAGGACAAATGGTCCTGCCGTCAATTTTATTAACTTTTCTGTTGAATGCAGGGCAAAATGCTATTTTTGTATCAAAATTGATTAAAATATGAATAAAAAATTAAAAATTAAAATTAAACTCTCTCTATCTTGATTTCTACTCTCCAAAACTTGATTTTTTTGTTGTTGGTTTTTTATTTGATTTTCTTTTATTGTTATTTTAAAGATATGATTTTTTATTCATTTTTTTGTTTTAATATAAAAATACTATTTTGCCCCTGCATTTAACAGAAAAAGTTAACAAAATTGAAGGTAGGACCATTTGTCTAAACAAAACTAAAGTTAAAGGACTCAAATGTATGTCGGGTCAAAGTTCAGGCACTAATAAAATGATTAACCCAAAAGTAAAACTATTTAAACAAATAATAGGAAAATAAAAATAAATTAAATTAAGATTATTGGTATGGTGAAACACATTAAAGACGATGTCCTAAAGCCTTTGTAGCCTCCTTACGTGCAGATACTAACAGTTTACAGGATTCTAAGATACGACCGCCAAAACACAGGCTCGAGGTCCTCTATGAGCACGTTTATCGAATATAGGTCTCCAAGTCACAGAATTGTTGCCCAAAAATAATAATATGAAATTGTAGAGAAAGAGAAAGTATGAAATGTAGAAGAGGAGAGAATCAAATTGTAGTGGTGGTTGTAGTAGTATGGTATTGTATTAGTATATCAAATTTGAAGGAGGATTGGCCTTTTATAGGCATCCAATAACATGTAACATCCACCACATTAAACTATAAAATTAAGGCATTCAATATAGAAATAAAACCTGAAAATGAAACATTTATAACCCCCCACAATAAATAAAATAAAATAGCCAAAATAATTAAGTAAATCAAAACGGTAAATTTTTTAAAACCTTTAAATTCCAACAATCCCCTACAAGGTTTTCAAAATTTTACCATGACAAAAAATAATTAAAATATATATTTATATATGGGCAACATAATACGATGCAATAGGTGTAGATGCCTTATGGGCTTGAACCTTCACTTAGTGATGATAGTCTCCATTTGAGGAACCTGAGTATACAAAGTATTGATTCAACACCTTCAACCAAACTTCAACATATCCCACACATAGTATTGGTTGAGACTTGGATGCAGGGTAGCACTATTTATGGTCATGCACTAATCTTGATTCTCATGAGAGTTACTAGAGAATAGCCCAATTCTCAAAGTCGTGGTCTCACGACGTCTCTCACTTAGGTGCGTTCTCCAAAAGTACATGTGACCTGCACCTTGCGAGAGATTGCCTGGCTAGAAACTCATTCAGGGATAAATCCCTTCTTGACGTCACATAAAATATCATTTTTGCCTTACGGATGAGCAGAATATCTCGAGGATATCTCCATGGTTTTATGAGTGCTATATGAGTCACGTAGTATGCATTGTTTCTACCACATTGAACTTTCTTCATGGGATCGCCATTCACAGAAGTTGGGTTACCCCCCTAGGTGACTCCCTTATGGGCTTAAGCACATCCCCCTCGACATTTTTCATTAGTAGCCTCCTCCACAAGGCATGCATATCATCATTAGCCTTTGCAAGGCATATATAATGTGGGTCATGTCTTTGTTCTCCACTTTAGCGCATTCCAGACGTGCATGTTATTTAAAATATTTCCTACAAAATCTTGCACACAAATGATTAGTGGATTTCATCGCAATATAATTGGAAATTACATATGTAACATCTCGATCCAATGTTTAATCATTTATTTAGTTTATATAAAAAAAATTGAATTATTTAAATAGGAAATTACAATTTTGCCCTAGGGGATAAGATCATTTTGGTCACTTTTTAACCCCAGGGGATTTTGGAGAATTAAATGGCACCATGACCTTGATCGCGTCGATATGAGTTCGTATACATGTAGTGGTCTCAAATTGGAGTTGTAATGAAGAAGTTACGATCAATAGAAGTGCAGTGACACAATCGTAAATATTTCGAAGTTGGTTTTTAAAAATCAGATTTTCTTCTCTCTCTCTCTCTCTCTCTCTCTCTCTCTATGATTTCAGCTGTCTCTGGCCATCTCAGGCCACGAAATTAGATCCATTTTTTTCGTCTTTCTCTCCTCTTCACATCCATATAAATTTCCAGCTTTGATTCCTAAGGATAAAACCAGAAAATCGATCGAAACAGAGGCTCAAAATCGGCTGTTTCGAAGTCATAACTCTCGACAGTTTTTTCGGCCAACTTCGGCCACCCCGAACCTTGTTATCACACCCAAAACACTCCCCGACCTCCCTATGTGATTTCCTTTCTAAGACCCGACATGATTTTATTCCGAAACTATCGAATCCAAACCTAGAAATTTCTAGGTTTTTCGATGAGAAAACCGTTCATTCGAGGGCTTTAACGGCGAAATTAGTCTTTCGACGCATGAATGAAACTTACTCGTCTTTATGTGTTTGATCTGTTGGTATAATTATTGGCCGTTGGTTTAGAGTTTTCCAATCGCCTGAAAATTTCTTTAGACACTAGTTGGCGATGGCGGCGTGTTGGAGTGATGTCAAAGTTGGGTTTGTAAGCTAGAATGTTCCCCATGTCGTCTCAAGCACAATGGTATGCTCGGATTTGAATTTGGTTATCATTTGACTGTCGATCGAATTTACGCATATGATTAGTTATCCGGGTTCGATATGTTCGGACCTTTGGATCGACTCCATTTCCCAGTATGTTGATCTAGATACCTCTAGGATTGTGTAGGAATTTGCGGATCGTGAATCGAAGACTCAGATGCTCCTATTCAATGACTTAAAGTTTGCGTAAAATGGTGACCGTCCGATCGTGCGATTGCGAGCAATACGACCGTCCGATTCGAACCAAACTTGCAAGACATGTAAAATAAAACTTGTTGAACCCGTAGGAACTATCATATCGAAAATCAGAGATCGGGGGCCCCGTGGGCCCAGTTGACCAAAAACGAGAAGTTTTACCAACTGTTGACTACGGGCCTTTTGAGACCGTCTCATCTTTTGAGAAGGTACTAGAATGGCTTTGGGACCTTGCCAAGGTTTTGTACACATGTTAAGTTTCTGGGAGTCATGGGCTACGGTGTATGTTTTGATTGTGGTCTCACTACCGGATAGTAATACTGAAGTTGTTTGCCAATGATAAATACATAGGATTTTGAATAGTGGTTATGGCGTATTGTTGGAAACTTGGACTTGTTTTGATGTAGTGATATAGGTGGGAAACTAATCGTCTGATAATGGGTATTTTGGTTCAGGAGGTTGTGAAAGCGGGTTATCGCTTCAGTTTCGGCCTTTACCATGTGACACAAGACTCTCCGTTTATATATCATTATTATTGTTATTATTATTATCGTTTTATTTGGATGATTGTTATTATAATTCACTTATGGCTTGATAAAGGGGTATGGTGTCAGTAAAGATATAATTAAATGTCGATTATATGTTTACACTCAAATATATGTTTGTGTGTGGGACACGCCATCTCATGTACCCCCATTTGTTGTTGATTCTAGAATTGATGGATACTTGGAAAACTGTGGATATGGTTTGGATATGTCGGAACCCGAGCACCCTTAATGGGGGTGTTACCCTAGACACGTAACGGGTAGTTCGCACGCGTAGGACTTGTCACAGCACACAAGTATTGAGGATTCTGCAGCATGCTAGTGAGCCCAGTCCCTCGGGTTGGATGGCTCGTCCCTCAGCCACATGGTTGTTGAGGATTCATCCGTGTGGTTCAACCAAACGATTCCCATATTGGATTGTTTTCCCCGGTATATGATGTGTACTATCTGCTTGCCCGCTCTGGTTTACTCCTATGATGGAAGGGCAAAGTTCTCACCGCTTTGAGAACCATAGACTGCCAACAAGTCGCCTTTTTGTGTGCGAAGCGTGCATCTTAGTAATAAAAATTCTAGCAGACTTAGTTTGGAATGGATAACTTGCGCCCCAAGTTACTGATTTCTGCAAACAAACGATTGTGAATTTGGGTGAGGAATATCTCCCAAGTAAGTTCTTTTCTTGCCTCAGACTGGTGAGGACTTTAACAATTTATCTCAGTATAAAGAGGTTGTTCTCGCTGAAATGGTTGATGGAATTTAAATCGCTTTTAGGCGAACGCCTTTTACAAAACTATAACAATAAATACTCATGCTAGAGAGATGAAGATACAAATTGGAACTCCATTTCACGAGATGGAAGGTTCTGCTCGGTCGACTGGAAATGCCCGGCCGACAGAGACGCTGGGCCGGATGGACCGCTGATAACCTTGACCGCCAGTTTTCAACTATAAATCGATACCAAATGTTGATTCTGGCAGAGCTTCAATGTACCTTAAGCTTTTGTGAAGCTTCGAGTGGGCGTAATCGGTTTCTCACCGCACGGGCGTATGATGCTTTTGAGGACATCAGTGCGCTAGAGATTGCACTGTGAATTTTGTTGAGGTTTTCCATATTTGGAGAGAACTCAAGCTCTACCTGTCTTGGTTTTTGCTGAACCAAATTTGTAATGAGAGAAATTTCGTTTTGAATGACTTGCTTTTTAAATCTGGATTTTGGAGATTCTGATCTAGAGCTGGTTTCACTCGAAATTCAAGTGGGCTTGTTGGTTGATTTTGAACTTGTCCTTTGACGGTTTTCTTGTGTAGGATCTTTGTTTGATTGGGTGATGATTTTTTGTGTTGTTGTTGTTGTTGTGTGTCTTTTACCCTGTTCACTCCTTCTTGTATTTATAGTAAACTGTTTCTTCTCTGGAGTAGGGTGATTGTGTTTATTTATTGGGCGGCAAAGATATCTCCCCTCTTTTTCTCTTCTTTAATGGAAGGAAAGAAAATAGGATTTCTTCAGTTTTGGCAGATAGGCTCTCAAATAGGCAATCACTTCCCTGATTTTCTTGAAAAGGAACCTAATCTCTTTCCCAATTTCAACTGCCCCTTGTGATATTTTACCCCGATGGTTAGTTTGATTCTTTTCGACAGCTCCGCTTTCGCTTATCCTCTCTCGAGATTGTAACTTTGCTTATCTTCTTGGGAGAATTACCTTCTCTGAAAAGACAGAAGAAAAATCTCTGAATATACATATATATATGTAAGAGGATTTGATCTTCAGCTTTTTTCGAATCAACTTGATGTCATGAACCCTTCAATCACTTCTTCTATGACAATTGCCATTGCTGACTTTTCTTTATCCTGAGATGTCACGGGATTGTTCCTATTTCTGGACTCCCTCTTCCTATTGCCTTGTTTGCTCTGATGAGCCTTGGGCTGGTCTTTTCTGGTTTTTTGGGCTTCCATCTTTCTTTGATTTTTTTGCAGCTTTATTCTGGGCCTAATTTTCACTGGTGGGTGTGTCAATTTTTGGCCCAAACACGCCCTTAAGTCTGAATCGCTTTGGAACGGTTTCAGACTTAAATGACATGGCCATTAAATTGGCGCGTGGTAAATTCCCCCGTTAACGGAAAACAGAAGTAGAAGTACAACAAAGGGACAAACTCAAAGTAAATCTAAAACAAGGGTAATTTTGAAAGGAATCAAAAGATTTTTAGTGTAATCTTGTGTCTATCCCAGGGTCTGTTTGTACAGCCTGCGAATCCCACATGGTTGGATAAAACTTTTTTAACCATTTGCCATTGATTGGGGCCGTATGAATTTCTCCATCCCTATCCTGCAACCTGTATGCCCCTATTCCGAGGATCTGATTGATTATTAAAGGGCCTTCCCATGTAGGCGACCATTTTCCATAACCAGCCACATAGGTTCCGAGGGGCAGAACTACTTTCGGACTATCTCCCCTTCTTCAAAACTCTTGTTCTCGACTCTCTTGTTGTAGGCCCTTGATACAGCCTGCTTTCCTGCCAGAGTTTGTTGAGAGGTCAATTCGCTGCATTCAATCCTCCAGCCCAGCAGCATGGCCGGGAGTAGTTTTCCTACTAAGTCATGTTGGTGAGCAATTACCGAGGGATGAACACTATCTCCATAGGCAGAATTGCATCATGACCGTAGGTTAACGCATAGGAGTCATGCCAGTCGCTTCTCTTTTTGAAGTTCTATATGCCCACAGAGTTTCTGACAGCTTCTCATGCCATTGTTTCGGATTCTTCTCAAGCATTTTCCTGATAATGTTGATGATCACTTTGTTGCTTGATTCCGCCTGTCCATTGGCTTGGGCATAATAAGGAGTGGATTGGAGCAGTCTGATTTTGAATGCCTCTGCCATGTCCAGCATTTCTCCGGATATGAAGGAGGATCCTCTATCAGTTGTGATTGATTCTGGGATGCCAAATCTTTGGATAATCTGCTCTTCTATGAAAATGATGATCTCTTGAGATGTAGTAGATTTAACAGCCTTGGCTTCCACCCACTTAGTGAAATAGTCTGTGGCAACAATGATAAAGCAGTGCTGCTGGCTGCTGGCTGGATAGATCTTACCAATGAGATCCATTGCCCATCCTCTAAAGGGCCATGGTTTTACCACTGGATTCATGGGAACTGATGGAGCCTGCTGGACTGGGCCGTGTCTTTGACAAGATTCACACCCCTTGGAATAGTTAATGCAATCTTTCATCATGGTTGGCCAGAAGTAGCCATATCTCCTAATTAACCAGCACATTTTTCTCCCACCTTGATGTGCTCCACAGATTCCTTCATGGGTTTCCCCCATAACTTTCATGTATTCTTTCTTTCCGAGGCACCTTAAAAGCACCTCATCCTTGCTCTTTCGGACCAAATCTTCATTCCACATAAGGTAGTTTAAAGCCATGATTCTGACTCTCTTCTCAGAGGGCAAAGTTGGATATCGTAGATAGGTCATGATAGGATTTCTCCAATCATCTTCAGTGATTGTGGCAGAGTTGACATCTATCTCCATCCTGGCCGAACAGATGGTAGGCTTTCTTTCCTATCCCGATGATTCTTTGTACACAGTCCTTGGGCATTTGTACGTGCCACACCGGGCCAATTCATTGGCTGCAAATTTTCTTCCTTGGGATATGTTCCCAAGTGGCTTCTCTGAATTCTGTCAGAAGATTCCTAGCTGCCACCAAGTAGACAGCCAAAGAAGGGCTTAGGCACTTGTATTCCCCAAGCAATTTGTTTTAAAACCAGCATGGAATCTCCTGAATTTCCACAGATTGATTCTAGTTCTACCAAGATTTCTAAGCCAATGATTAAGGCCTCATATTCCGCCTCATTGTTGGTTTCCTGCAATTTCCACAGATTGATTCCTAGTTCTACCAGTATTTCTAAGCCAATGATGAAGGCCTCATATTCCCCTGTTGTTGGTGCATTGGAAATCCAATTGGAAAGAGTAGCAGTGTCGATTCCAAGTGGTTCTTCCAAGACAATTCGCCTCGAAGTTATATCGCTTTTGATCCATCAAAGTATAACTTCCAAGGTGCAAGATGAACTGAGTAGATAGGATTGTTGAGGCAGGTGTGAGCTCTGGTTAATAGATCTGTATTTGCTATGTCTAAAGAGTCCATATTTTCAATCTCCTCTCCGGGATGATCTGCTAGGAAGTCCGCCACAGCTTGTCCTTTGACGGCTTTCGAGGAACATATCCGAAGGCAATGATATAGATGGTGTATGGCAGCATGTAATGTCTGAGCTTTACAGCAGTGAAGTACAAGGCTAGGCAAAGTCTTTCAATTGCAGAATATTTTCTTTCCACTTCAAGTAGAGTTCTGCTTAGGTAATAAACCACTGTTCCTTTCCTTCCTTGTTATCCTGAACCAATAAACTTCCAATGGATACTTCTGATGCAGATATATAAAGCTTGAGTGGTCTGCCTCTCCTTGGTGGGGACAGAACTGGTGGATTTGAGAGGTAATGCTTGATTTCCTCAAAAGCTTGTTGGTGCTGTTCTTCCCACTTAAAGGTTTGTTCTTGTTTTAATCTTAACAAAGAAGAGAAGGGCTGGATCTTTCCTGCAGAATTGGATATGAATCTCCTTAAAAAATTAATTTTTCCTAAGAGACTTTGCAATTCCTTCTTGTTCCTAGGTGGCAAAGCTTCTATGATGGATTTTGCTTTGTTTTTGTCGATCTCTATGCCTCTTTGTGGACCAAGAATCCTAGGAAATTTCCCGCTTGAACTCCAAAAACGCACTTCTTTGGGTTCATTTTCAGTTTATGTTGCCTCATTCTTAGGAATGCTCTTTTAGATTTGTCATGTGGTTTCCCTCCTCCGGTGATTTAATCACAACATCATCAATATAAACTTCCAGGGAATGTCCAATCATATCGTGGAAAACAGAATTCATTGCCCTTTGATAGGTAGCCCCTGCATTTCTCAAGCCAAAAGGCATTACAGTGTATTCAAAAGCACCTATATGCCCTGGACACATGAAGGCTGTCTTGTGGATATCTTCTTCTGCCATCATGATCTGATTGTAACTGCGTTGCCATCCATAAAAGATAGCATCTGGTTGTGGGCAGCTCCATCTACTAGCATGTCTGCCATTGGCATAGGGTACTCATCCTTGGGAGAGGCTTCATTCAGGTTTCTGTAATCCACGCAGATTCTCGACGCCCAGCTTTTCCTTTTAGAACTGGTACAATATTAGCTAGCCAATCAGGCATAGATGGCAGGCCTGATGAATCCTGCCTTGAGCAGCCTTTCTATTTCTTCTTTGACTTTTAGTTCTGTGTCCATGGACATCCTTCTTCTGGCCTGTTTGACCGGAAGGTATCCCTCTTTGATTGGCAGCTTGTGTTCTACCAATTCCCTGTCTAATCCTGGCATCTCATGATAATGCCAAGCAAAACAATCTTTGAACTCTTGTAGAAGTGCAACGAGTTCATTCTTAAGTGGCTCTTTCAATAGTGCGCTGATAAAGGTAGGCCTTGGATCCTCCCCTGTTCCTAAGTTTATTTCCTGCAAAGGATCTTCTACCTCTGCAGAGAGTCATCCAGTGCGGCTGGTGCAAAATCTAGCACTTCCTCCTGTAGTTCCTCTTCCTCATGGATTTCCGTGCTTTCATGAGTGAATTCTGCCATATTGATGGTGGATCCTGCGCAAAAAACTTTCTTTCCTTCTAGTATATCAACAATCTTTTTGTAATGGACCGGATTGTTGCAGCTCGATCCTTTTCTTGTTGATTGGGACTAGACATTAGTGCTATGGAAATTTAGAACAAAAGGTCTGTTCCAATCCTCCAAGGAATTGGTTAGACCTTCTTCAATGAGCCTCTGGGCCGTGACACCATGGGGGCGGCCGTTCTGGTTGACTCCAAAGAAGGTGAAAGGACCAAGGTCATCATGATAATACCTTGCCTCACAACACATGGCAGAAGGTAGAAATGGCCGTGGATCGGCCTCTATTATCTCCATGTAGCCTTCTTCATTCCATAAAGCTAACTGTTGATGAAGAGTGGAAGGAACACATAGACTCTGGTGAATCCAGTCTCTGCCAAGCAATGCATTGTAAGTGGTAGAGGTAGTATCTACCACAAAGAATGCAACCTTCAGCTTCTTGCTTCCTACTAAAACATCCACATCTAGGATCCCAAGGGTTTTGGTGATGCCTCCTGCGAAATTGGTGACGGTCAGGCGGGTTGGAATTAAATCCTTTTCTGTTCGCCCATTTTGCTCAAAGATTCTGTGAGGCGAAGGTTGATGGCTGCACCTCCATCTACCATAGTTTTGGGAATAGGAACACCCCCAAAGTTTGCTGTTATAAACAAGGGTCTGAGGTGGTTTGCCATTTCTTTGGTTGGTTTGGAGAAGCAAAGCGATCTGTAGCCAACTTGTGGGTTGTTCCTTCTCGGGACTGCTCGCTTGCGCTCGCATTTCTTCCGCTTCGCCAACTCCGCATTCAAAACTTTCTTGGGAAAATACATCTCCGTCTGCAGTGCTCTTGTCCTTCTACGCCTGAACTTTTCTCGCGTAATGAACACCATATTGATGCCTAGGTCCGACGTAACAAGTCCTCCACCTCGCACCAAGGCCTCGCTTTGATCCATTCCTCCGCCATAATCCATCTGCTCTCCATCATACTCCTCCGCCCATTCTCCTAGTTCTTCTGCTCCGAGGAGCGATTCAGTCATCTCGTAGATGGTTCATAATCCACCGCTCTTCATATTCCTCAACCTAGCCTTGCCCTTCTCCCGAATAGGATCGATTTTTTCCTCGCCTGGGAGTTTTAAGTAGATTTTCTCAGCGGAGGTAGAATGGATAGAAGGTTTCTTTGAGGATTCGCTTTTTCAACTGTGGTTGAGAGATTGCTTGTTCTGTCTCGGGAAATATTTCTGCTCTTTCCTTTTTGGCAGGATTGGCCTCGGAAGCACTGTATGCTTTTCTTATTGAGGAATGTGCGATCTTGCTCTGAACCCTCCTCCTTTGGGTTCTTGTCACTCCATTGTTGGTCTGCCACTTTTCCCGTGAATACCACCGCCTTCAATGATGGCTGCCAAAGGTTTGTCACTTCGGGCACTCTTATTGATTTTTCTTCCTTGGGCTGCTAGTCATTCTTCTGTTGGATTGACAGCCTAGGTAGTTTCTGTCTGCCTTATCTCGGGCGTGGTTCCGATCCGGTCAAAAACACTTGGAGTGGGCGATCCTGCTTTTCGGATTACCTCCAGCCACCTCACACTTGCACCTGCTGCAGAGCACTATTCCAAATGAAATGGTTGCTTTTGGTCTTTCCATAGTCTCCTTTGAAACTATTCTGCTTCTACTGAGTCAACCTCTATAGCCGTTCTCCTTCTTTCGCTTCGCCAATTTAGGTTGACCATATTAACTTGTGGCGGGAAAAGGATCTGTGGTGACGGATGGAGGTTTTTCTGCTAGCTTCACCTTTCCTGCCGTTATCCCTTCTCGTATAACATCTCCAAAACAACACAACTATTGGTAGAATGATTCCAAGAATTGTGCCATCCGCAATACTGCTGCCCTTGAGTTCTTCTGGTTTGGGCATTCTGTGAGGCGTCTCTATTGCTTTCTGTAGCAACATTTCATCAAACAAAGCATCTACTTTGGTCAGATCGAAAGAATATACTTTGTTCTGCATGGGTTTATTTGGAACGAACCCTCCTGTGAATGGTGGCGGCTTTTGATCCCTTGAAGGCTTTGTAAGGGTTTTACAACTGATGGAATGCTTTAATTTTGCCATTTCCGCAACTGCAACCTCTCTCTCTCCGATTCCTCTGCATCTTCTTCTGACTCCACTTCAATCATATGTATTGAGGAAGAAGGGGATTTGTAATACGTGCCTTTGGAAAAGTTTCTCTTCTCATTGCCTCTCTCGAGCAATTCTCGTACTTGGTTGCTTTATCTCGCCAGCTCGCCAGATTCTAAACAACATCCCATCAAATCTTTTCCTCAGAAAATTTTGAGGGCAGCCTGAGCCATTTGGATGAAGTGTCTTTCTTCGATGGGGATTCGCACTTCATTTTGAGCTTCTGAACTCATTATAAAGTCTTAAGGGTGTTCATCTTCACTGCTTGAGAGCGCAAGGTCACCGATGGTGACTTCAATCTCGTAATAGTAGTCATGGAAGACGCTCTCCATTTGCTCCCAAGTCTGAATAGAATTTGCTGGCAGGTTAGTGTACCAAGTGAAAGCTTGTCCAGAGAGAGAGTTCCCAAAAAGTCTTAGCTTTAACAGTGGGTTATTCTCTATGGCTATGCATTGGGTGGAAAATCTGCCTACGTGCTCAACTGATGAAGCATGAGGATCCTCTCCGTTGAATAAAGTGAAGTTTGGTACTTTAAAACCTGGGGACAAGGGTATCTGATCGATGTAAGGTGGATATGGCTTCCTATAGGTGGGCCTTTCCCCCCGGCTTCAGCTCCATCATTTCGATCATCCTCTGCAATGCCCCCACGCCATTTAGAGCATTAACGGGAGGGGTTTTGTCCCCGCTCGGCCGAGCAAATCGTGGTTCTCGCCTATATGGTCTAGGCAGAACTTCTTCCCCGTGCTCCTCCAGCTCTTCCAGCCCCGGTGGTTCCTCCACTTGCCCCTCGCTGCTTCGCTGCTATTAGCATAAGGATAGTTTCCCCTCCGCCTCTCCTTCCTCTTGCGGTGGAGGGAATGGATGGGGTCCATCCTTCCGGGCCTGTAGGGTAATATTGCCGGGTCGCTGTGCGAATTTCCATAGGAGATCTTGTGGGGCCGCTTGTCGCAGTAATGCCGAGGCTCGGCCGATTCTCGGGACTTGTCTCGCGCAGGAGCTCGGCCGATAGCTGTGACGCTCTTGGACAGAAAAACCACTTCGTGTCCACTGGATTTCTCCCGCTCGTATCCCGGCCACCGCACCGAGAGGATTCTCTTGATATGGCCATGCCAATCCTAGTGGGGACCATAGGGAAGGTCTAGTTGCTGACCACCTCATCCGGATTGGGAATTCCGCCATGGCAGCCTCCGATCCTTCCCGAATTGCTCGCTGACTCGCCATTGCATCATGGTGGCTATATTATTTAGGTATCTTGGCTCCTTTGTGTTGTGACCTCTTGTCGTAATACGATTCCTCGACGTTCATCCTTCCGAGCCGGTCCCGACCTCCTGCCCTCAGGCCGCCATGTGCCAATGCCGGGCATCACTTTCTTCCGATTCCAGTCCTTCCCGAGGGCCACTTGGCTTATTTCCATGTCGTGGTGTGGGTTCTGCTAGAGCTTCGTATTCATGGACTGGTAAAGAACTCAATGAGAAAATGTATACTGAGAAGTCCCACTGGGCGTGCCAAATTGTTTGCCCGTTCTTGGTTTACTCCTATGATGGAAGGGCAAAGTTCCCCACGCCTTGAGAACCATAGATTGGTCAACAAGTCAGCTTTTTTGTGTGCGAGCGTAACGCTAGTAATAAAATTCTAGCAGACTTAGTTTGGAATGGATAACTTGCGCCCCAAGTTACTGATTTCTGCAAACAAACGATTGTGAATTTGGGTGAGGAATATCTCCCAAGTAAGTTCTTTTCTTGCCTCAGACTGGTGAAGACTTTAACAATTTATCTCAGTATAAAGAGGTTGTTCTAGCCAGAATGGTTGATGGAATTTAAACTATTTTTAGGCAGAACTGCCTTTTACAAAACTATAACAATAAATACTCATGCTAGAGAGATGAAGATACTGATTGGAACTCCATTTCGCCGAGATGGAAAGTTCTGCTCGGGCCGGACTGAAATGCCCGGCCGGATCGAGACGCTGGCCGGATCGACCGCTGACAACCTTGACTGCCAGTTTCAACTATAAATCGATACCAAAGGTTGATTCGCAGAGCTTCAATGTACCTTAAGCTTTTGTGAAGCTTTCCGAGTGGTAATCGCGGTTTCTCCGCACGCGTAAGGACTGCTTTTGAGGACATCAGGTCGCTAGAGATTGCAATCTGTGAATTTTGTTGAGGTTTTCCATATTTGGAGAGAACTCAAGCTCTACCTGTCTTGGTTTTTGCTGAACCAAATTTGTAATGAGAGAAATCTCGTTTTGAATGACTTGCTTCTTAAATCTAGATTTTGGAGATTCTGATCTAGAGCTGGTTTCACTCGAAATTCAAGTGGGCTTGTTGGTTGATTTTGAACTTGTCCTTTGACGGTTTTCTTGTGTAGGATCTTTGTTTGATTGGGTGATGATTTTTTGTGTTGTTGTTGTTGTTGTGTGTCTTTTACCCTGTTCACTCCTTCTTGTATTTATAGTAAACTGTTTCTTCTCTGGAGTAGGGTGATTGTGTTTATTTATTGGGCGGCAAAGATATCTCCCCTCTTTTTCTCTTCTTTAATGGAAGGAAAGAAAATAGGATTTCTTCAGTTTTGGCAGATAGGCTCTCAAATAGGCAATCACTTCCCTGATTTTCTTGAAAAGGAACCTAATCTCTTTCCCAATTTCAACTGCCCCTTGTGATATTTTACCTGATGGTTAGTTTGATTCCTTTTCCGGACAGCTCCTCGCTTTCCTGCTTATCCTCTCTCGAGATTGTAACTTGCTTATCTTCTTGGGAGAATTACTTTCTCTCAAAAGACAAAGAAAAATCTCGAATATACATATATATATGTAAGAGGGATTTGATCTTCAGTTTTTTTCAGAATCAACTTGATGTCATGAACCCTTCAATCACTTCTTCTATGACAATTGCCATTGCTGACTTTTCTTTATCCTGAGATGTCACGTGGGATTGTTCCTATTTCTGGACTCCCTCTTCCTATTGCCTTGTTTGCTCTGATGAGCCTTGGGCTGGTCTTTTCTGGTTTTTTGGGCTTCCATCTTTCTTTGATTTTTTGCAGCTTTATTCTGGGCCTAATTTTCTGGTGGGTGTGTCAATTTTTGGCCCAAACACTATCATATGTATCTCCCCTTGGATACTAATACTTGGAAACAGTGGACATGGATACTTGGATACATGAAAATGGATAGTTGGGTAGTCTGCAAGTGTAGGACTTGTCACAATTGCACAAGTATTGAGGATTCTGCTATGCAAGCTAGTTAGCCCAGTTCCAAGGATAGACGACTTGTCCCTGGCCACATGGTTGTTGAGGATTCCTCCATATGGTCTAGTCAAATGATCCCCGGATTGGATTGTCTTCCCTTGGTACATAATGATGGTGTGAGGTGTGTATATTGATATATATATATATATATATTTACATACATATTAAATATATATATGTGTGGATTCATATTTGGTCTAGATTCTTGAACTGGTGCTTCGTGAGTATCTGCACAGCTATGAACGTCTGATTTATAGTTTGGAAAGTGTTGTTCGGCAACGTATGCCTTTGCATAGGGTATGGTTGCGGGAAAGAACTAATAAAAGGAAAGGAACTAATAAACTGTTCAGTGGTTGCCTTGTCGATTTTGATGTTGTAATAAATCTAAATTAAATCGTTGGCATTACTTTAAACAATTGAATATTATCTAAATCGTGATTGTTTATGGAAGAACTATGTGTGACTTGATCCCTCACCAAGGGGTACGTAGGTAACTTGGGGTTTCACCTAGGTGCAGCCGTGACTTAAACTAATACTATTGTTGGGCATTTTTATTTGTTTAATTTTCGTTGAACTTCATTTCGGTTGTAAACTGAAGTCTTCCTTTAGATATGCTCTGTTATTGCCCATGCTTGGGTTGAATATAAGGCCAAAGGCCTCTTATATGAATTGCATGTTATTATCTTGTGCATGCTACTAGTTTGTAAATAACCCAATCCTAAATAAGTTATTGATTATTAATTTATTCAAGTAAAAGACTATTTTGCCCATGGAATATTTTAATAGGTTTACAAGTTGACCTTTAGACCGGGAAGAAATTTGGAAATTTCAATTAGGCCGTTGCATAGAGTACATCGAGGTGAGTTCGTAGACATATCCGAGTTGTAATGAGGAAAATACGATTAAATTCACAAAGGGGCAAAATCGTAATTTTGTGAAATTGGATTTTTTTTTTAATAAAAGAAAACAGATTCTCTTCTCTCTCTCTCTCTCTCTCTCTCTCTCTCTCTCTCTCTCTCTCTCCGCCCGCGTCGCTCCACCACCCCTTCAGCGATTTTTCTTCTGAATTTCAGACGGCGAGAATGCCGCCGTCCGGCCACCGTTCTTGACGTCGTCACTTGCAAAACCTTCCTTGCTCTCTCCTCTACCCAGCCCACCTTTTCTTTCTAACCAGAAATTCGGCATACGGTGGGGCAACGAGGGGAAAAATTGGCATAAACTGCCATCTTTGCCGATGACTTTCCGGCCAATGTTTTTGACGTAAGATATATGGATTCTCACCTATTCTTCAAGCCTTAGCTGCTTGTGGAGCATGTGGCATCGCGTGGGCAAGGTGGTGAGGCCACATTTGGTCCTGATGTGATCTCGTGTTGTCACGAGCGCATAGATGTGCTCGAATTTTAATTTGGATATCGTTTGAGTCTCGAGCGAATTTCACCTATTGTACGTTATTTGGGTTAGATATGTTCAGGCCTTTGGATCGAGCTCAAATTCATGTATGTTGTACCCCGTATTTCTAAGATCATATAAGATTCGACGGATCATAAATCGAAGTCCCGGATACTCCAAAATAGCTAACCCTAGGGCTAGATAAATCGTAACAGTCTGAGTGTATGATCGTGAGTGATCTGACAGTTCGATTAGGACCAAACTTGCAAGGTAGGTTTAGAAGAGTGTGTTGAACCTATAGGAACTCCTGAATTGGTGATCGGAGGTCGTGGGCCCCGCGGGCCCGGTTGACCAAGATTGGGTAGTTTGACCCCTCGGTTGACCGTGAGTCTTCCGAGCTAGTTTCACCCTTCGAGAAGTATTAGAACGATCATGTAAACGAGCCTTGACCGTTATTTGAATTATTTTGGGGTATTTATGGAATTTATACTTTCGTAAGTGGACTTTGTTTTGATAGTGCATTGTTTTTACCGATTGAATTAATATGCATTATATATGGATTTCTTGATTATGGATGCATTTTGAGTTATTATAATATTTTGGGTTATTCGTAGCAATGGTCCTTCAACTATACTCGAAGTTACATTTTGGTCACTCAACTCAAATATTAGTGGTAGAGGTCACTCAATTGGGTGTTGTGTTATAGCATTAGTCCCTACCATCAAGTCTGTGACTTTTTTTGTTTAAAATGATGACTTGACAAACATCTCTTGGATTATGGTAAATTACTAAAATAGTTCTCAAACTTGTACTCGATTTATATTTTGGTTCCTCAATTAAATTATTAGTCCAAATGGTAAATAAACTATATATTAATCGATCAATTGGTCCTATCGTTATATTCTGTCAATATTAATGTTAAATATGAGGGCAAATTGGTCATTTCGTATGTTTAAAATAAAAAAATAGTGAAAAATAAAATAAAAACTCTCTCTCTCTCTCTCTCTCTCTCTCTCTCTCCATTCCCCCATGGCCACCACCCTCAAGCTCCAACCCCAAAACCCATCCCACAACCTCTCTCCACCCAAGCCCATCCCACAACCACTCTCCACCCAAACCCATCCAACAACCACCCTCCACCCCAAGGCCCATGAAAACCCAGCTCCTCCCACCCTCCACCCAAGCCAGCAACTACAGAAAAAGAAAAGAAAAAAATCTTCCACAAACCCTATCCCAACGAACCCAGAATCCCAACTCAACAACCACCTGCAGACCCTCTCCTCCTCCCAACGAACCCAGTCACTTTTTTGCCTACTTTTTTTTTTTGCCTATGTTGATCCTCTTTAGCTCTACCACCATTTTCGCCATTGCCCACCTCCTCAGGAGCTTACCTCTTCCTCTGCGTCTCTTCAATATAGCCAACTGTTATCAAAATCGAAATACCTGCAATAGGCCAAAGAGCAGAAGTAGTGAGTCTACGGCAATCGAAAGATTTAAAGATCGCAAGTAACGAAAGGCTCCTATGTATGCAATCCATTCAACGTTAATAGAGCTCTCCTCTCTCAGATCAAGCTCCTCTACGATGTGTTTGAATAATCTACACCATATGCCCACAACCCATTTCAATTCCATGTGCAAGTAATCGAATAGATTAGACACGAGTTTCTTGGGAAACAAACAGAAGAAAAAAAAAGGGTGAGAAATGTACTCGAGCAAGGAAAGGAAGCGGAACGCAGAATTGGAGAGGTCTGTGGGGAATGGGGGAGAAGAAATCGAAGGGAGGGGGTTTGGGTCTCATGATTTTTTTTTTCTTCAATTATTTTCTAATTTTGTATTTATTTTAACCCTATTTTATTTGTTAATTATGAAAAGTTGTATTTACCCTAAAATTTGGTTAAATTTAACAGAAAATTAGACGGTATGACCAAATGGGTGATTAAAATAGAGTTTATGTACTATTTGGACTAATAATTTAATTGAGGGACCAAAATGTAAATCGAGTACAAGTTTGAGGACCATTTGAGTAATTTACCCATTAGATTATTGATAGGAAAATGTGACTTTCAATTAGGATTATTTGTAGCAATGATCTCTCAACTATACTCGGAGTTACATTTTGGTCACTCAACTCCAAAAAATAGTTATAGAGGTCACTCAATTAAGTGTTGTGTTGCACCATTAGTCCCTACCGTTAGAGAGACTTGATGGCCGTAGGGACCAATGGTGCAACACAACACCTAATTGAGTGACCTCTGCAACTAATATTTGAGTTGAGTGACCAAAATGTAACTCCAAGTATAGTTGAGGGATCATTGCTACAAAAAAACCCTAATATTTTAGGGTACTCCCGGATGTTATTTCTGATATTCGAAGATTATGTGTTATTGGAAGTGATGAGATCTCTAGGAGTTTTTGACTTATTTAGTTATTTATTTATCTATTATTATTAATATTATGATTATTATAAAAGTACTTGACTAAGTGTTATTGGGTGATTTAATGTTTATAAGTTACTATGAAATCGGATTTCTACGTGAGTAATGAATTAATTAAATATCTAAGTACATGGCTATATTTAATATTTATACATATATATATACTCGGTGGTTTAAAGATGATGAATTAGGGATGTTGGTTTTTATTAGAATGTGGTGTATATTTTAAGTATACTTGAGAATTAATATATTGGAAAGTTGATATAAACGGTTGGAAAATGAATTGTGAAATAAGGGAAATTTATGATGAGTTTCAGACTACAGTTTTCAAACCCACCAAAGGAGTAAACACCCCTCTTAGTTGCCTTGATACAATTTAGTTATTTGTGATAATGCCCCACGAGTTTTGGGGACGCTTAAACCGTGTAGTGCTAAGATTGTAGCTCGGGTTGACTTGGTGTCTCTAAGATCTGCGAGGATTGTGGCTCAGGTTGACTTAGTGTCTCTGAGGCCTGCGAGGAATGCGGCTTGGTTAACTTTGTGTTTCCGAGGCCTGCGATGATGGAATTGACAAGATACTTGGAATTGATGGATTATTATTGGAATTAATGGAATAATATTGGAATAGACGATATATTACTGGAATTGACGGAATAATATTGGAATTGATGGTATATTACTGGAATTGACGGATTAATATTGGAATTGACGGTATATTCAAGGAAATGACGGAAAATGAATGGGGTATGCCTAGGTGGAGAATATTTGGGTTTTTAAGAGGTTTAAACAAAAACTGAGGATTTTATCTTGGTATTTTCGAGTAAAAGTTTTAATAACTATTTTTCTGATTTTATGAGGCAAGTAATGAATGGTTTTGGTTCTTCATTCAAGTACATGAGCTTTCTGTGAATTTGTTGTTTTTACATATGATTTACACAAGTAAAATATAAATGATTCATGGATTTGAGGAAATTCTTTGAGTAGCCTATTTACGTGTAAACATACTAAGTGAAAGAACTACGTGTGGCTTGATCCATTGTTAAGGGTACGTAGACAACCTAGAATTACTAGGTGCAGCCACGAGACCAAGTGATTGAAAAGCTGTTTAGTTAAGTTATTGAAATCTATTAACATATTCTTCTTGTTTCATAAGTTGGGATCAGGTTCAATTAGTAGAATGATTTATTTGATTTAAAAAGGCTTGAGGCCATAAAGATTTGAGATTTGGTTGCATGGATTCTATTATTGTGCATGCTGAACGTTTGTGGATGTTTAAATTGCTTGTTATACAGGTGGAAATTCTTGGGAAACAAGCGAATTACATGGGAGACTTTGCCAAATTTTTAGCAGAAGTCAAACTTGAGGTTAATTTTGGTCTTGTTTAGAAGGGCAATTTGGTTAATTGTGCCCGGCACTTGCCAGGTGTCGGACATACACTGGGTTCGGCTCAGATTCCAAAGTAGAATTTGGGTCAGTCCTGTCATGGTTGGTGTTTCGACAAGTTGAAAATTTTGGGAAACATCCATTTTTTAGAGGAGACTACTGAAATTTCAGCAGAAAGTCTCCTTTCTCTTTTCCCTAATATGGAAGAGAGACTATGTCGTTAGTAAGTGGGCCCGGCATCAATTTGATGTCGGAAATACCACAGAATTCGTCCCGAATTTCGAGGAATTCGGGGCAGGTCCTGTCAACATACGCATAGATATACATTAAAGTATAACGTTAATACATCATACATCAAATCTTATTATCAAGAGTACCTCTCAATTCTTTGGTACCCAAATATGAATTTCTGATGGTCCATGAAACTTTAAGTACACCTGCTGATGCTTATGAGCAACAATATAGTGCTTAATTCATTAAATAAATTTAATTATGAATACTGAGTATTTAAGGATAGTCTTACTCCCTTTATGTGCACTCTAATTGGCTGAAATCATGATCGCATATCACAATTGTTATTGTATTTTCTCGATTCTCAATATGACCCTGTAAGACAATAAAAAGTCACCACCAAAATTCTATACTAAGATCATTATTATTTGCACACATTTTCATATAAAAAATGAAGACAAGTTAGTCTAATAATAACATTTTATAATATAAGAAAACTTCGCACCAACACAACAAACTTAATAATTACTCAGAGGTAATATCAAGGTCATGAATATAAAGCACCCCCGCATCTAAAATATGTAAAGCAAATCCATTATGTTTCCAATGTTGACCACAAAGATTTAAAAATAATAATAATTAATAAAAGAATCTTTAGGACGATAACCTCACGAGTTAAGGGAATCATCAACCCCCACTAGTTGAGGAAAGGGTCAAAGTATATTTCATAAGATCAAAATTCAAAATTAAATGCCACTTACAATGATATATAATTTATCATTATGTTTGAGTCTTCTTCATGTACACTTCATGACAATGAACTCAAAATTATGGGTTTAATGAACAAAATTATGCTATGAGTCTTAACAATTATATATAATTGCACATAACCATATATCAAAATTAACAAAATTATATATGATTTTTCACTCAATCATTCAACAAGTCATAATTTCTCCTTTTAAAATTATATATCATTATAAACCTCAAAATCTTGTTTTGTATTTTTTTTTTTTTGAAAAGGTTGATTTCATTCCATTAGAAGGGAGGAATAATAGGCATGTAAAGTGTGGCCTCGTTAAAACCTTCCCGGAGAAAACCACAAGGGAAAAACCCTGGGATAGGAAAGAGTACCACATATGCCAAAACGTACAGAACAAGGAAAATTACATAACATCATAGAACAAAACATCCTGTAGGAAAACTGGGGGATCAGTAACCCATTCTGCTGATCCCTAGAAGTGTAGAGCATAGTGTGCCAGGCGAGTTGCAACCCCATTAGCCTTCCTCTCTGTAAACCTCAAATAGACACCTCTTGTTTGGCCAAAAGTGTTTTACAATCCTCAATTAGGCAACCAAGGTGGGATAGATCAGCTTGGCCCTGTTGTATTTTAATTGCACTATTCAGCAAGACTAAAATAAAGCTCTTGCCAAGCTTAACGGTATTAATACAAAAAATGTAATTAAGTTCCATGTTAAGAGCAATAATCACCCAACATTATTAACAACTTTATTGCCAAAATAAATATAGGAATTGAAAACAAGTGTGACCATTAGGCAAAATCTGGAAAATTAATTTCAACAAAAAAAAATATTTATTTTTGTGTTTTGAAAAAGTATATGCATATGCACGTAAAATAGAATAGCCATTTTTTGTATACTAATGTGTATGCAATCAAAAAGGCATTTTTTTCTTCTTCATGAATTGGCATTTCTAGATTGAATAAAACAATAAACATACACAATATAAACTCTAATTTGTAAAGAACAAAAAGATCATGTAGATAAGATCATGAAATAGATTTCCATTTTCTATTTCCATTTCAAGTTATTTATTTATTTATTTAAAATTTGACAAAACTAAACAAGTGGAAAATGATAAGTTTCTGTATTATCTTATTTCACAAAATTCAAACTAAGATAATTTCTTGGAATCACATACATTTATAGCAATGCTCACACTTCCATAAAATAAAGTATTAATTAGTAGCGCTTATCTCGCGGTATATGATATTGAACCCATGATATATCGATTCCATCATAACTCCCGCTTGAAAATCATGTAAATCTCTATTTCCATAAATAAGATGAGCTTTGGACAAGATCGAAAGACACCACACATAACGTAACTTAATCCATTTTCCAAAACCAAAGATAAGTGATATCCAACATCAGCAATAATATGATTAGAACATTAATATACTAATGCTATTGAAATAAAGTCAGCAATTAAAATATTAATAAAATAAGCTGTAGTCTACGCTTTGCCCAAAAAAAAGAAGTTATTTCGAACGAATGGCCACTGTAAAGATTCAACACAAAATAATTAAAAGTTTGGTAAGATCTTCCCTCTTATTTATTTATTTACATTTTAAATTTGTTTCGAAACAAAAGAAATATAATAATAAAATTTTAAATTTCATCGAAGCAAACTCTCAATGACAAATATACAAGTGTGTAAAGAAAAATGTACATAACTGCAAACCACAAATTCAAATATGTAACTAAATTTATACGGAGGAATTGTTAATACTTAATAAAAATTTAGTGGAATAATATCAGAATTAAAAGGGTCTCAATTTCAATGCATTAGTTTGAAATCTATATGATACAAACCGGCCAAATGCGACTGCTTTTTTTTTTTTTTTAATCAACAGTTATAAAATAAGATAAAATAAGATAAATATGGTGTACTTGATTAGCTTTTGAATACTGACATTATTGAAATTTATTTTAAAAATAATTTTGCGGACCAATTTAAAGAAATTGTCTTTACTTTGTGTACAAAACGGGCACACCAATGTAACTAGCCTGAATAGGTTGATGTCCAAAACTTATCCCGTGAAATTGATTTTGTAATTAAGAGGTTGATGTCCAAAACTTATCCCGTAAACCTTATAGTCCACATTAATCATTCCAAGAATGCAAAATCAAGTCATTTAACTACTCTAGACTAGCAAAATTTAGTCATTTAGTTAGTCTAGGCTATAGTCTAATCTAGTCCTGCATATCAAACGTGGCCTTAAGTTTTATGGCCCAAACGTAGGGGTACTTATTATAGGGTAATGGAATGAACGCATCACCTATGTAGAATGTAAATGCTGGACCCCTTTGCTTTGAGTTGGAACTCTTTATTTTTTGTTTACAAAAGAAAATTTTCTGGTTAAGGTGACGTATGCACATGCGTCCTGTTTAAAGTTTAATAAGAACAGAAAACTCAAAGCAGTTGCCTTATTATCCCTTATCAAATAATAATTAGGGCACGTTTAGATGCCCTTAGATTAGACAAATTGAAAACCACCCTTTTCTTTCCAGGATTTTGGTTTGACTATTATATTTAGCAAAATAACAATTCATAAACCATGGGCTGAAAGGCAACATTCCACCTAACGTCTTTATCAAACTCTGTAAAACTACGTTACATAGTAGAGAACAAAATAATGAAATGAAGCTCTGCAACCAGCATATCTTAATTCAAACACTGTACCAGGCACAGAGAGAGAGAGTAGTGTGAAGAACAATAAATACTGAAAGGCATTCATCCAATCTAGCAACTCGTCTCAGTAACTTGTGGACCTAAGTACGGAATTTTATCCATTTCTGAGTTCGCAGGCATTTCAATCTCTTCCAACCACCCATAACAATCACCATTCCCTTCAGTTACTGCTGCCTCTCCATCTGCATTGAAACATTGCCAGGTGAATCAGGCACAGTTTATAAACTCAAACATGAATTCTTTCCAGTAATCAAAGTTTCAATATTTTGGGCAGTGCACTTTCTTCCCAAGTTCATCATACAGATGCGAATTAAGCTTCAAAGAGTTTGAGAATTTAGAAAGGTTCATATGCATCACACCCTGCTTACATTGTTGTCACACTATATTAAAGGAAATAAATCACACGCTTTTGGCAAATTTTCAAAGAAGAAAGTGCTCATGGAAGACCAAAAGAGCAAAAGTTCACTTACTTGGATAAGCAGCATAGGGATGATCTTTGTAATATGAGCAGTCCCGGTCATCTTCTTTAGAGTAAGGAGGTCCAAGCACATCCAGCACAGCACATGGGGTAATGGCTGTGAAGGCATGGATGTTGCCACCTTCTGTTGGATATAGTACTGATGTATTGCAAGGGGATGTGAAGACGCTATCAGCTTTCAACTTTGCCAGTCTGACTGCAAAACCATCCTACACCGGTTACCCATCCATCGTCCACATAGATTTCTTTAAAATGAAATAAAGAACTAGGGAGAAAGGAGACTCACATTGAGGGGCTGGTGTGGAACCATCTGAATTGACAGGATCAACCCAATCATATGATTTAATATGCATCTTGCCTAATAGAAGCTTACTGAAAACAGTCATTTCTGGATGGTTATGGAGTGGGATAACACCAGTTGCTGGAATAAAAAGGCAGCACAACTGCACGTAAGAATAAACAGGAAGCGTGATCAACAAATGGCCAAGTAAATGGTTTATGGCAAAAACAGCACTGCTAGAATATTGAAGTTTGTATGAATTCTATGAATTTAATTAGTAAACAAGCAAAATATGGTAATTTTAAAGGAACTCATTAGCAGTTGTTCTGAGAAATTATCCTCAAGTAAATACTAGACTTACCGAAAAATTCCTGCACTCGTATATTGTTGTATATGTGACCCTAGGAGTCCCTTGGACCACAGTTTTAGGCTTGAAGAACTGCAGATCCCTACTAAGCCCAACATCTTCTGGTCTCATATTATCTACAGTACCACAAGAAATAACGCTTGTCATGAAGGTTGAGGACATCCAAACTAAGTATTAAGGAATGCAATCAACTCAGACAATGTTTCCTTCAGACATGGAATGAAACAAAATTTTATTCATTGCCCGTAAATATTCAATACAAATGCCAGTCTACCCCTCTCCCACAGGCATGTCCGTGTATATATATCCTACTTTCATTATCTTGTGCACGCTACAGCATATTTTGAAGTACAGCACAACTTCTTAAGTAAACACACATTGCCTGCATCTTGACAAATCCTCTGTTTTCTGTTTAGAGTTTTCTGGACTACGCACACTTCTGGAAAAATTAATCAAATAAATATTAAACCGAGCATTCTGGCAAAATGCAAAATTGGGGTTTCGTCTAGGAAAGTCTACAATGCTTTAAAAACTGGGGATCTTTCATTGCTTTATGATTTACTTGAATTTTTCAAATCAAGGACAAGCCAGGCCAAAATTGCAATCACCAAGACATACAAAACAGCGAGTAAGTTACCATTAAGTCTCAAAAAGCATACACTATGCACAACAAAATAATATTATAAGTATCAACAGACATAATCGCTTTCAATTAGTTTTCCTCCTGGCCGAAGCTTCTAATAGAAGAAGACAAGAGAAACCATTCCCTTTTGGCAACTCAAAACTAGGTACTCTTGGTCCCCAAATCCATAGATTGGGGTCCACGCCTTGACCTTGCGTTCATATGTAGCCTACTACTGATGTCATATGAGGATGGAGGCACTTATTCTAGGAGCATTAAACCCAAAAACCAAAGCACATGGTGCACTCCAATTTTTTATTTTTTCCTGTTTATAGCAATGCCCATTGAATTTAGTTATGAATAGTAGCTTTGTTCCCTTATCTTTTTTCCGATTTGGACTTTTGCCTAAAACAGAATGACAGAAACATACGATTCCGACCAAAAAAAAAACAGATATACATATACAGATGGAAAACGTCAGGGATTGGAACCTCAATAACCAAAAAACATATATGCAATTTAAAAGAAGCAGAGGATCAATCAAATATTCAAAGTACAAGATTCCTATCAAAAATCAATCACAGTACAAGATGCATTTCTGGCAAGTAAGAAAATTTGGAGAACATACCGAGAATGCTACACAACTTGTGTACATCATGAGGCGAAGGAACAGTTCCAGGGCCTTTGAAAACTTGTCTACACGAAACAAAGAGCTGTTGCAGCGCAATTGGAACCGTTGATGGCACCGAATGCTTCATCTTCTTGCCGCATTTTCTCTTCTTAATGGCCTTGTTCACATGATACCCAACCTTGCTAGCGTGCCCAACACGCGAAACGACCTTGTGATCTCTTCCCTGCTCCACCAACCTCGCAGTCTCCATTGTCATATATATATACCTTCACTTGGAAAACTGCACCCAAATAAACAAAGCAAGTGCACCGACGACGCGAAAGACTTTCTGCTTCAAGACCCAGAATTCGAAATGAAGAAAAATGCGCAAGCAAGCAAGCAAAGTTCTTCTTCTTCTATGTTGCTGGTAACTGTCTGTCAGGATGATCTGAGTGATCAACAGGTGTTTGTTAAAATGCCAAAGAAGAAGTGGGACGATGATGATATACTTGTAGAACAGTGGGAGAGAGTGAAGGATTTAGGATTATATATAAGGATCCAGTTAGGCGAGAGAGAGAGAGAGAGAGAGAGAGCAAAACCAGGGGCGGAAAGGAAAGGTATGATAGATGAAGAAAGTGGGGATGGATGGTGGAAAAACTATGCAAGTAAGAAAGGTTTCTGCGGTTGCCCCCCATAGATTTTAGTCGAAACTGGCGGTCACCCCACCCCTGGTTTTGGTTTTTGGTTTTGGTTTTGGCTATGGGAAAGCCTTAAAGCTAGATATCTGCTCACGCATTGTAAATTTACCAAATTGCCCTGATGTTTAATTTATCATGAATATTGTTGGCTTTGCTTGCTATGGGTGAAAATCGGTTGACTTTTTGTACGTCCTTTGGTTTTGAGCTTGTTGGTAATTAAGTTAGCTGAATATCCAAAATAATAATAAAATTAGTAAAAATGCTCATTCTCATCAGAATCAACCACATAGACTGTTCTGCAGATTCTTTTCCTGACTATCAAGCAGGTCGTCCTAATTTTGCTGCAAATAGCCACTAGTTCATATATAATTGTAATTTGTAGAGATGGGCATCTCATCTGAAAAATCAGTGTATTGGTTGTACCGTATTGATGATTTAGTTTGGTTTAATTAAATTAAATTTTACTTAGATAGTATTAGGTATAGAATCGAGTGAGCCTATTTAACCTCCGCATTTTTCTTTCTCCATTCTATATTGTAAGTTCACCTCAACTTTTAATTAAAATTTTCACAATTTTTAATAAAACTCCACTATCTTCCCAAACTACCCCTAAATACACGCCCAATAAATAAATAAATAACTCATCAACCTCACACCCAACACCCGACTATGTTGCCCCTCATCACTCTAAGTTCACCTTAACCTTACATTACTTAAAGAGATAAAAACACTGTTGTCAAATGTGTAGCAATATTATTTGATTATTATTATTAAGTTGTACTAGATGTATTGGTTTTATTTTATTTATTATTAAAATTTCAAGAAGGTTTTGGTTTTATTTTCAGCAATCACACTTCATAGTCACCAGAGCTTTTAATTTTGTATCAGCAATCACACTTTTGCTTGTGGCCATCCTAACTTCAATCTTTCACATACTCTTTAAGATATTTAAGCTAATTCATCAAAGACGAAGAAGCTCAAATTGACCTTCTTCTTTTTTTTTTCTTTTTTTCTATGGAAGGGAAAGACAAGAGTTAGATTTAGTCTATGGGTAGGCCTCATCATTTGGTCTGTGGGCTCATGGGCCGATGAGGACCCGCCCGGCCCATTGAAAAAAAAATCCGGCCCGGCCCGTTATGGGCTTTGAGATGGCTCAATCCGCCTTGGGCTTGGGTGTCTAAATAAGAGTTTATGATTAGGATTATATCATTTAAATCACATATATAATTTGTTTAATTTCATTTACTTTTCTTTACTCATTCCCAGTTTATAATTGAATGATTAGCACATTAATTTGTGTCAATTATTAATACAACAATTATATATATAAAAATAAGATGAACAACATATCATATCACCAAATATAATCATATCACGAAACATAAGCGTACCACCAAACATAATAATGCTTTTCTTGAACACATCACCAAACATTTGCATATTTATTCATACCATCCTTTAAATAAAAAAAATTTGATACTTATTATTTTTTAAAATTATTTCTTAAAACACATTACAGTCTAATTATGTAATAACCTCAAAAATAATACTTGGTTTTATTATTTTTGTGAAAAATCTTATTAAGTTGTGTGACTTTATTGGGTGTTTTATGAATTTGGTTTGATGTGAAAATATTGAAATTAAGTAAGTTTAATATCAAATTTGGACTAAAATGCCCTTATGATTAAGTTTATGATTTTTTTCGAATGAAGTAGGCCCGTTTCGGTCTGGCCCGGCCCGATGGACTTTCTCAAGCCCGGCTCATGGGTCGGGCTTGGGCTTTGAATTTTCTAAAAAAACCTGACCCGGCCCGGGCCGATATTTTCTCTATCCTCTTTAAAGCCCGGCCCGACATGGCCCATTGACGAGCTCTATCTATGGGTGTGAAGATAAACACCACACTAGCCACCCAAGAAACTCAAATTGAATTTGACTTCTTCCAAGTGTTTGGGTGTGTGTGGTGTGTGTATAAATGTATTAGGGTTAAGTATTAAGTTGGATGAATTTTTTTTGTCTTTTTATACAATAATAAAACTTAAGAGTTTAATGATTTATGTATTGGAATGAACAAAGAAAAATGTGGGGTTTAAATAGAAAAACTCTATCTCTAAACCGATAAAAACCGGTACTAAACCAATCTTTACGATTAATTTTATTATTTATTTATTTATCCATGTGTCAATGACCAATTGATTAATTGTATGTGTTTGAGCAATTGCAATAATAACTATATGCCGAAAATTTGACTTTGCAATGGAGCAATATATTTGGAAATAGAGAGTCGTTTTTGTTTGTTGGGTTGGATTGGACAAGACTGAGGGCTAGAACTAGACCAAACTTTGAGTTTGTTATTTGGTGCTATACTTAACTTTGGATTGGACTGAACTTAAGTCCAATGGACAGTTTGGTACAAGACTGGACTAGAGTGCACTGGACCTCATTAATTTTTTTTAATTATAATATTTTTTTTTGTGTTTATTAAATTATTTAATATCAGAAATAATTAATTAAAAAACATGCACAAAATTAAAATTAAGAAAGGCCCCATCACATTGCTCAAAACATATCCAAATTTAACAAAGCAATTAACTACCTATTTGCTTTTGCCCCATCAAAATACAAGGAAGTCGAAAATATAACAAAGTAATTCTTTACATAAACTTTGAGTAACAGGATCAATTTCCGTTTCTGAGAGCTTCTTTTTCAGCCTAGTGTTCCAGTAGTTCTATACATTATTGTCTGTCCTCCCAGGAAGTTGCTGTGGTATTATAGACCACCTGCACCACAGAATCCATGGCAAAAATAGTGAAAGAGGATCAGTGTTCTTGCATTGGCAACAGAAAAGGAGGCTTGGGGCTTCTCTTCTAGCTTGCCAATCCATATGATCTGTTGGGTTGACTTTTGGCTATGAACTGGGTTTCTTCATTTTTCATATTAGTGAAGGTTATTGGGTCACTGGGTATTGTCACTATAATAAGCACATGTGGTACAATTAGGAGCTAAAAGGGCCCCTATGTTTTAGCTTTTTATCATGAGTACAACAATTATAAGCTTGTTCAAAACTCACAAGTTCTCTCTCCAAAGGTTAAATCAGAAAAACTATGAACTGGAAACAAAGACAAAGCAGATCAGATCGGATCGGATGCCATAAAATAAAGATTAGTGAGAATTTTTCTTCTAAATTCCTCCCCCCAAAATCTGTAACTCATTGAAAACAGCAGTTTAAAACCTATGATCAAATCAAATGTTTGTACAACAAGGGAAAACAAGGACAATGAAGCTGCCATGTAAACAGTAAGAACAACAGTGATATGATGTATTAGCAGAAAAGATGGGGCTTGGAAGGAGGATTTGAATGAACCATTGTAAACAGCTAGAAAGTCTGCATAGAAAAGACCTAACCTGCTACCTACGGTTGCATGAAGCCTGACAATCAATTCCTCCTCATGGGGTGTGAAGGACTCATGCTTGAGATTAGGCCTCAGGTAATTAGTCCACCTAAGCCTGCAACTCTTCCCACATCTTGTAAGTCCTGTAAATACTCATACATTAAGTTAATTAGCCTAGAAATGCAGCATATAATCCAGCAGCATCCCCCTGCCAGCCTGTCAAGAAAGAATTAAGGAAAAAAAACATGAAAGTTAACCTGCTTTTTTTGGAACAGCAGTCCAGTTACAGGTTCCACATGCTTCGACCTGTATTTAAACTCACCATCTTATATCTGTGTTAATCCAACCAAAACATAAACTGACTTAGAAAATCAACAACAATAAACTAAAGTAAGATTTGTTAATCCAACCAAAACATAAACTAACTTAGAAAATCAAAGAAATAGAAAGATTATTTACCAACCTCTACATAAGCATTCCACACCTCGTCGCTATCAACCTCTACACATTTATTCTCATCATTCCAAGCAAAACCACTTTGGTTTCACATGAATGATCAATACCATCCAATTTTTCATACATTTTTAAATGTATTTTAGTCTTTTTATTTTCAAGGGTATTTTTAAAATGAAAAAATCATTAATTTTTTTTTTATATCTGTTAAACAATTAAAATTGAAAAATATATATATATATATATATATATATCACCTTCCCCCTCCCCTGTGCGCCACTAGCGGCTCCAACCAACCCCGCCCACCTTGAAATCCATTCCCCCTTCTTTTTCACAGCCTCTTCCTCCTTTTCTATCTACCATGAAACACCTACCATCCACACACAAATTTCCTTAGCCCACCCAAACTGAGTCCACCTTTTTCTTCTTCTTTTTTATTTTTGGTATTTTTCCATTTCCATGCTCAATGAACACCATAAAAAAATATTATATATGCTCAGAGAGAGAGAGAAGGGGGAAGGGGTCCTATGCGATGTGTTTTGGGGGCATGTGGGGTTGGGGCGGGGTAGAAAGGGAGAGATGTCAATTTTTTCTCTATTTTTTTTTCTTAAAAATAAAAAAACTAAAATACCCTTAAAAATGGATGGAAAACTAGATGATATTCAAGTTGGATGACAAATCATGGATTTTGAAAAATTAAGATGACATTTCTCTTAAATTCTTTTTGTTGAGGCCCAAAAAATTTAAGGAAGACCCAAGCATATTTCAAGCTCAATATAGTGCTTTTCTGTAAAGAAGCCTAGCCGATACACACATGCCATGCCAAGCGATGTTATAATTTGGCACGTGGGAAGTCACATTAAACATGTGAAATTTACCAATTTCACTCATGCCCGAGCTCACCTAACTCATTGCCTAATCAAGCATGAACAGGCCTAAGCTATTACAATACAGAAAGCTCAAGCATAAGCACACAAATAACATGCACACCAAGCAACTCCCTTTAGTGCCAAATCACGCGACAAACTTAAGTGGGCCCAAGTCATATGCAAGTCTGACTTGTTGAGCGGGTTGTGTGGATGGTTACAAAGATCTATGAGATCCATTAATGATTCAAAAGAATGGAGAATTTGGGCTGCTTGGGAGCATAAAAACCCAAGCCCATTTTCTTGAGCCCGCTCAATGGGTAAGCAAAGAGAGCTGCGGTCTTCTTCAAGCGTTTACTACACAATCTCCAATTTTCTTACAACTCCAAAACCACGGTCATAAACCACTGCCACTCTTGCTTTAGCAACTACTATCCAACCCCTAACTGCCCAACACTAAAACCTCAGTTTACTGTGTCACCAACCTGAGCCGCTCATTCATTACCTGCTTGAACTTTAGCAGGCTATAAATGGAAGCAATGGCTTACCCATAAGAGGAGAACCAGAACGAAAGCAATAGAGCAGGCTATAACCTCACTTATAGAAACATTCAAGCTTAACCCCATAATATCACTGCAAAGGGGGGAGGAAGTAGAGAAGCAGGGGGCAAACCTCCCACTATCGAACGAGTTTACTACCAGATAGGATATTTGCGTTCTCTCTCACCTGACAAATTTCCACAGGCTTGTTATCATTTAAGAATGTTGCACAATTTCTTTTCACTAAAAGTACTACATTTTGCACGACATTTTAGAGGGTTATTATAGTTTAATAAATTATGCCTGCTGTTTAGCACTCTTACTTTCGCTGTGTACAATATACCTTATTACTTTATTCCATCATATGTCATGCCATTGCCAATATCATTGATCTTAGCATGCTTTTTTATCTCAAAAAAAAAAAAAAAATGCTTTATATTATTTCTCTTATCACCTTTAATCATGCAGATAGTCAGAAGTTTATACTATCTTCTTTTGATAGTATCCATCACTTGCTGTGATAATTACGCCAAGCTTTCTTTAATAAACAATAAACAATAAACATTTATGGGGCTGGTTTCGGCTGGAAGAGATTAAAAAAAATATATCTTTTTCTACAACCTTTACAGATTTATAATAAAATATTATTTATATTACTATTTCCGATGCATGTTGTCGTAAGCCTTCCCTTTTTTATATAGTAAATAGAATTTAAACTCATAAAATTCATTTTAAATCACCCACAACTCAATCCCCAATTTAAACTCACTAAAACCTCAGTTTACTGTGTCATCAACCTAAGCCGCTCATTCATTACCTGCTTGAGCTTCAGCAGGCTATAAATGGAAGCAGTGGCTTACCCAGAAGAGGAGAACCATAACGAAAGTAATAGAGCATGCTATAATTTTACTGTTGGAAACATTCAAGCTTAACCATGGAATCCATCCATCTCTCTTTTCCCAGAAACCATCATCTTATTCTCCCAACAACCATCCTCTCATTTTTCCGGAAACCATTCGCTACATTTTTCATAGAAACAAGAAAACCATTCCAAGCCTCTAAAATAGCCTTTATCCAAAACCCTGCTTCAACTCAAGCAGACACTCTTGCTAAATTCATAGAGACTTAGCTCCCACGCTACATGCCTCTCAAGCCTAGTCAAAATCTCAGTTCACAATAACATTATCTTCTTGGTGAGAAAAACCAGAGTACTCCTTAAGAATCATCATTATTTCGGAGTATTTTGGGGCCTAGTTCTTGAACCCAGGCAAAAGGGCAACTTCACTCTCTTTACAACAGCCCAAATCCACCTACAACTGTTAGAACAAAAAGACCCCCACACTTCTTTAAGTTGACAAATTGAAACTGACCTATAAATATAGGTGACATTTATATAAATATATCTTTACATATTTTATCACTGTATATTTTAATTAAATCTCAAAGGTAGAGAGAGAGAGAGAGAGAGAGAGAGAGAGAGAGGGGGAGGAGGGAGGGGGAATTGCAGCTTTTTTCCTTTTTTACTTGGTTTAAGCCTTAAATTTTAGTTTTCTAAAGTTTTTATGATTTTCAATCTTAAAAACTTTTTTTATACACAAATTTTAAACAAAATATGTATTTTTAATTCAAATTCACATGTCATGTTATTTTTAGACATATGAAATCCATACAGTGCCACGTCATCAATTCAACAAAATCTCACGACAGGTACCAATTTGATGTACACAATATAACCTTAAGGACCAAACATATCACAAAAATACATAAAGGACCAAAGATGAAAATTGTGTAAACCTCATGGATCAAGCCTAAAAAAATTAATAAAAAAAGTTTCTATTGAAAAATAAAATTTCAACATAAACAATTTTTTTGTGGGTGTAGGAAGTTGTAGGAGAGTTGTTTTCTACATAGTTGTAGCCATTTATGTAATTTCAACATAAACAATTTTATAGGTAAATAACTAGCCGTTTGAAAAGGGAACTAGCCATTTGTGTTTTTGGAAAGTGAAATAAATTAGCAATGGCTAGTATATATAATTAGCTATCCTTTTCTTTTTCAAAAGTAAAACAAATCAGTAATGGCTAATGTATATATCAACTATATGTTTGTTTTTTTTTTAATAGTGAAATAAATCAGAAATGGCTAGTTGCTTTGGAAAAAAAAAAGGTAACTTCTAGTTTACACTAACTAAATGTAATGGAAAAATTAAAAAGTGAAAAGCAATGTTGTTCATGTGTCAATAAGAAAGAGGCTGTAGAGTTATTATGGTGGGCCAGTTTATTGAAATGAAAGATTGATCCCCAAAATGAAATATTGATCTCTGAAATGAACTGAACTTTACCACTACAAGTCAAAAATTCAATTTATTGAATTAAAATTGAAGCCTCGCCATTTTATTGATAAATGTCTCTCGTTCATACCTTGAGATTCTTTCTTTGCAATCCATTTTCCTTGATACAACCCTGCTTTGCTTTCAATCAAATATTTTGTTTGCAAATCAACTACAATGCTCAATTTTTTTTTCTTTCTTTTTCTGGCGTGTTTTTTTTTTTTCACGACAATTTGTTTATTTAATTTTATTGTGAAAATTTGAAGCCAAACAATTTTTATTTTTTTATCAAATGATAGAAATATCATTGATAAAAATTCAATATGCTCGATTACAATAGCCACACAGGCAACCAATAACTTGAACCCATATTTAGACCCAAACATACAATATTATGATAATTGCCTTGGTTTAAATCATTATGATTATTTTATGATGCATGTTGTATATTGGTTACATGTATTTACTGGGTCATTTTGACTCACGATATTATAAAATTTTCTTTGAAATAATAATATTTTAATTATCAACTATTTTTACTATAATTCCAAGGCCAAAAATTGGTATTAAATTTTCCAAAACTTGTCTATATTTTAAGAACATTTCCTAAATGTGAAAGCTCAACTTCCCTAATGTAAATTGCCAAATTGTCACTATGCAATTGCCATCACAGTTTGCAAAAACAAAATGTCTGTTTGACAATTGCTAAACCATTAGCCACATGACCTCTACCCTTTTATTCTTCCTTTCTTCGTTCAAACATGGTGAGACAAGCTCCAAACCCTCACAACATCATATAAAGCAAAAGTCATAAATATTTATAGATGCTAAAGTTAGATATTATTTATTTATTTATTTATATATGTAAAAGTCATCCACGTGGCTTGAAATTACAAATTCAAGTTCACATATTACTTTCCACAAGCTCACAGACTAACAATAATAATAAACAACCAAAAAAGGGGAAGAGAGAGAGAGAGCAGCAGAGTTATATGCGGGATACCTTTAAGGAGACCCCAAATTTGGATGACTGTGCTTGTTATAAAGCGCTTTCTTTGTTGAATCTAACACAGAAAAGGATGCATTTTTTAAAATGTCCCCTAAGGAGCGCTCAAATTGGATATCTTACAATTTGGAATGAGTGATTTTTTTAAGAGTTTTTAGGAATGACTGGTTTGTTTGGAATGATTGGTTTTTGGGATTGTTTTTTGGTTGATAATGCATCAAGATATTTGGACTATTTGTTTTGTTTATCAAACATTGTTGTTTATGTTTAAATACTCTATTGGTTATTTGATGAATTCATCAACTTGTTTTGCTTTTCTGAATCCTTTATTTCCTTTGGAAATCTGGAATTTATTATTAATTGCAATTTGTTATTAGCTCCAGTGCAATTTCTTATTACTCGCAATTTTTTATTAGCTCCAGTGCATATGTGTGACTTGCAATTTGTTATTAGCTCCAGTGCATACGTGTGACTTGCAATTTGGATGTTGTAGCTCCAGTGCATATGTGACTTTATTATTAATTGTGTTTGTAATTTGTTTATCATTTTATTTAGGTGGTATCAATATATATAATGGTGGTAGAAGAAATTGAGAGGCAAGAAATAAAGGAGGATGAAGAAATTTATGAAACAATTTGAAATTTATTAATGGCGATTCAAGAAGTAGCTCATGCATTGAATGAGATTATCATGCATAGTGAAAATATTGAACGTCCATTAACCCGGAGACCTATTACTATGAAAGGATATAATTATATACATCATGTATTGAATGACGATTTAGAGCATTTCTGAAAAAGATATAGAATGTATCCTGATGTGTTTCGAAAGTTATGCAGTATTATTAGAGAAAAAACACTCACACAAGATACAAGATTCATTTGTGTAGAAGAAATGGTTGCGACCTTTTTGCTTATTGTGGGTCAAAATAATAGATATTGTCTAGTACGTGATATATTTGGCCAATTGCACTTCACTGCTAGTAAAAAATTTAACAAAATTTTAAAGGCCTTGAACACAATAACACCAGAGAGGCTAGCCAAACCTGGATCCGCGGTACCAACTGAAATAAGGGAAAGTACAAGGTTTTACCTATACTTGAAGGTAAATGTGTTGTTTGGTGCAACTTGTTTTATTCAATTTGTTTATGTTTAATAATATCTTTTAAACTTTTGGGTTTATTTCAGGATTGTATCGGAGCTATTGACGGCACACATATTCTAGCAATAGTAATGGGACGCGACGTAACCGGCTATTGTATTCGTCACGGTACGATATCACAAAATGTATTAGCACCTTGTAACTTTGATTTGGAATTCATATATTTTCTTAATGAGTGGGAGGGCTCAGCTCATAATTCAAGAGTACTACATGATGCTTTAACAAGGAGGAATGGACTTAAAGTGCCACAATGTATTTTTAAATTTAAATTTTTTTCATTTATAGTTTACATTAGGTCGTACATTGGATACTAACATATGTGTAATCTATTATCAGGTAAATTTTTCTTAGTGGATTGTGGATTTCCAAATCGACGCCAATTTTTGGCTTCATTTCGAGGTGTTCGATATCATCTCCAAGAGTTTGGTGGCCAAGGTCGTGCACTTGCAAATGAAGTTGAGTTGTTTAATTTTCGTCATTCGTCCTTGAGGAATGTCATTGAGAGGATATTTGGTATATTTAAGTCACGATTTACAATTTTCAAGTCCGCACCTCCATTCCCATATATAACACAAACAGAGATAGTGCTAGCTTGTGTAGAACTATACAACTTTCTTCTAAAAGAGTGTAGATCTTACGAATTTTCTATTGAATTGGAGAATGAATCTTCTTCATCTTCATCGTTACCGGTTAATGAACGAGATCCTAAACTAGTTTTCCAAACACAAGAACAACAACGACATAATTCTAATGAATGGAGAATTGGTATAGGTTTGGATATGTGGAGAGATGCTGGGCACAATGACAACAATGAGAATCGAGGATAATGAATGAAAGTTAAATATTTTCCTTAAACTTTTCTTTCAAATTTGTAACACATTTGTCACTATATTTCTTGTGAATTTCTTATGAATTTTGCTTTTCGTTAAACATAATTTAAAAAAAAAAATTATTTCATGTTGTTCAAGGAAAAGATGTTATGAATTTGGCTATTTATTTCATGTTGTTTAAAATTTTATTTCATGTTGTTGAATTAACATCATTGCAATCTTGGTACAAATCATGTAGTTCCATCTGCTCAAAGTTGTAATCTTGGTACAAATCAAGTATCAGAACATCTCAACATCAGTGCAGAAATTTTCTCATCTCAACATATATGCTATGAACTAGCTTGCTGCATGATGTAGTGCTTCATCTGGGTAAGGATGTCGAAGTTAGCATTCGTTTTTAAAACAATATGTTAAAGAAATTATAGAAGTCTGGAATAAAAGCCATACAAATCTTAAGAAAGTTTATTAAAAAATTATATAGAAGTATTCTGAAAGTCTAGTTCCATCAAGTTCTATGAAATCTGGCACTTAAACAAAATCTTTTTAAACACTCTAGAATCCTAATTGAATACGCCCCCTAAATTTATGTATTCAATTTGAACTTTTTAAGGGATTCTAAATGACTTTAAAAAATCAAGGGTATTTTCAAGATTTTAAAGTAGTATAAAAGTTCCGACGTATTCAATTCCAACATTCACCCTCCTTTTAGATGAGGGAAAATTCAGAATTTAGCTAAAAGTCGGGAATTTAAGAGGAGAAATCGACAATTCCCTTATTTGACAACTTAAGCACGGAATTTATTAAATGACGCATTGAAAAATCGTGGAAATTGGGGCATCAAATTTCCAAGTTTAATTTCCATCAAAATATGCATCATTTCACAGTTTTCATAATGTCATTTACAAGTTCTATCATTTACAAAATTTGACATACATAAATCCAAACATTGAAATCTTCAATTGCCGGAAATTGAAATTATAGAAATCTAAATTCCGTCATTTTATTATTCTATATAATTTTCAATTCCTTCATCTAGATGGAGGGTCATGGAATTTGATAAAGTCCATACAAATTTGGGCGTATTCAAGCCAAATTTTTAAAGTCACGATGCATTCAAAATGTCATGGACTTTGAAAGACATAAAGTAATGAAGTTGGGTGAATTTTGTTGGAATTTAAAGCGGATTTCCCTTTCTCTGTCTTTGTCTCTTTCACTTTTGGAGTTCCTATTCCTACGAAAAGCTAATATCCCTTGTACCACCAACTAAGCCAAAACCTTAACCTTGGGAGGAACCTTGGATTTCCAAATCAGACTTTAAGGGAGAAAAGGTGGACTACCTGGTACGTTTCTCAATCGATTTAAGTAGGATTTACAAGAAAATTGCCCTGAAGGCTCTAAGGACCATCTTCTTTGTATGGAAATAATCTCATCTCCTCCAGCAGCCTCAACAAGTTTGATATCTCCTCCATCAATAATGCACCTATTAAATACCATATTTAATAGGTGCATTATTGAATAGTTTCACGTTTCCTGAAAGTTTTACTTCAAAATTTCCATGATTCTCATGATTTATATAGACAGTTCGAGATTGCACTCCATAGATGTCCCTGAGTCTGATGTTGGAGCTCATCTTGGTATGTTATTGGAGAAAGAGGAAGGTTCAGATGTAACTTTCAATGTGCGTGGGGCAAAGTCTCATGCTCTCCACGAGTAGTAACAGTAATACCGCTAGATGCTGTAATTGGACTCTGGCAGTTGCAAAAAGTTCGGACTTTTGCCTCTTTTGGGGTTCTAGAATTATAGTGAACTAACTTATCCTCTAATCATTCTTATGGGCTAGAATTATAGTGACGCAGAATCAACGTTGGGCGTGGCATAACTTAATTTAACCCGTGTTTTACGCAGATTAGAATCAGATGAAACCTAAAAATTATTAATTTCATAATTTGGTGAGTTGGATATTTTACGGTCAATTTTAGGCAGCTTTACCTAATAAAAAGCTCCTATTAACCCCGTTCTCACCATTCTGAAAATTGAAGCTCTTTAAGGGCACTTACAATTTTCTTTTACTTCTTTCAATTACTTAAAACATTCTGTCATTTGTGTAAAATACAGAACAAATCTATGCCTGAAACTTAACGAAACGTTGCACTTCTATTTCCACTTGCTGGAAAAGCTTGTCGTCGTCTACCTTGTGCTAGTTCTTTTGACCCATCATCATTTGAGACTCTACCGCCTAAAGATTTTTTCTTCCCTCCTGAATTCAGGCTCCTTACACCTTCCCCAGCTTCTTTAACCGGCTTAGCTCCAAAGATAACCCCTCTCTTTGCTGCTTCATAGTCAAAAGGCTTCACCTGCAAACCACCCGATTCTTGGGATTTCTCCACTTCTCTGGGTTTCCTGTTTTGCTTACGTGACTGAAAACATTTTTGGAAGCTTGAGGACAAATCAGAGAGAGACATAGGTTCATCTTCTCCATCCCTCCCCAAAGCAGATGCCACTGAATCATTCTCATTTCTTGTTTCTGAGCAACCATTTATTGGTTCACCCACATCTGAATCATTTTCCAGTGTTATGATATCATCTAAGTTAGACCTGTCAGGTGATACAGTGAGAGGCCCTTCAGAGTGGGGAATTTCAGAACTTGTAGCTGATGGTTCGATGATTGGCTTTGATTGCTGACTGCTTCCCGTAAATGAGTGGAAAGGAAAGTTCATTGACGACCTAATTTGCTCCAACTTGTCCTCCTTGTTCTATAAATAAAATCATGTAGCAAAAAGAGTTAGCAAAGTACAGGTTACTAAAGAAGATTAGAAGAAAAAACACATAAAAATACAAAATTTCACCAATAATATATTATTCAATTACAGTTTTAAGTTATATAAGAAATAAAAATAAAAAGGGGTCACTTAAGTGTCTTGTCTAAAGTAGGACAAAGCTATATAAGAAAGCATTTCCAGTTGGAATTACTAAGCTATATAAGAAAGCATTTCAAGATGCAATCTTTCAATTTGACTTGAGAGTTGCAATGTGCAAGGTTCAAGTCTAGCTGCCATTGCAAACAATAAAAGAATCGACAAAGATGG
Organism: Prunus mume; assembly: GCF_029339155.1. Classification (NCBI taxonomy): domain Eukaryota; kingdom Viridiplantae; phylum Streptophyta; class Magnoliopsida; order Rosales; family Rosaceae; genus Prunus; species Prunus mume. The sequence goes on from NC_142705.1 coordinate 22,827,569, forward strand.
TCTATGCCATTTCAGGAAAAATTGATTACAGCATTCTTACTAACCTTTCTATCAGCATCAAACTTTCTTTTTGGAACTCCACTCCCCAACAGGGAACTAAAGGCACAGCTAGGCTTCTTTTGCACTTGAACACTTACTCCAGTAACCTGCAACAGAAATAGACAATCATTTTAAGACTAAAGCTTTATGAGCAAGAAAAAACAATATAAAATTTCAAAGAAAGCCAATGATTTTAAAACCTTTGTTGAATCTAATAAACAGGCATTGCTGTTTGCTTCTCTGCTTTGCCACGGAACAATATTCTGTCTAGGAAGCACAGAAGTGTTGCTACCGCATTCAATCTTTCCTTTCCCATTTTCACCAGGATGCTCAAGAGAGCTTTCTTGTCCACCTCTTACAAGTTCCGAGGCACCACATCCAAGTTCAGTATCCTCCATTTTATGTGGCGGAGAAGCAGGTGAAGCTGCAGATATATCACCGTTAATTGAATTGCTTGCAGACTCATCAGGTAAGACGGCTTCAGATCCTTCATTTGCCAATATATTATCTTCAGTTGCCTGCAAGCAGGCCTACTGTTACCAAAAGAACTAAAATTATAGTGATATCAAACATCTGAAGAACATTCTCTATCATACTCCAAGTCCCAATAAAATATGGATTTCAATTTAATTAAGGGTCTGTTTGGGAATGCTTCTGGAAGGGCTAAAAGTGCTTTATGACAACCAAACGCGCTTTTGACAGCGTTTGACAGAAAAGTTTAGAAGCACTTCTGGCTCATAAAAGCGCTTTCTGGAGAAGCGCTTTCCGGAGAAGCACTTGCTATTTGCTTCTTCAGGAAGCACTTGGATTTCTTATGAAGATTTCAACATCTTTCTAATAAAAGTAGTTTTATTAGAAGCACTTATGAGCAGGAGTGCTTCTTAAGTCCCAAACGAGCCCTAAAAATAATTTAAAAATAAGCACGAAAAATAAAAACTCTTCTTGATAGTACTCAAGTAGGAAAGATAAGGATAGCAGACTTCTAGACAAACAAAAATGCATATTATGGATGTTTTTTTCTTGGTTGAAACATAATGTGGATGGAAATATATATATATATATATATACACATTTTCACCTGTTCATATAATGGATGGCCTAAGGGATTCACAAATTGAGTGCTCGGGTAAAATCAAAGAGTAACAATAAAAACAAACAGATATTCTCAACCAAAGTATACCGCATATCAGACAAGAGGACCCATAGAGCCATAGAGCCAGTATATCTTTGTAAACGTTCATTTCTTTTCATGGAATGCCACAAATTGGTAACCCAATGACATCAAAGGTAAATGACAATGGAATACAAATGTTTTATTTTTTTAAATAAAATTTATCAAAATGCACAGTTTAATTCCACAGTTCTAATCAGATTCAACAGTACAGCACAAGGAATTTGGCATGAAGTATTTAACAAAGCATAATTTATAGCTAATCATTTGGTAAAGTATATTTAATGACTTTAAAGTGCTTCAGTTATTAACTTTGCAGCTGAATTCCTTACAAACTTTTCTTCCTCCCCCACCAATCTTTCCTAAAAAAGGGAGTCATCATGATAACATAGTCAATGCAATCCAATATCTGCAATAGTCATAATTTTTTATCCATCTCACCCCATAGGAGGGATGGCTTGTCCTATGATCCAAAAATATACAGGTCACCAATGAATGCAAGCCTAATAGAGAAAAGCAAACAACAATGCCCAGTCACCGTGATCATCAGACTTCTAAACATAAGGCCTTACCATACCCGCATGTCCCAATTTCAAATGTTCGACCGCAGGCTCAAAAAAAGCAGCATTTTGCATAGAATGCCCAATGATGCTAACCACAGAAGCAAGATTGCGCTCAATGTACGGGTGCTTTGATTTCACCAATCGCTTTAACTTGCTAGTAGTGACAGGCATCTGTTTAGCTATTACCAATAAATAAATAAATAAGTTGAATGTCTACTGTTTAAACATGTTGGAAAAAGAGAGAGAAATATTGAGATGCAACTTTGTACAAGTTTCCCATTACCAATTTCAAGAAGAGTTTTGTTTGGTAATATATAGCCAGTACTTTCATCCTCTGCACGAGCAACAACATCCCGCCACTCACAAAGACCCTGAAAAATCATTTTTAAATTACATCTAGAATAAATAGCATACAACCATTAATATTACACATTTACACATTACTTAAGAATATAAGTGCCTCTCATAAAATATAGTAGACATTACTCAATAAGGAAACAACAGATTATATGCTTATGAATGTGACAAAGCATTTCACAATTTCCTTCATGCAATCACTGTAACATTTAAACTAGTGTTCCTACATGAAAAATCATTAACGATAAATGGATCAGGAGTACCACACAATGAAAATCGTATTGGAATAGCAGAGGGGATATCTTCAGTGTTTTACAGTTTAAGTGAATCAACCAATGTTAAAATTTGAATGATACAAACAAGAAAATAAGAAGGCAACTTACGGAAACAATTGCAAGCTGCTGAGCATTGAAACCAGCACCTTGCAACCTGGATCAAAACAGAAAAGAATATATCTTAGTCATTATAATATGTCATAATATATACTAGCCAGTTGGCACCCTCCCCCATGTGACAATTTTTTTTCCTTTTTTATTATTTTAGCCTTTTCAAATTAAATTCTTCTGTTGAACATTTTGGTTAACCGAGGGCTAATAACCTTTTGAGGTCCCCTACGAGTTTATACTTCAATGATCCAAAATCAAATCTTCATTTAAAGATCATCCTTGAAAAAAAAATTAGACAAACTGGAAACCAAGAAAACATCTTAGTTGTGACCAAAAATTAGAAGAATGCGGTGTTTCAAAAAAACATTAAAATTACAACCAAGTAATTGAGTGGTTAAATGGTATTGAGTTTAAGTAAGTTTTGCAGCGATGATCTTTGAGAGAAGACCTTAAAACTAGATGGTTCGGATCATTGAAGTACAACGCGAAGTGGGCCCTACAAAGGTGTCCCTCAAATAAGCTCCCTAATATAAAAGAACCAGACTCCTGTCATTTTCATATATTATACTCCCTCAATTACCGCACGTAGTTGGATAAAGGTCATGTCACCCATTTTACTTGAAGGCTCAAGACCCATAGGGCACTCCTGACGGAGTTAGAACTGCAAACTTCCCTCCCTGACAGAACCAGTAATCATCTACACACGCATATTAATCTCTAGTAGGTTTTCAATTTCAATCTGGTCTAAAGGTTCAATTTTCTCGCAAAAACCTCAACCACTTAATGGTAATCAATTAATTTGATTGAAAAAGTTTTTCACTGTATGGGAGTTTAGGGCCGAGTTGTGGACCTGAAGAGGACACACATAACATATTACATTGTTTTGGCGTTTTACAGATATGATTTTGTTAACTGAATTGGTAAAGGTTTAATTTTTGAAGGTGGTACCACACAACTTGATGTTGGATGTTAAGCAACAAGATTTCTGTTTCTAGTTTAGGTATTTTTGATCTGTTTGGATTAAAAAATTGTAAATGGGATGAGGAAGAGACAGCAACTTGGGCTTTATTGGTTTACCCCAGTTTTGAACGTTTGATAATGGGATCCTGGGGATAGGGTGGTGGTGGGTTTGGGCAATGGCAACTGGAAAAGATGTAAACTCTCTGGAATTCAGAGGTGATCTACCATCCCAGAAGAAAATGAAAGGAAAGGAGGGAATTCACAGGTGATCTACCATCCAAGACAAAACCCAAAAAAATAAAAAAACAAAGAGAGAAGAAAAGAAAAGAGAAACAAAGAAAATAAATAAGGTACACAGTATGCTAGCCTTTTAACCTGAAATAGAGGAACATACCCATATATATGGAGATAGGAATTTTCTGTCAAAAGCTCTTTCTCATACAGATGCATGCATATATCATAACTCCGCTTGTAAACCTGTCAGAAATTTTTTTCAAAGGGTCTTCAATAAAATTAATAAATGGAAAACAATGTATATATATATATATATATATATATATATAGAGAATGTAATTTAAAGAACCATTTTCTAAGCTGTATCAACTAATTTACCACGAAGACATATTTACTTCATATAAAATAATACTCAGCTCAGATCATACTAGAAGGGTTACCTACACAAATAATAAAAACATCAACTTGAACAATCATCCATCTGCATATGTTATAAACAACTCAATTTTAACATACTTTTTTTCGCTCAAGGGACTAGAAAAAGCACTAAGAACGCCATCTTTTTAATCTTAAAAGATCAAACAAATTTCCTTTTAAAAAGAAAAAAACATGCCATTCCATCATCAGAACCACAAGCCAATTGGCTAAGGCCTAAGATCAAATCAGCTACAGAGAAAAAAAAAATAACCACACCTGCAGAAAAATTATTCCAAACTAATAACACTTGATGAAAACAATACAAAAATTTTAATAGCTCCACTAGATGGACCCAAAAGACGCTTCAAAAATAACCCTCTGCTATCTTTCCCTTAGACTTTAGATCGTTCATCTCCCCAACAAATAGATTGGAATGAACAATTAATTAACAGGGCGGCTTTCTTGATTACTTGTCTTTGGTGAGACATCGCTGATGCATTTCATGAGCTTTTTCACAGAGCTCATAAACTTCTACGCAAAGACTAATTAAATCAAATTTGACCAGATCCAACAAGCATTCAGAAAAAGGAATAAAAATAGAATTTCAACATCGCATATAGTCAACTTCAATGCTAGAAATGAAACAAGGAACATTGCATTAACCACCAAAAGTACGCAAATTAAATAATGAAGTCATTGTCTTGCAGGAACAATGAGCACTCTAATGGAAATTAAAATTATACTCATCCATAAGCCATAAATCAAAACTAGCAGTTAGCTACAAAAGTTTACAATACATAAAAGCATTAAGAATGTGCATAACACAAAAGATTAAAAACATATAATTCCAGGAGAGTAGAGAGAAGCATGGGATCCTCATATGTGTTATACCTCTACTAAAGGAGTGTCCAAGTTTTCTGATTCCTTTGGCATCAAACATAACATTGTTCTCATTAAATCGTACATGTGCAACAGATAGTGTGTATCTTCTCTGGCATATCTGTCAAGATAACAAAACTGCTTTAGGCAATTGGGGAGCTTAAACTTCATCACCTCAAAGTAATCTAAAAAGAATGGTCACAAGAATGCAACATCTTAAATAACTAGAATATGAACCACCAAAAAGGCAAAAATAAATACATAAGAATAGAAGAAATTTAAATATTCTAAAGCAGGATCTTGTTATAGTCTGAGTTGAGGACCTTAGTGTATATGGATAGATCTTATAACAGGGTCTTGAAAAACAAGTCATTTCTGCTGGGCCTTTACTTTATTTTTAGGTTCATTAGGGTTTTTATTGGTTGGAATGTCCATGCGTGCAGACTTCATGTAATAAGTTGTCCCATCCAATTTTTTCAATTTGGAGGCAATCTTAATCATAAAACTAACTGCTATCCACAAGCCATATTATCCTTGACAATCAATCAGTCGTAACTGGGACAAACATTTTAACATCAAACACCAAGCAAAGTATATTAAAATGATATTAGGAAGAAACCAACTAACTAGATTTTGGATTTTTCAGTTTCAAATCACTCTCATATATAAAGGCAGAAAGTTAAAGTTGCAATGAACAAAATTGAGAGAGAACAACGATTTACGGACTTGTAATATATAATCGACTAAACTAATACTAGCTATATTACCCAGTAAACATATGCCAAAATCCACATTTTTACCTGACCATCTCCTCAGGAAGAGGGCGTAATCTCCAATCTGCATTCTGGTATCTGCAAAGAGTTCACTAGTCAAGCTTGAAAAATATGAGCTGGACAAATAGGTGACAGTCAAAGCAGCAACAAGCAAATTTTTTGAAAATATAAATAATAACAAGTATTTAGAACACTTAGAAGATTGAAGAAATTAAAGTAAAAATAAAACACTTACTCTTTGTTAGCAGTAACACCACATAACTGATGTAAAAGATATTCCAAACTATTTCTCTCCATTTTCAATACTCTTGAGGCCTGAAGATTAAGACAACCCCATTGTCCTTGGTTAGCAGCACATTATGAAGATTAAAATACATTTTGAGTAAAAGGGCTAAAATTATAGAAACAAATAGTACAGCTATGATGCTTTTTCCAAATTAAGGAAACAGAATTAAGTATTCCTTTACATGATAAGTGAATCCATTTGTTCAGTGGTTTCAAAGTAAATCACCTGGCCAGTATCAAACAAATTGCAGATATAAATGCCAAAATCACGTTGGAGCCACATGATATCTCGATCTGCTCCATGCATCACCTAATGAATTATAATTTTTATCAGAAAAAAGAATTAGCTGATACGTTACGAACTGAGAAATGCATAGAGCATGATACAAACCTTTCTCTTGGCAGGGTCCTTGAAAACTTCCCTAAGATATGGACCAACATGAATTCTAAGTTTCAAAGTATCTACTATAAAATCTTCAGTTCTAGTAGAAATTTGCATCAAGCAAGTCATTCCTTGGAAGGATCGATATTGATTGTGTTCCAAATCAACCTACACAGCAAAGGATAGAGGTTTAAAATGCATGGAAATGAATGCGACATTGAAATGTCTAAAGTCAATGAAGTAACCACAATATTGAGATGCCAAATTAAGCAATTTCGTGGCAGGTACCAGTGAATACATTGTGAAAACTCAGTTTTGTCACACATCTTAGAAGCAATATTACAGAGATCGAAGGGAAAAGGCTAAACGAAAGTAACTTCATGCAAAACTTAAAGAACAGCCAAAGAATATATATGTGCACATATATCTTATGTCATTAAAGAGCAAACTTTTATGAAAGAAAAGTCCCTAACAATACATATAAAATAAATAAATAAATAAAAGTTGAAAGGAAAGAAACAACTAGTTATTACATTTAGATCTGTGGTCTTTACAACTTTCCAAATTGCATGTGGACACAAAAAAGGGCTAACTACATTTTACACCATCGAGGTTTGGGGTGATTCTCAAAATGGACCTTCATTTTTCAACTTTGTCACATCACACCCCCAGATTTTGAGATTGTATTGATGTTGCAAGTATAATTTGTATGCTAATGCCTATGAATATAATCATACTTCCTAACCTTAAAAAAACTCATGATTATCACAGTAACTGCAAGTGCAACAAACTTCCACAAGCATTAATGACTTTGATATACAATCCAGCAATGATGATAAAATTAATATAGTGTAAATGACCATGAAATTCAGATCGACTGACAATAAAAATTAAATCATTGCTGTCCAATTTTACCGCAAATTCATTAACACCACGCAGCTTAGCTGCCAGCTCTTTCAGATCTTTGACCTCCTCCACAAGCTTGAATGGCGTAGACTCTAATGAGGGTGGTTTTACAGGCTCAACATCCCCAACGTCAGTGTCAACAAAATCCAGAACAGAAAGCTTCTCCTTTATTCATTCAAGAAAACAAAAATTAGAAGATAAAAGGGAAAACAGTAATTTAATTTTAGCAAGCAAACCTAATTATGCAAGGTAAAGATAAAGTTTCATTATCCAATGAGCATAAATAAATTATAAAATCTATCACTTCATGCAACCAAAAAAGTAGTTCAGATTAATACGTCAAATCACAAAAACCTTGAAACGCACTATTCCATACAGCTATGTCAATAAGAACAGATAAATTTAATAATGCTCAACAAATCCATGGTCAGAAGAAGATAACCATGTAGTAAAACTAGAATAAAAGTTAACAAAAAGAACGGACAAACTAGCATCTAGTGTGCAACTCAATGCTTCTTTTGCCATTTTGCAATAACAAACCTAACTAAATAACCAACTAAGAGCTTCGAAAATTATCATTGTATACTCCTTTCCGTACAGACAGTTATTGGCTTTCCAGGTGTTTTTATTCAGGCCAGATTTGTTTCGCCGTCTATTAGCTAATGTACATTTGTGTTTGTAACAAAAAAAGGTCCATGGCTTTCTTAGCTAAGTCATGGGTCTACAACTGGTAGTCTTGAGTAATTATAGAAGGAATACTATTTGGTTGAATAAAAGCGTTTATACACTCCTCTACGGACACATAAAAGTTTTTTGTCTTGATTTAAAAGATGTTTGTAATGGTGTGTCAGATTGAAGAAGATGGAGAACACACTCTAGAAAATGAAATAAATGGCAGGTCCAGAGGTCTTGCCTCAAGCAGTACCGTGTAAACAATAAATAAAGGATATTTTATAGATGGAAAGTGGTAAATTCCAAATTTTTCACTCAGTTATCGTTTTTAGACCAGCCATGCCTTTGGAAAACCCCTTACGATAGAGAAATGTCGGAAATATTTGTAACTCAAATTTATATTGGTAAAGCCTGCATATAACCCAACACTCCATCCATCCTCCCTCATGAGTTTAAACATTAAGGGAAGGGAACATAACATGATAAACTTGGTGCAGGGCACCCCATTAGTGTATAGCTTCCCACATTGTCAAAAATACATCTTTCTCTAAAGACCCATTTTTTGACAGCATAGCCCCAAAAAGATTTTACATGTATTCTAAAAAATGTAACCACATTGAGTAATGGCACATCTAACAAAACAAATCATGTTTTTTTTCCTTCCAATTCTAAGAATTTAATTGCAGTAAAGAATCATAAAGAATTCCTACAGCACTGGCTCCATGAGCACAGAAAACACCATAATGTTCGAACAGACTAAAAACATCAATTAATGACTTACAAGGGGATGAAGAAAACGCTGATCGTCCTCACTTCTCTGCAACCAAACATGCTCAAACGGCTGGTTTGAATTATTAACCAAAATGTTGAACTCCTCCTGAGGCCTCCGAATTGTCGGTATATGAAACGGTACCTTGGGCTTCGTCCCCACAGTCTTCTTGTCCTTGGTAGCCACCTTCACGCTCGAGACCTGAATCGAATCACCATTAGCACTCGCCGAGCCACTGGGCCCCTTCTTCTTCTTCCCACAGACCAATTGAAACCCATTTTCCGAGTCAAAATCCGCAATCATCGGCCGCTTGGGCTCCTCTGCCTCTTTCCTGATCCTCTTGAACTCGTCCACCGACGAGTCAAACCTTTCGAGCACCTCGTCGTTGACGTTAACAAGCCAATCGTACGCGTCGTCCAAGTCTTGGGGGAAAGCCATCTTTTTGCCCCAAATAGGCGCCGAAGAGCCAACGGAGCCGAGCATTAACTGCGACTGTTCTGTGATATGTTCGATCGGGACCTTGAATTCGTCGAAGTTGCGGTAGAAATAGAAGTCTTGATTGGAAGGTATGCCTCGCGATGAGCCTGAGAGCTTGGATATCGACGAGGAGAGAGGACCTTTGGTTAGGTTTTGGAGGGCTTCGGTCCTCGGTGGCTGAGGTTGGTCCACCTTCATGGCTTCTTCGCTCATGGTGGTTCTCAATGGCATGGTTAGGGTTTTGCTAGGGTTTCATTCACAGATAATTGCCTTCCTGGTGATCACCAATGTTTCGTTAATATGCAGTTGTTTATAACTACACCAGGATCTCACGTGACGTGCGCACGGGTGCACGTGCCAATGAAGATTGTGTGAGTTTGAGTTTCACTTTTGCGACACATATGCATGAGATTTTTGTGTTGTAATCACGAAAATGGTAACGACGCATTATGCTTGATGTTACAAGTTGGACGCATACGTTGATTATGAATTTCTTTTTTGGGAAGGATCAAATGTGAGGTAGAAATAAATTTAGAGAAAATGAAGAGTTTTAGAGAAAGGATTTTGGAAGAAAGATTTGGTTGAAGGATTAGCTCAACATAGCAAGTTGGTTATCCTCTTTTGGCTTGCACTACTCAACTTTCAGGTCTGGATCACTTGTTCAAAGCTATTTTCATTTGCTGGCAGATCCTGGGAAGTTAGGAATAATTTGTTGTTCCGAGATTCTCAGCCGCACCCTGCAAGTTGTTTTCATGTTGCAGATATTGTTGGCATGGATTATTGGCATCATAACAACTTGGTCAAAAAGAAAAATGGTATCCCTATGGTGATAAAATGGGACCCCCTCCTACATATTGGATTAAAATTAACTTAGATGGGTCTATCATTAATTCTCAAGCCACCACTAGTTTTTTCATTAGGAATAGTGATGGTCATGTGTTACTGGCTGGTGCCAATAACATTGGTGAAAATTCCATAAATGTGGTTGGGGTCGGATTGTGGTAGAAGGTGATTCTAAGCTTGTTATTGACAATGTCCTCAAAAAAGTTACTTCCCCTTAGAGTTTCCAACAAATTATTCAAGATATCTGGCACCTTAGCTCTTCGGCAGCTTTTATTCGCTTCCAACATGTGTTTAAGGAGACAAACTTCACTGCGGACGATATAGCCAAACTAGGCCATGGGCTCTCGTCGCAAGTTTTTTGGGAGCTTGGGCTTCATTTATCAGTATGTTCTCCTTTTGATTTTGATCTCTTTGGGCTTTTGTCCTAGGAGTTTCGCTTTGTAATTTCTGTTTCCGCATAATAAAAAGGTGATAAAAAACTTCAATATGAGCATGGCTTAGAAGAAATCACCACAATAGGCTTCTTATTCAAATAACATAAGGGCATGTTAAGGTAAAATGTGTCACCCAACATAATTTCACTATCGCTGCCTAAGTAATGGGGCTTTATTATTTTTAGGTTCGTCTCATTCGACACAAAATGTCTCCTAATTGCAATCCCTTCCTATAAGGGAATACTCTTTGATTCCACAATAGAAGTAAACATAAATAAAAAATGTGTTTGATTTTGTGGTTGGTCTTAAGTAGAATTTTAGGTTGCCTACGTATTCATTTCAGGAATCAAGCCACTAGTAATTTAAGGAATTACAATGAGTGAATGACTCATTGAAAAGGAAATTTGAGGTGGATTTGCTCGGAAAAGTGTTTTCATAAACTTGGGCAGAGAAATCAAAGAATTGATATGGGATTGCGATTGCATCTAGATTGAGCCTAGATTGCCTAGTAACCATGATGGATCAAACCAACATAGTTCAAAAAATTTGAAAATTAATAAGTAAAGGACCCATTAATTGAGAATTTGTGTCTTTGAGACATATGAAAAGGGTTTAGAATCCTTTGAAATAATTTTGAAATTTTACTTGGAGATTTTGAGCTAGATTTGATCTCATTGAAATTTGCATGGGTGGATTACCCATGAGAAAAATTTAGGATTTTTTTTTACCATCTGAGAACAGTGGAATTTGAAGGTTACCGAGATTTTTTTGTCCATGTTAAGAGTGGTATCAATTATTTATCAATTCACACTAGGCACTTTGGACCCACCAATCCTATTTTAAAGATAGGTCCATTGGGCTTTATTGGACTTTCTTTGTCAAATAACATGCTTTAGCCTTCTAATCGTTGCAACCAAAATTTGTAGACACGAGGACAAACATATAAACACAAAAGGAAAGGTAAAAGCAATTGGAAAAACATTATAAATCTAGAAAGCACACTTTGTACAAGCAAGCGTGTTATGCCGATCCGATCAAAATAAATAAATAAACTAAAATGGTCCGCATTGTTCATCTTTCTTCATGTTATGCCTTTGGCATTGTTATGACATTGAATTTGAAGTTTTCCATTGAAAAGTCTCATGCAATTCCTCGGACTTCTTCTTGAATTGTACACCGCTGTTATATGAATATTGCTTTGCTCTGGTGCTTCATTTTTTTTGGGAGATTAGTGTATACAGTATATGTTAGTTTTGCATGCTGATTATCACTGCTTTCCATTTTTTATTTTCTCAAACAATCTCAAGCACAAATAGTTTACCGTCTACACAGGGACTCTGATTTGTAGCTGAGCAAGACAGCATCTATGTATTTTTCGGAGGAGAATCTTGAAGAAATTGAGTTGTAAATGAATGATGTCTGTAGCAGATTCCTCTATACTACAATCCCAAAATAGATTAGCAAAACAGATGCCATCTACAATCTGCTAAAAGAATTGTTTTGCCTGATCTGTATGTTGATCACTAAGTTAAGAAAAAAAATTGACTGCACTAACAGAATCTCAACCCTCTTTAAGTATTTGCCACCACCAGAAGTTCTTTAGTGTAATTTATACATGAATACTGGTACAAAAGTTGAGCCCAACAACTAAATAATGTTGTGCAGCATACAAAAAAAGTAGTCTCCCATGTTTGTTATATGTACTCAGTCCCCGTGGATGGTATAACGCTCCCATTTCTTCGTTGGATCATATATCTGCCATTAAAATGGACAAAACAGGTGAGTAAAGAAAACTGAAGGAATCATTACACAATTGCACTTCATAAGCAGCACAAATGCCTAATACAGTCGAGATTAGCTGACATAGTCTAATTGTTGTCGCACACAATGTGTTTGAGTATTGGCCTAAAAATACAGAAATATTGATATTGGAAAATTTGGAGCATAACTTTGAATGACACATCATGTCAGGTTTGTTTAATCAATTATCAACTATTGTGATTAAAGAATTCGGTAAACTTTGACACATAAAAGGTGAATATACCGTGCGCCAACAACAGTGTACTAAAAAACTGCTCCATTCTTATTGAACGTTGATTGAATATACCTCCAAAGTTCTGTATAATGATTTAATACAGTTATTTATGCCAGAAACAACGTAGTACCACATAGAGTTCCTAGGAGGTTCAAACACTTAATCTCGCATGCATCTCATAAGTTAACAATAATAACGTTACTTTAAGAGATTAAGTAATCAACAATGATACACTAACAAAATAATGCATATAAAAACAAAAACCAAAAAACGAACATCGCATATTTCTATGGAAAAAGAGAAGCATCAAATACCACCTTTAAGTTTATGTTTGTTTTTGGGTATTAAGTATAATAAACTCAGATGAAGTAGCCAAGATGGTAGGCAATCATCCCATTGAAAGAGAGAAGTTAAGGTTATGAAACCCCAACCCTACTCAAACTTATTTAGCTCACATGCTGGTGCACACAATATATCATCCCACTAAAAACCAAGGATTTATCAGCGATACTCAAGACATTGGTCACACTATATATTCAGAAATTGTGTACTCATGAGCACTGTAGTTAATATTTCAAGAAACCCTCAGTTGAATGACAATCAGTATGACACACTATCAAACCTGACTGGAGTGATATGTGAAAGGACCTCTATGTGGTTACTTTGAAATTTTTATTAAATATACCTATTATATATAACAAAAATATATAGAGACAGAGACAGCGAGAGACTGAGAGAGTACCTCCCATCTAGAAGCTGGGAAGATATGCTTATTCTTCTCATACCAATGCCTCTCAACAACCTTCCCAGCATGAGACTGCCACAAAAATAAAATCAGAGTATTAAGAACATCGTTGGCCACGGCATTACCAGAAATAGAAACCCGAATGACATGCTCAAGCCTACAGTCGGTTTCTTATGATAATATGTAGCATGTCTCAAGCCTACAGTCTGTTTCTTGTAATGATATGCAGCATGTATCTTCCAGATAAAAGGTATAATACTTGAATGCAGCGAAGTTCAAAGCAAGATGTCTGTAATTTGATAATAGATTCATACGGCAGGAAATTTCTGTTCACTAAAATAAAATGGCTCATCAAGTAAGGTCAACATATTAAGGGTGATTAAAATCTTCATTGATAACAATTTCCCACCTCTTTCTGTCTGTATTGCTGTGCTTTTTGTTTTTGGAGGGGAGGGATTGGGGTGGGTAAGTCAAAAAACTTTATGGGATATAGAATGAGGCCTGGGCTTCTTTATGACCATTTGTTTCTGCAGTTTTCAGAGACATTCCTTTTAATATTCTTCATTTGGATTGTAGGGAAACTGGGAGTTGATCTTAGTTCTAGTCATTTGTAGTTAGACTGAAGCAGAGGGGTTTTTCTTTTTCTTTTTTATTTCACCAGTTTGGCCTAGATTGTAGACTAGTCCACGGGCAGGAAACTTTTTTCTAACTTTGGACATTTAACATTAAAGTTGCTGTGCACTATCAAAATAATAACATATTTCCACAGCAAATAATCCCAAGTTGGGAATCCTGAAGTTGTAATTGAAAAGTGGCACATGTTGAAGCTTTAAGATATAATTTAAATCGACAAAAAAAAAAAGAAAAAAAAAAAAGAAGAAGATAATTTCAATGCTCAAGTAATAGAAAATTCCTGATGAATTAAACAGAAGACAGTACTTATATGCTTCATAGTTTATTTCTCTTTCAACGCATTAATATAGATTAGCCAGATAAATGAAATCATAACTTGAGGTAGAGTTTGCTTATGTTCTATTCATAGTTTCAGAAGCTTCTTAAATAATACAGAATTAGAGACAGCCAAGATTAGCTTAAAGAAACATTATCCAAGCTTTCGAACTAGCATCTAACATTTAGAAGATGTCCAGCACAGACTCCGCATGATGCAGAATGCATATTATTAGTTTTCCTAATTCTACTTGGATTAGTTTTCCTATTTTTAGTTTTCCTAATTCTTAAAGATTCCTTCTTAGTAAAGGATCTCTTATTAGTTAATTTGTTTTCCTAATTCTTAAAGATTCCTTCTTGTTAAAGGATCTCTTATTAGTTAATTTGCTTTCCTATTTCTTAAAGTTTACTTTTCCTTTTCCTAGACTAGAAAGGGTTTTGCCTCTATAAATAGAGTTGTTTGTAATCTTTTAAGGCAGACTTGATTAATGATAAATTTCCTTACTTTAAACTCTCTGATTCCTTCCCTTTCCCTTTGTCTCTTCGATCTCTAATTCTTCTCTTCGATCCCTTATTTCTTCTCTGTTCTATTGCTCAAGTGTTTACTCTAAACCTACGGGCTGTTCTACATCACCGCATCCACGATTGAAAGCACTGACTTGATCTCAATACATTGGAAGCATTTAATGCAGTATATCTTGAAGTTAACTTTAGACTACTTATACTTCTGTTTCATTTTCAGTTTCCGAAACTTCTTACATGATGTAGGATAAGAGAAAAATATTGGAATGGACACAGCCAAGGTTAAATTATGGACCTATTCATAGCCGTCTAACTAGAATCCAACATTGCTAAGATGTCCAGCATAGATTCCACATTTACAAATGAAATAATGGGATACACTAACTACATTTCAAGTTCAGAGTACATTGAAAGAGCATTCAACACATTCCACCATGAAATTAACTTTAGCCTATTTATGCTTGTGTGTCATTTTTTCAGTTATTTATTTATCTTTTTTTCCTATGTAATACAGGATTAGAAACTAATAATGGAACGAGAATGTACCTCATCCTTCTCTATCGTAGCATCAGCAATTGTTCGCACATCCTCATGCACATCAAAATGAAAAAGCTACGCAAAATACAACAGAATATAGGAATGAGTAGCCATCAATGAACACAGCCTACAATAAAAATTCAAACAAATTTAGCCTTAATGCAAGTCATTCCCAGGAAGGGAAGAACAAGAACAAGAAATATTACCGGTCCACTTTTGCCCCTGGCCTTGTTTACAATTAGCTCATAGAAACTATGCTGCTGTACTTCCACAAGCATGAGACAAGTGCGGAGAAATTCATTAGCATATATTCAGCAAAGCTTCTAAGAGAACAATTATTTCTATCAAATTCTTCTTACATGTGGAATGATAAGATCTTCTTTTACATATAGCAAATTCTCCACTGAGGTGGTTCGCACCTCTCGAAACTCAGGTGCAAGTTGTTGTTGAACAGCCCGAAGAAAATCTCCTATTTTATCACCCTTTCTTACCTGAAATGTTACAAAAAGAATAATGAAACTAAATAGAAAAATCAATAATCTCAAGATTAAAAGAGAAACCATAAAGAGAAAACAAAAGCACTTTGAGTATGCTTTACTTGCCTGGAGCACTTTTCTATGCCCTGTTCCATCCCAATAGCTGTAAGTAATTTGAAGTGGTTCATCTGAAAATCCACAGTACAAGTTTCTTTCAAAACTTCTTACTTCGAATATGAGGAAAAAAAGGAGACACAATGAGATTAATGAATTACTTCGTATCTTATCCTGCTCAACAAGCCACTGTTTCCGCAACCTTTCACGCTCAGCTTGTTCCTCTGCCTCCCGCTCACTGAAATAAATTCATAGCACCTCTAAGTTCCAATGTTAGACCCAAAAGAACCAAATACAGGGAGGGAAATGTTTGTGCATGAGAGCAAGAGAGATGGATAGATATGACACCTATCTGGCAGAAAGCTAGTTTCCACTGTAGGATCTTTCCCAAGTCTACCACACCAGACTCTTGTAGCATCTGAGCTTTCTGTATAAAGCATAATCAAAATGAACGAACAAAGAAGTAGCAATAAGTTTCTAATGGGCATCCATAAAAACACTACGAGAATACTGTTGAGTGACCACTAAAATGTCAGGTATCTGGATCTAAAACATACACCCATCAAACAAATTAGAATGGAAACTTTCATACACACAAGTTGCAACAGATAAATTAGTCCAGATCTACACCTACTATTCATCAGGGGAGAATAAGTCACATAAAATGCTGAAAAGAAATGCCAAATCAATCTACGAGAACTTTAGTGATATAGTGCTCATCAAAGATTAGTTTAATATTCAGCATACACAAAGATGGCTGAGAACAACTTGAGGCACTGCATAACCAGAATTTTTTTTAACCTCTTAGAGAGAAGTGCTTACTATTTTCTGCATCTTCCTCTTCACTTCCATCCTCAATGTCTTCTGCAAAGGACAATCGAGAACTCCCCTTTATCTTCCTCTTCTTACGCTTTTGTAATTGAAGTTCCTCCTCCCTAAATTATGAAAGGAAAGAAAAGAAAAAAAATATTTAGACTGTTGTAAACATTGACAAATATGAACACTTTAAGATGTTCATAAATCAAACAGTAACAGAGTCCTCGGTTATGAAACTCACTCTTGCTGAAGCTTCTGAAGTTTCTCCTTCTCTTCCTCCTCAATTTTGTTTCGAATATTTACTCTCTACAACAGAAATTGACATTATAAACACGTTTTTTAACCATCTTATGCTTCCATTAGTATAAGTAAATTTAAAAGAAAAAAATGCTAGTGCTTTTAGCATTTACCTTCTCAACATATTGCTCCCTTGTAACCAAACCAACGGTTTCCTTCTTAAATGCTGTCTCAAGAATCTGAAATATTAATTCAAGAAAATTACCAATCAACAACAATAGTTCTGTCTATACAAAACTTGTTATCTTTATATATTTTAACGCACCTACTGGTACCACAGAAATAGTAAGAACAAGGAAAAAAAAAAGAATGAATAGTTGCACATTTTTCAAGCTTTTCTTCCATTTGTAAAACAGAGTACACAAAACCAACATAATAAACCCCTCAGATTGATGAAGCTGAAGTACATGCGCATGGGGAACTTCAAAAGTTAGGTTTCAAAGACAAACCTCAGAAGTACTTGACCCAAATTGGAGGAGACCAGGCTGGCCTTTTTCAGAGGCTGACTTGGTTTTGAGCTCTTGAATTTTTTGGCGCTCAGCTTCTCTTTGCTTTTCGAGTCTTCGGATCCTCACGGCATCTTGGGCTGTGCCCACATATCCATCTCCCATGCCCGACATCTTTTCCTTTCTCTATGTTCACCTCCAAGCCCTCCTTCTCTTGTCCTACACTTGGAACTGATAGAAGACTTTTAAGATCAATAATCTCAATCAAAATGGTCCTCTTCAATAAAATAACTCCTACCCATATAACTATTAGACATCTGACATGTTGTACAAATATTTTGATAATTATTTTAATAACTAAAACACCAAAATGCCATCAAAATTTCAGCAGTGTCGTTAGGGTTTTCTTTTCCCCTTTTCGTTTTCTTTGGAATTTCCCAATCCGTTTCGGTAGGGCAAGAATGCAAAATTTATTAAGCACAAGATGAGAGACTCAACATCCCTAATTGCTACAATTTTGTGTGGAAAGAGTTCAATAAGACTGAAAAAGATGTACAAACTCTGAAACAATCCAGTAAAGAATCATATAATGAAACAATCCAGTAAAGAATCATATAACCATAAACAAGGAAACTGGACTGCGAGTGAAAAAAACTCGAGCAAAACGAACATAAATTAAATCGTAAATTTAAAAAAATATAAAAATAAAAAGAAGATTAAATACCTGGGTGGGATTGAGAAAGAAGAAGATGAGAGGAATTGAGGAAGAACAAGACAAACCGATTACAAGGGAAAGGAATGACGAAGTGAATAAGCTTGGGAGGACCCTAGCCTCCTTTATTTAAACGGTGTGTTTCAGTTTTAGAACACCTCTTTCTCCTTGCATGTTCTATAGTCAGCTGGGCTTTATGATAATCGGCTAATTTTTTTTATTATTTTAATTTTCTCAAATGGGCCAATATATCTTAAGATTACCCAACACATAAAAACTCTTGTTATAAGAGTATTCACAGTGGGGAGGTGTATATGGGGGTGTATGTTAAATATACACCCTGAGTCACCTAATCGTCTCCAATGAGGAGATATAAATGGATGTAAATATACATCACCACTATGGAGATGTAAAATAAAATGTATATTTACATCTATTTTTACATCCAATGCATGCGGGACACACGAGAAAAGAGAAGAAAAATGAAGAAAAGTCAACATAAAATTTGGAACCACGACTACACCCTCGAATTTACACTCTCCCATTTGAGCAAAAACATATTTACACCGGAGGTGTAAGAGCAACTCCACCCATATTGCCCTTAGCCATGGCAAGGAGGAGCTAGGCACCACTATTCACGTGAATAGTGGTTGCCCTTGCAAAATCAGAATTTTGTGTTTCCACCCATTGCCCTAGCTAAACCCGTTGTGCCCGTTGTCGTCATGACGTCACCTCCACCGAGTTTTGGACACAGGCGAAAGTTGCCTTGGGCGGCCGGGTTGGTGGGTCCCACACCCCGGGGGCTTCGCCACTGGAACCATTTTTTGGCTTTTCCCCCTCCCCTCGGGCTGCATGGTTGGAATGGCTCTTAGCCATGGCAAGGGGAGTAGGCGACCACTATTCACGTGAATAGTGGTTGCCCTTGCAAAATCGAATTTTGTGTTTCCACCCATTGCCTAGCTAAGGCATTACTATTATTTATTTGTTTTATTCACAATTTTATTTACCTTAATAATTAATTTTGATAATATTTTCGGATAAGATTTACGGGTTCCTACGTGTCAAAACTATTCATAATCGGATAAAATTTCGGGATAAGATTTTTTGGTTCAAATTTCGGATGAATTTTAAAATTCAAATTTCAGATAAATTTTTGGGTTCAAATTTCGAATGAATTTCAAAATTCAAATTTCGGATGAATTTCAAAAATCAAATTTCAGATACATTTGGGTTCAAATTTCGGATGAATTTCAAAATTCAAATTTCAGATAAAATTAGGTTCAAATTTCGGATGAATTTCAAATTTCAGATAAGATTTTCATCCAATGAAATCAAGCCACGTGACATCTTTATCTTGCCAAATTTTTCTATAAAACCAAAGGCTCACCTCATACATCTCACACCACATCTTTCAATATTTTCATTTCTTAGAGTTTAGAATTCATACTCCATTCATTCTCAATGGAAGAATATAGGAGATGCTTGGAGAGGCATGAGAGAGAAAGAAAGGAGAGAAACCGTAGAGCCGATGAAATCAATGAATTGCAGAGGCAAGTTGATGAACAAGTTCTCATAGCAGTGGCAATGGAAGAGGAAGAGAACCAAGGTCGCCGCCGTGGTTCACAAGTCGGCCGTCGCCGGAATGTGGACAGACATAGGCATTCTCGGGGTAAGAATCTTTTGGAAGATTATTTTATCCCAACTGCTTTGTACTCTGATGTTGATTTTCGAAGGCGATTTAGAATGCAACCCCACTTATTCAATAAAATCATGCATGATATTTGCAATTATGATGCATACTTTGTTCAAAAGTGTGATGCTACTGGGGTTTTGGGCCTTCTGCCGGCAAAAGCTTACATTTATACGATGTTGGCGTATGGAGCATCTGCTGATCGGTAGATGAGGTTGCCCGAATGGGGAAGTCCACTACGTTGGAGGCTTTGGTAAGATTTTGTGATGCAGTTGAAAACCTGTACACTAGGGACTATCTGCGTAGACCTACTCCCAGGGACCTCCAACGGCTTCTACAAAAGCCGAAGCTCGAGGATTTTCAGGAATGATTGGTAGCATCGACTGCATGCATTGGCAATGGAAGAATTGCTCAACTGCTTGGCAAGGTGATTACGGAAATAGGAAAGGCATAAAAAGTATCATCCGGAAGCCGTTGCTGGCTTCGACACATGGGTTTGGCATGCTTTCTTTGGAGTTGCCGGAGCCCAAAATGACCTCAACGTCCTGGGTCAATCTCCGGTCTTCAACGATGTTTTGAGCGGCCAAGGCCCCAATATTACCTATGAAGTCAACAATACAGTCTACCAGACGGGGTATTATCTAGCTGACGGTATCTACCCAAGGTGGACCACATTTGTCAAATCCATTCCGAATCCCCGATCCCATAAGCAAAAATTATTTGCTACTTATCAAGAAGGATACAGGAAAGATGTCGAAAGGTGTTTTGGCATCCTTCAAGCTCGATGGTTAATTGTCCGAGGTGCGGCCCGTATGTTTGATGAGGAGATCCTCCGGAGCATTATGATGACTTGCATCATCCTCCATAATATGATTGTGGAGGATGAGTACGATTATGATGCTGGAGAGGTCTATGAACCGGATCCAATGAACACGGCCTTGACCCGGATTTATGAAAGGCCCATGGGGCCAAATGGAGAACCGTTTGAGCCGGAACCGTTGGTGAAGGGACGATCGTATGATGACCCGGATGATAGATCGATATACAGAGATGCAATCTTCGTATATTCATGAAAGCCGTCAACTTGACTTGATAGAGCATTTATGGACGGTGAAAGGGAATGAAGATGAATGATGGAGCATAGATGCTTTGGTTATGTTTTAGGCCTTATGTTTTGGTTGTGTTGTTTAGTATTGCTTATGGTTTGGTTGTGTTGTTTTTTAATTTATTATTGTGCCTTGTTTGTAGTTTTTGTTTTGATTTTAATTATGTTTTGTTTGATGTATGGAATATGTTGAATAAAATTGTCTTTTATTGAAGGCTTTGTTTATTAAATAAAGAAATCCAATACAAGTCATTAAGAATTACTACTACTAAAATAAAAAACATGAAGTACACCAACTTTAATAGAAAACAAGAAAATTAAAAATACATAAAAGGTATGCCAAATAATTTAATGGTTTTGATCATTTAACCAATCCGTGTTGCTAGGCCCATCATCCTGGAAAAGTCTTCTTCTCATAACATCCCTTCGTTCTAGCTTTCAATATTGTTTTGTATCAGGGGACATATGGCTTGTATCCATCGCCATAGTTTCCCGATCCGTCTTCTCCATATCTTTTTTGCGCAAATACTCCTTTTCTCGTGCACACTCGGCTTGAATTGCCACCTCCATATCTTGGCGTTTTTGCTCCAATTCAATTCTTATGCCGTTTTGCCTTGCAATTTCCTCCAAAAACTTTGAATTATGATTGCTTGAATTATCCCGTTTTCTTTGCCTTCGCAGCCTTTCGGCCAATGGGCCTCGGTTCCTTTTGGATGGGTGAGTCTTCACTCATAGGGGAATCGAGAGGTGAATCCGATGTCGTTGCATCACGGAGAGGCGTCTCGTTTAACACAACGTCGGGACCCGTTGGAATAATATTGAAGCGTTTACAGTATTTCACCACCTCCCAACATTCATGATGGGTGAATTTTTTTTTGCCACCCGGTTGCACCGAACCACATCTGTGCTTGAATGAGCTATTTAACAAAAAAATGGAAATGCAATAACTATTTAAAATATATTGGATATGCAAGTAACAAAATAAAAATAATGGAAATGCAATTAACCTTACAAATAAATTGGAAGTGCAAGAAATATGAAGAAACAATTGGAAATGCAATAAATATTAACAACATATTGAAAATGCAAGAAATATTAACAAAATATTTGAAATGCAATAAATATTAACAACATATTGAAAATGCAAGAAATATTAACAAAATATTTCAAATGCAAGAAATATTAACAAAATATTTGAAATGCAAGAAATATTAACAAAATATTGACAATGCAATAAATATTAACAACATATATATATTAGGACATTAAACTTAATGATTACGAAAATTACAAAATACTTACTTCGTTAGTACGATTTTCCCCACTTCTATACAAGTTCATCGCTTTTGCCAAGGCATCTCTCCATTTTGCCATCTCTTTGTTGAGAAGTTTCCACCTACTCGACAATGCCATTTCCGTACGAGTGGAGTCCGGAATTTTTTCGCAAAATTCGGCATGAATTTTTTTCCACATATGGAAAAATTTCATCTCATTGCCTGACAAGGGACAATGACAAACTCGGAGCCAAGCCTCACACAAAGAAACATCTTCCATGGTGCTCCACGCCCCTCCGGTTTCAATAGAAGAAGCCATAAAAATAAAAACTAAAATTACAAGGTGAAAGAGATGAAAATGTTGAGTGAAGAGTGAAGAAAATGTTGAGTGAAGAGTGAAAAATATGTTGAGTAATTGTAGAAGTAGAATAAAATGTATGAGAATTGGTGTTGAAAGTGAAGGGTATTTATAGGTATTTATAGGAAAAAAAATCAGAATTTTTTAGGATTTTTTAAAAAATTTCGATTTTTTTTCATAATTTTATTGTCCAAAAATGCCAGCCGTTGGATTAACATTTGGAATCAAATCGGACACTGGGAGTGCCACGTGGCTTCCACCCGTTGTGGCTGGCGTCGCGTCGACGCCAAGACGCGGTTCAAATTTTTAACGTTGGCGCATGCATTGCACGCGCCAACGGTAAAAATTTTGAATAACGCGCGACGACGCCACCGACGTCGTCATGACGCGTCACCCCACCGAGTTTTGGACCAGGGCGAAAGTTGCCTTGGGCCAGCCCGGGTTGGTGAGTCCCACACCCCGGGCCCGGGCTTCACTGGAACGATTTTTTGGCTTTTCCCCCTCCCTCGGGCTGCATGGTGGCGTCGCTCTAAAGAGAATGTAAAAGTGACTTTACACCCCCCGAATTTACACCCCCCACTGTGGGTGCTCTAATATCTATATATCTATCTATATATATAAAGCAAAAGACAGAGAATGGTAAAATATTCCAAATATCAGAAAATATCCTTGGTTAATGCAAACATTAAGAATTGAAATGATTAATTAAATGAGAATAATATGGTAAATTAACACTTTTTCATATTAAAATTAAAAGAAAATTCATATAATAGATTCTATTTTTATGGAACACAACCACCTATTATCTTTTTTAATTCTAAAATAAATTTAATTTTTTTTAAAAGGCCTCTCGTAGGGGTGGAAGCGCGTGCAAAGAGACTAGTCTATATATATAAAAGCAAAAGACAAATAATGGTAAAACATTCAAACCACCAGAAAATGTCATTGGTTAATGCAAACATTAAGATTGAAATTATTAATTAAATGAGGATAATATGGTAAATTAACACTTTCATATTTAAAAAAATTATAATTATAAGAAAATTCAGATAATGGATCTTATTTTTATGGAACATAACTGCCCATTATCTTTTTTAATTCTAAAATGAATTTAATTTTTTTTTTGTAAAAAGCCCCTCGCAAGCAGAAGCTTGTGCGGAGAGGCTAGTATTTTTAAATCGTTATATAACTAAGGGGAAATTAGAGAGAAATAAGAGGAATAGAAAGACAAGAGAATTTGTTCTCTAAACTTGTTATCTTCTTCTTTGATAATCACCTATTTATAGGCTTACAATGATAGGAAGCTAACCCACAAATTATGAGTTAAAGGCTACTAGTTACATAGGTTACAATATATCAAAAGTGTAGAGGTAGTGGATGTAATGGTGGTCATCCATATTCTATGCATTTATAACACTTCTCCTTAAATGTCTACCATACATAGAGTATACCTCGTTAAAAACCTTGCCAGTAAAATCCAGTGGGACAAAAACTGGTCGATGGGAAAAAGAGTACATACTATATAAACATACAATTATGTGTATAGAACACTGATACGCATTTGACACAACCTCGTTAAAACCTTGCTAGGAAAAACTCAATGAGACAAAAACCTGGACGAAGGAAAAAGAGTACAATATGTGAAGATCTTATTAATGACATGCTCCCCCTGATGCTAAAAAAATATCTTTAACCCATATTGTTGACCATCTTTCTGAATGTCGTAGTTGGTTGCTTCCGTGAATCAATCTTGCAATATTATTAGATACTCCCCCTGAAGAATTACTCATCTTGATGTCTTTATACTTTTTTGATGATCCAACACAAATGATATTGATCACACATCCGTCCTTCACGGAGTGATCTTTGGTAATACTTGGATAAAACCTGTTGTTGCAGCATCATTAGAAGATTCATGTATGTCGTCATTCATCTAATCCCTGTTGAGGTTAGAGTACTGAAAAAATATCTAGGCTATTTTCATAAACCTTTTACTGTATACAATGGCTTGAATAATTTTATATGCTCTCCAATATAAAAAACAATAAGCTTATATTTATAACGATAAGAGTATTGAAACTTTATATGGTATAATAAGTCATTCATACATATTCTTGTATGTTTTGAGAGCAATTGCATATGATATTCTTCATGGGCTCTTCTTCAAAAGTCTTTAAATATTTTTCATAACTTAAAACATTTGAATACGTTGCAACGTCTTTGAATTTGAATTCAATCAAGGTATTCACTGAGGTAATTTATTTATTTCAAGACAATTGAGTACTTATACTGAGCTTCAGGCTCTTTCACTCATTCAAGATTTCTTTGTGCAATTTATATATTGCATGACACATTATATCTCTTAGGATTTGTTCCTTTGTATTTTTCAGGAAATTGCATCTGGCGATATGTTTCAAACACTTCAAGAGTTCCAACAAAATTCTTAATATATATACTGTAATGATGGTGAACCAATTTCCAGATTTTGGATTATTTATATATCCATTTTTATAAGAGATATTCATTAAGACAATTGGGTTAACTGTCGATTTACTCCCTGAACTTGTATGTTACTTTCAATTTGCACCCTCAACTTTTTTTTTTTTTGGAAAATTAAGTACACGAATTAATTTTTATTGCCAATTCCCTTTACTATCTAAATCTCAACATTTCATCCAATTTGCCGTTAAATATGAGGGCAAATTGGTCATTTTATATGTTGAAATAATATAAAATTAAATTTAAAAATTATTTTAATAAATAGAGGGGACCGCCCACTTTATCTCTTTCCCTTATGTTGTAATTAAAAATACAAAGGGAGAAAGAGAAGAGGGGCGAGGGGGTGGGGTTAAGAGGAAGAGATGGAGAAAAGGGAGGGTGGCTTGCGATGGTGGTCATGGGGAAATAGGGGAGAAGAAAATAGGTGGCTGCCGGGGTTATGGGTTCATTTTTTTTTTTGGGGGTAATAGGGATTAATTTATATAATTCTGACAAGTCCCCAAGATTTTCACTTTTCCATGAAATCCAAGATTTTCAATTCTATTGGGAAACAAAGGAATGATCTTGCATGGGCACACCCTTATATATATATATATATATATATATATATATAATAATTTGAAGGATTCTCAAACCCAAAATGAGACGGTGTTGTTTGAATATAACTACAAGCGCTTGTAAATGATTTTAGTCCCTATTCAATGGGTGGCTGTGGGTGAAAAAACATCTGCGTTCGTTTAGGGGTTGGTAAACATATGCAACTATGTTAATCATATTTATGGAAAATTCATCTATTTGAAAATCCTTGAAGGATTTAAAATGTTTGAAGCAAATTATTCAAAATATGATGGCTTGTAATGATCCTTGTGTGGATTAAAACATTTTGGAAAAATATGTTATAATTGGCTTGGGTTAACTGTCAATTTACCCCCTGAAATTGTACGCTACTTTTAATTTGCACCCTCAAATTTTTTATTTTTTTTGGAAAATTAAGTATACGGACTAATTTTTATTGCCAATTCCCTCTTACCATCTAAATCAACAACATGTCATCCAATAAACTTAAAAATAAAAATAAAAATTTGCCACATAGGTGAATAAACTTTAATTTAAAAAGTTTAATTTGCTACTACTATTGGAGATGCTGTAACATATTGTATCATACCAGTTCCATTTCATATGTGGGAGGGATTCATAAGAACTAGCTGGAGCTCAAGACCTGGAAATCGTGTCGTGTTGTGTTCGTGTCAACCCATTTTTCTTAACGGGTTGACATGACACGACCCGTTAAGAAAACGAGTGGAAAATACTAAACACAAACACTACCTATTACAATTCGCGAATAACACGACATGATCCATTTCACCAGTTACGAATAAAAAAAACTGAAAAAACAAAGAAAAACTGAAAAAATAAATAAATAAATAAATCAATCAATCAACAAGAACGCAACGAGAGCCTGTGCTATGGTTTTTCTTTTTCTTTTTTCTGTGATTCCTAAAACCCCAACAAAACAAAGGACCAAATTCACCCACAAAGAAAATCCAACTTTATATCTAATTATAACGTAACAACTGAAAGTAAGTCATTTAACTCAACAATATTATTTGTAAATAGTCATTTAACTCAACAATATCATTTGTAAGGCCATCCCCAATGGGAGCTCTATTTGGGGTTCAACCACCATAAGGCTCTCTTAAATACAAATTCTCCTTAAAAAAGCATCCCCAATGGTGCAAGTTCAAGGCTCTAAAACTTGAAGCCCAACCAGAGCACTAGCTAAATCTATATGCTTGGTTGAAGCCCTTGAAACCCAGTGGGTCCCTCAAGGAAAAAAGCTGCAGGCCACATATTTTGTCTCTCACTTTCCTTGCGACTGTGGAAAGCCATACTTGCCTTTTGACAGCATGCTTGCCACCATGTTGACCCACTTTTTCAAAAGTTGTGGAACCAACGGCTATAAATGGCACCATATCTCTCATAATTTTTATACACCACAACATCTTTATCACTCTTGATCAATTTGTCAAATTTTTTCACTTACTAAATTATTTAATTTTTTGTTAATATCTTTTCCACCAATGGCGAAGGTTTGAAGCAAAAAGGTGCAAATTACTTCATCGATGAAGATGCTGCTCTATGCTGATCTTGGATAATCATTAGTGAAGATCCAATTATTGGGAATTGTCAATCAAGTGGAACGATGTGGAATTGGATAAGGGATCAATTCATACAATTTCATCCCGATGCCCAAGAAGTTAGGTCATCAAAAAGCTTGAAATCGCGTTGGACGAACAGCTCCCAAATGTGCAACAAATTCTCCTAATGTCTTACTGAAGTGGCAAGGTTAAACAAGAGTATAGCACGTACAAACCTATAATCATTCCTAGCTTTCAACAAATTGAATACATATGGAGAAAGGTTCATTCAAGTCAGCTTTCCTCATTGTGCTCTTTCTTGTTTCATATGATGGTAAAATACCTCTCTGAATTTTTATTTTTGTTACAATGAAAGAGAAATTTATTCTTGACATACTATAATTTGAATGTTAATCCTAACAACCTAGGCTAACCTCAAGCGCTAACTTCTTTGAACAATACAACTACATATAGGAATTTTTTTTTCTCCAACGTGGTTGACTTTCCTTATTTTTAAAATTTGTATATGTCGTTTGACAAGACCTGACCCAAATTCCACTTTGGAATCTGAAATGAACCCTGTGTGTGTCGACACTGGTAGGTGCTGAGCATACTTGACCAAAATACCCTTCTAACAAGAATCAAAATTTAACTTCAAGTTTGACTTCTGCCGAAAATTCGAAGAGTCTCCCCTGTAATTTGGTCGTTTCCCAAAAAATTTACCTATATAAAACAAGCAATTTAATGTCATTCAACATGCCCAATGACAGAATACATACATTCAAACATCAAAATCTTATTGCCTCAGGCCTCATTAACACAAGTAAATCGTGCTGCTAGCTGATTTTGATATCAACTTTAAGAATATTAATAGTACATTAACAATAAAGTTGACCCGAGCTGCAATCCTCGCAGGATTTTGGGGACATTTAGTCAACCTGATCCGCATTCCTCGCTTCGCACGGTCCGGATACCCCTAAGACTCATGGGGCAACTGTCAAACGCGCTGACATAACCGAAGGCAACCATTTATTCCGAAGGTAATATTTATTACGAAGGCAACATGGGTGGTTTAGAAGAAAAAAAAAATTCCTGGAAAATCATAAACACTATTTCTCATCCATCCTTAAATTCTGTTGCCACTATCCTTTCTACTTCCAAGCCTTGCTCAACTTATATATATAAGCAGAATATAGTAAAAATATTCGAAATCCAACAATCATGCTTGAAAAGTAAAATTCCTAACGACTCATTCAAGATCAAATACTACAACTTAATTGCATAAAATCATTTATAAAACAAAAGTCCACTCACTGGACTTCCTCTATTTCATAAATCAATTTATGTATTACTAACTTAGATTAATATATATATATATAATAATAATAATAGAAATAGAAACAAAAGTAAAAATAATAATAACATAAAAATAAAAATGTACATAATCCTTAAAACTTATACACATTCATTCTTTGTCTCATAATATCAAGATTATAAATATTAAAGCCTTTGCCCATAAAATACCAAGATAAAATCTTTGATTTTAGTTTAAAAAACATCTCAAAACTTAAATTCTCTCCACCGAGGCGTACCCTCATTCTTGATCTATCAATTCCAGTATTATTCCGTCAATTCCAAATATCCCGTCAATCCCATCCTTGCATGCTTCAGAAACACAAAGTTAACCGAGCTGCATTCCTCGCAGACGTCGGAGACACCAAGTCAACCTGAGCCGCATTCCTCACAGGCCTCAGGAGATCATTAGTCAGCCTGAGTTGCATTCCTCACATCACATGGTTCAGGCGTCCCCGAACTCATGGGGCATTATTTATGAATGACAACTGTTTCGAGCAACTTTGGGGTACTCTGCAGTGGGTTAATAACTAAATAAATAAATAAGTTAATAATTAATAAACACATAATCATCACCCCTAGAGATTCCATCAGTTCCAATAATCAATAATCTCCAAACATCGAAAATAGCATTTAAGTATACTATCAATTACAATTATACACTTTAAAATAACCATAATAGAACTATGCACAATTTAGCAATCTATATATAACTATCTATACTCATCCCATAATCATATAAATTCATAATACAATCCGAATAACTCAATTTTCGATCAGGACTCGTCTGCATAGTCATTCTAACACCTCTCAAAGGGTATAACTACCTCGGAAGATTCACGGTCAACCGAAGGGTCAAACTGCCTAAACTTGGTCAACCGAGCCCCCAAGGCCCACGACCTCCGATCACTAATCTGGGAGTTCTGATAGGTTTAACATACTTATCTAAACCTACTGTGAAAACTTGGTCCAAATCAAACGGTCGGATATCTCACGATCGAGGCTGGGATGGGTTGGGACTGGAAGAGGGAAGTGAGATGGTCTGTTTGGGATTGGTCTTGCTTGAAATGATGGCCGGAGTTGGGAGAAATTAAGGTCTGAAGTTGGCTGGTCGTGTCCTCCAAGAGAAGAAAATCTGGGTTTTTAAAAAACTGAACTTCGAAATATTTACGGTTATACCACTAAACTTCCGTAAATCATAACTTTTTCGTTACAACTCCGATTTGAGCCCACTACGTGTCTATGGACTCATCTCAACGTGCTCTATGCATTGGTCCAATTAAAATTTCCAAATTCCTTCCCAAACTTAAAATGACCTTTTTGGCCCCTAAATAATATTTTAATCTTCAAAAACCTTAATTAATCAAATCATTTTATTTTATTGTTTATTTCAATTTACTTTCTCATTTAAATTTATTTCCTCTTATTTTAATTATTTTATTACTCTTTCAGACCGAGATATTACAATTTCACCAAAATCTTCCTTGAACAAAAGTCAACTCTTAAATCATTTAAAGTAATACAATTAATATAAGAATTCTTGATATTAGTTCACAAGTCATGCCAACAATATGTACATCACTACAAATCCCATTGTTAGGACGCTCAATAGCATGTCTCCTGATGATGATCTGCTTTCACTTCGCTGTCGAGCATAGTTAGAAGATATGGAGACATTTACAGTTATGGGTCATCAATTGGCCCACGAGCCCGTAAGCCGATGGGGGACCCCCTGGCCCATCAAGAAAATCTCGGCCTGGCCCGATACGGGCCACGGGCAGGCTCGACCGGATATTTAGTGGGTTGGGCTTGGGCTTAGGTGTCTAAAGCCAAGCTCGTCCCATAGGTCCGGCCATTTGAGCCCATGAAGGCCCAGCCACAAAGCCCATTAAAGCACGTTTTGCTACTTGGCTTTTGGTTAAGACTTGTTAGGTTTGGTGTGTCTCTCCTTGTTTGACACGGGCTGCTCATAAGGCAAACAATTATTATATTTGTTAGCTTATTTTTTCTACTTTAATCCATCTACACAAAAAGCTTTAAGCGTTGACATTCAAAATCTCACAAGTTGTTCTCAAAGAAAATGTTGAAACATAAGACGTTCCATTAAATAAGAGGTCATATTTATAATTCAACTTTGGCCAAATTCTTATGTAAATCAGGATTTAAAGTAATACAATTAATATAAGAATTCTTGATATTGATCCACAAGTCATGTCAACAATATGTACATCACGACAAATCCTATTGTTAGAATGCTTAATAGCATGTCTCCTGATGATGATGTGCTTTCACTCCGCTATCGAGCATAGTTAGAAGGTATGGAGACATTTACAGGTGGGGGTCATCATTTGGCCCATGAGCCCGTGGGCCGATGGGGGACCACTTAGCCCATCAAGAAAAAGCTCTCCCTGGTCTAATATGGAGTGGGCTGGGCTTGGGCTTAGGTGTCTAAACTCAAGTCCAACCCATAGGCCCAGCCCATTCGAGCCCATGAAGGCACGGCCCGCATAGCCTATTAAGGCACGTTTGCTACTTGGCTATTGGTTAAGACTTGTTGGGTTTTGTGTGTCTCTCCGCGCTTGACATGGACTGCTCATAAGGCAGATGATTATTATATTTTTTTAGTTTATTTTTCCTACTTTAATCCACCTACACAAAATGCTTTAAGCATCGACATTTAAAATCTCACAAGTTGTTCTTAAAGAAAATGTTGAAACATAAGATGTTTCATTAAATAAGAGGTCATATTTATAATTCAATGGTGGCCAAATTCTTATGTAAATCAGGATTTAAAGTAATACAATTAATATAAGAATTCTTGATATTAGTCCACAAGTCATGCCAACGATATGTACATCACTACAAATCCTGTTGTTAGCATGCTCAATAACATGTCTCCTGATGATGATCTGCTTTCACTCCGCTGTCGAGCATAATTAGAAGGTATGGAGACATTTACATGTAGCGGTCATCATCTGGCCCATGAGCCCGTGGACCGATGAGGGCCCACCTGGCCCATCGAAAAAAAGCCCGGCTCGACCCGACTTGGCCTGAAATTTAGTAGCTGGGCTTAGGCTTAGGTGTCTAAAGCCAAGCTTGGCCCGTTTGAACCCATGAATGCCCGGGCCGCAAAGCCCATTAA
Source organism: Prunus mume (assembly GCF_029339155.1). NCBI lineage: Eukaryota > Viridiplantae > Streptophyta > Magnoliopsida > Rosales > Rosaceae > Prunus > Prunus mume. The sequence goes on from NC_142705.1 coordinate 22,859,323, forward strand.
GGCTCGACCCGTAGGCCCATGTGTTTTATATAAATATAAATTTTGTTTGAAAGTAAAGGAAATGGAGACACACACACAAAAGATTTCGAACCCCTACCACTTTCATCCCAATCAACAACTTATCCACCATGCCATAGACAACTTAATGATTATATGCTACTCCATTTGACAATTATATATGCTTCATCAAACATCTCGCCACAACTGAATTAAGTCATATCAATAATGTTGGAGCTACATCAAACTATGTCAACTTAGTAGGCACTTTTCCATGTCCTCTTTTAGTGTTTTATAGTGATGAGAATGTCACAAGAATTCATATGAATTTTTGTTGTAGTTTTCTAAATTTTAATTTATGTATTGTGAATTTATAAAATGAACCAAAAAAAAAAAAAAAAGACATAGAAACACACCAAAACATAGAAAAAAAAATTTGACAACAAAATGAATATTAAAAAAATATACAAAATAAAGTAGGCCTATCTTAACCTAGCCCAATGGGCTTTTTCAAGCCTAACTCATGGGCCGGGCTTGGACTTTGAATTTTTTTCTAAAACCCTGCCTGGCACATCCATACATTTTCTCTCTCCTCTTTAAAGCCCAGTCAAGCCCGACCCATTGACGAGGCCTATTTACAAGTGTTGAGCCTGAAAAAGAGAAAATTTCAAAATATGACATAGATACTAAGGAGAACTTGAAAAAAAATAAAAATAAGAGTTCATATAGTGTAATAACCCAAACCTAAAATTAATATTTAATATTAATTTATTTGAGAAAAAGACTAAAATACCCCTAGAATATTTTATTAGTTTAAAAGTTGACTTTTTGACCGGGAAGGAATTTGAGGATTTCAGTTGTACTGTTGCGTAGAGCGCGACAAAATGAGTCCGTAGACATGTAGTGGACTCAAAACGGAGTTGTAACGAAGGAGTTACGAGCAAAAGAAGTTCAGTGGCAGAACCGTAAATATCTCGAACTTCAAATTTTATAAACCCAGATTTTTCTGGGTTTCGGGAGAACGAGCCGACTTTCTGAGCTAATTCCTCTCAGCTCCGACCCCCGATTCAGGCAATACCAGTGCCAAATAAACCACGAAACTTCCTCTTCCAACCCCAGCCTTTCGCCGCCATGATCCGCCGCCATAGTCGCGAAACACTACGAAATAGGCGGCGCGATTTTTGAGAACTTCCAGCGTTCGCTCTCCGTCGTCCGCCACCAAATCGGACGAGTGAGGTATGGTTTTCTAGCTATTTTTCATGATCTAGCTGCTGGTTGGGTAGGATTTCAGAAATTTCTAGCGTAAATAGCTCGATTTACGAGTTAGGTTTCAGCCAGTTTTCGAGTCACTGTTCCGGCCATTTCTGGCCACTTTTTGGGGTTGGTCCAAGAACAAAAGTGGCTCCAAATAGGGTGTTTTACCTAGGATAGGAGTCTTGAGCCGAGATGTTGAGATTTTCCGGCGAAGCGTTATCGCTTTAGGCACCACGCGCTGCCAGCGCGTGTGGAGGTGCGTGGGCAGCAGGGTGGGGACCACAGTCAGTTCTAGAGTGATCTCCTAGTCCTCACGAGCGCATAGGATTTCGCGGATCTTAATTCGGATAACGTTTGAACCCCGAACGGATCTCGCCTAGTATGCGATTTCCGGGTTCTATACGTTTGAACCGTTGGATCGTAGTCAATTTCAAGTATGTTAATCTAGACTTTCCCAGGATCGTATCGTATTTGACGGATCGTAAAACGGAGTCCCGGATACTCCAGAAATGTCAGCCCTAGAGTGGAGTTTACTGATAAAACAAACCGATTCTGGTCCGAGGAAAGAACTACGTGTGGCTTGATCCTCGAAGGGCGTAGGCAGCCTACAGTTGTTTAGGCGCAGCCACGAGCTAGGGCTCGGGGTTTATGTTATTGTTTTCGGGTATTTTCGTCTTTTACGATCCACAGTTACAGGTGTCAATTTAAATCGGATTCGCCCGGATTTCAAAGTGAAATTTGGGTCGGGTCGTTCAATTGGTATCGAGCATTAGGTTACCTTCCTGTAGACACTGCATTACTTATGCATCCGTATTTTCAGAATTGCTGGACAATTATTAGGTTGTTTTATTCCAATTGTTATTTTATTATGTTATTTTATTTTATTGCATTGGTGTGACTGAGAAAACAGATATCCAGAAGGATTTGAAAAATTTGTTGAGGTTGAAAAACTTGTTTTACATGTTATTATATGCTTATATGTCGAGAACTGAGGTTTAGCAAGATCAGTATTTAATTATCGGTTTATTCATCACCTTTATATTTGTTTATGTGATTAATTGTGTTGTAAGGGTATAAATTTTTTATTGGAATGATATGCTCAGCAGAGAGTAAGGTGGTTAACCAACTAGCTAAGTAATTGATGCATAGATTCAGGGGTTGGAAAGGAAGAAATTTAATTTTTGGTTTTCATCAGATTTTGGTGTGTGTGTATATATATATATATATATATGGATATATTTTATGTTCAGTGGAAAACCAGTTTATTGAAAGTTTATGTAAATAACAGATTATGGTTTTCAAACCCACCATAGGATACCCCCAGTTGCCTTGAGACAGTTATTTTGCTCCACGAGTTCAGGGACGCTGAACTGTGATGCCGATGTCTGATCGATTATTTTGCCCCACGAGTTCGGGACGCTGACCGTGTGGTGCGAGTTGCGGCTCGGATTGAGAGGTTGTCTCCGAGACACGCCACTTTGCGGATCAGCCGACTACGGTCCCCGAGTCCTCGCGATTCTGGCTCGGGTTGACTTTGTGTCACCGAGACTTGCCAGGAATTGACGGATATCGATTGCGGCTCGGGTTGATTTTGTATCCTCGAGACCTGCCAGGAATTGACGGTTATCGGAATTGATGGATATCAGGAATTGACGGATCAGTTATGGGGGTATGCCTAGGTGGAGAGAATTTCAGTTTTGAGATGCTTTTAAACTAAATTAAGGATTTTATACAGTTACCACTATTTGCTTCAGTATCACAATTGTTTTACAAACATATATATATATATACACATATATGTTTATTTATAAATCTTAAGTGAGGTCGATATAAAGATATTCAGAGCTTGCCTATTTTCTCTTAATCCAGTTTGTTTTAATTTATCTATGATTTTAATTGTTATTATTGGATATGGTATTAAATATGTTGCCCCACGAATCTTACAGTTATCCAGACCGTGGGAGCTATAATTGCGGATCAGTTGACCAGATGTCTCCTGAGTCCAGCCAGAATTACAGAACATGATGAGTTATACATTCAGTATTTTTCAGTAGAATTATTATTTGATAAGTCATGCATGAATAAGAATGCACAAGTTAGCATGTTGAATTGCCAGAGTATCTTTGTTGATCAAGAAGTTGAGATGAATTTTATTAGCAGATTGATTTATTTGAATTGTTGTGGCCTGAGGCCAAAATATTATGATGCTTGATTATTTGGATATGATTTAATGCATGCTGGCAGATGAGTTATATAAATATATATATCCTTGTTTTACAGGCCGAATATTTTTTTGGGAAATGTTCAGTTCATGGGGTGACTCTGCCGAATTTTTGGTAGAAGTCACATTAAAATTTTATTTAAATTCAGTTAAAAACGTAAACTAGTCTTTTACACCCAGCATTAGCCAGTGTCAGACACTCAGAGGGAAAAAGGATTTTAGCTAAATCGTAAAGTCGAGCAAGATAGTTTTAAATTTATCAGAATTCAGTTATTTATCAGATCTTTTCAGAGCTTTATATTTCCTTAAGCCACCTCAGGTTTTCAGACATAAATGTGTGACCTCCAGATTTTATTGATTGCCTTATAGTTACAGTTTTTGAGATGCAATTGGTGAGTACGGTTTCAAAAGAACAGAGCTGAGAATCCGAGTAATAGATGCAGGTTTAGTACCCTCACCTTTCCGAGTGATGGGTAAGTAAATTTCGAGGACGAAATTTTTTTAAGGGGGGTAGATTGTAATAACCCAAACCTAAAATTAATACTTAATTATTAATTTATTTGAGAAAAAGACTAAAATACCCCTAGAATATTTTATTAGTTTAAAAGTTGACTTTTTGACCGGAAAGGAACTTGAGGATTCCAATTGTACTGTTGCGTAGAGCGCGACAAAACGAGTCCGTAGACATGTAGTGGACTCAAAACGGAGTTGTAACGAAGGAGTTACGAGCAAAAGAAGTTCAGTGGCAGAACCGTAAATATCTCGAACTTCAAATTTTATAAACCCAGATTTTTCTGGGTTTCGGGAGAACGAGCCTACTTTCTGAGCTGATTCCTCTCAGCTCCGACCCCCGATTCAGGCAATACCAGTGCCAAATAAACCACGAAACTTCCCTCTTCCAACCCCAGCCCTTCGCCGCCATGATCCGCCGCCATAGTCGCCGGAAACAGCCACGAAACAGGCGGCGCTGGACAGTTTTTGACAGAACTTCCAAGCGTTCGTTCTCCGTCGTCCGGCCACCAAATCGGACGAGTGAGGTATGGTTTTCTAGCTATTTTTCATGCTCTAGCTGCTGGTTGGGTAGGATTTCAGAAATTTCTAGCGTAAATAGCTCGATTTACGAGTTAGGTTTCAGCCGGTTTTCGAGTCACTGTTCCGGCCATTTCCGGCCACTTTTTGGGGTTGGTCCAAGAACAAAAGTGGCTCCAAATAGGGTGTTTTACCTAGGATAGGAGTCTTGAGCCGAGATGTTGAGATTTTCCGGCGAAGCGTTATCGCTTTAGGCACCACGCGCTGCCAGCGCGTGTGGCGGCGCGTGGGCAGCAGGGTGGGGACCACAGTCAGTTCTAGAGTGATCTCCTAGTCCTCACGAGCGCATAGGATTTCGCGGATCTTAATTCGGATAACGTTTGAACCCCGAACGGATCTCGCCTAGTATGCGATTTCCGGGTTCTATACGTTTGAACCGTTGGATCGTAGTCAATTTCAAGTATGTTAATCTAGACTTTCCCAGGATCGTATCGTATTTGACGGATCATAAAACGGAGTCCCGGATACTCCAGAAATGTCAGCCCTAGAGTGGGGTTTACATAAAACAAACCGATTCTGGTCCGAGCAGAGGAAAGAACTACGTGTAGCTTGATCCTCGAAGGGTAATGCGTAGGCAGCCTACTGATTGTTTAGGCGCAGCCACGAGTTAGGCTCGGGTTTATGTTATTGTTTTGAGGTATTTTCGTCTTTTACGATCCACGCTTACTGTGTCAATTTAAAACTGGATTCGGCCCGGATTTCAAAGTGGAATTTGGGTCGGGTCGTTTCATATAGACTCATAATTGAACTTACAATCATAGTTGGCCCATCCAATCCGTTGACATGCTAAATCATACACGATTATCTTATCTTTTAGAACAAGATCTGCAATTGAAGAAACAAAAAAAATGTCATAATTAAGACAACACATTTATGATTGAGATACACCGTTTTCAAAAGCAAATTGTGATCATCAATATTTATCATTACAAAAAATAATTGCAAAATGCTCAAAAAGCCATTGCATTGTGCACCACCAGGTAGACCAGAAAATACATTAGTTAGCATAAATCCCAGCATAAAGAAGTTTCTAAACAAGTAAACACACTGAGAAAAATTGAAAAGGATTCATCCAACCAAATATCAGTAAACTTTTTTCCCACAAAGATTTAGTAACCAACCTAAATTCGGGGCCTAATCTCCTAAAATTGTCACCCCTCCCTGTAACAATACAATGATCCATTACACTTATGTCATACAATTTGCAATAATCATATGTCTAATGCAATGACTTTAAATAAGAACTTGTACAGAGGGAGATGGAGGAACAACTTACGCTACATGTAAGGTACTCTTCTGGTTTCAACACCATTGATGCACCAACGGCAAAGTTTAGACTGACTATAGGAAAAACCTCAGCCAAACTGAAACATAAATGTCATTCAAGTCTCCATAGCTTTTCTTTAGAGGGAAACTTAAAAAATATTAGAGATAGAACCAACCTGGTGGTTACATGATAACACTGGTTTCCGTATGAAATGAAGGGAGTCACGAATGGTGAAACAACTAAACTTATCTACACATCCCAACACAAAATTAGCTTTTAGTGGGGAGAAGATATCTTATTTATCAGACCAAACACCACAAATCGACCCATAAATAAGCCCAAGTGAATAAACTTACCGCACGAACAAAAGGAACGTGAGCTTCTTCAACAAGGTATGCCAATGTTGTTCCTAAGTCGATAATAGTTCCTCCGTCGTGTAATGTGAAGGTTGCTGGATCAATTGGCAAGATTTTTCCATTGACAGCAATGCTCTGCATATTTAAATAATAATGATGCCTGAAAATAATGGTGAAGGACGTTATATGAAAAACTCAAAAACAAATAAGTAATATAAGATAGCTAACAAGTAAAAGTTTAAAAAGCCAAAAGTGATAGCATCTCACTAACCCTTGGTGTATAAATTCATTTCATATAATAAATTGTAGCACCACACTAGAAGAATTTTGGGCAATAATCACTATTTTTTTGAACCAATTATCATATAAGTTACTAGTGTCCTTTAACATAGGTAAATTTTACTCTTTATTGTTAAGTTGACAGTCGAGACTATTAATAAGTTTATTTTCTGGTAACTCTTAGACAAAAAGAGACTTGGTTAGAAATGTGGCTGTCTTGGTTATGCAAACCAACGAAAATAAGTGGCTCTAAACCTAGTCTTTATTTCCTTCTCCCATTCCTTTTCCCACCAAAATTCACAGTTTGATAGTAAAGATTACAAGGAGAAAGAAATAAGAGAAAGGCTTCCAAGAGACATACCACTGCAGAACAAGGGGATTGTAAACAATACTTGGCTCCAAAATCTCACCAAGAACAAGTATACCCCCTCCATTGCATCTCCCTTCAAACAATGAGAGAGCACTTTGGGAGTTAACCCTTGAGATAACAACTGTTATATAATAGACAGAGGCCCTTGGCTAAACCCAAATATCCCATCCAGTGCGGTGTGTACTAGTCAAAACCCCAGACTCATAGGTACTGCACCTGTATGTTTCCAACAGCATCAGCCAAGGCAATTTCAGAATTAATTCAATCAACACAACACAACATAATTACTTATAAGTTATAATTAGAGAAATTATTGTGCATAAAATTAATTATTTTTGTTGTAAACGATGGGACCTATGCAGCCATGCCATGCCATTTCAAAATTTATACTATGGATAAGCTATATTATTAAAAAAAAAATATTTTATTTATTTAGAAAAACAAAACAATCTAAATAGATAGTTACTATTTTTCTCTTTCACGTTTTTTTTTCTCAATGATTGGTTTCTATTGCACATTTTTTTATCCACACATCATCTCAGTACAAGTTGACGGAACTATGTACAGTAGTGCAAAATTTGTAAACTACTAACTCAGTGCGAATTTTATAAGCTATTCCTACCCCCAACAAATTTTAGCCCATACCTCCCTCTTGTGTCCTTCAAACTTTGGTGTGGTTTATTTTTTTTTTGTTTTTTTTAATATTAGCCTAACCCCTAGCCCAACCCATATTGTTTTCAAAATCGACCCAACTCAACCCATGCCCACCCCTAGAAATAACTAGGCCTCGTCAATCGGCCCAGTCCAAATTGAATGGGCTTGGACCGGGCCAGATCGTGCTTTAAAAAGGAGAAAGAAAATGCTGGGCTGGATTAAAAAAAAAAAAAAATCAAAGTTCAGGCCAGACCCATGAGTTAGGCTTGAAAAAGCCCATTAGGCCGAGGCAGGCCTAAATGGGTCTACTTCATTTTTTATTTTTTTAATATTGATTTTGTTGTCAATTCTTTTTTTTTTCTTCTATGTTTTGGTGTGTTTCTATGTTTCGTTTTTTTTTTCTTCTTCATAATTCTCTATTTACATTTATCTATATTTATGTCTTCATTTTTTTTTCTTTGTTCATTTCATAAATTCACAATACATAAATTAAAATTTAGAAAACTACAACAAAAATTCATATGAACTCTTGTGACATTCTATTCATTGTAAAGCTCTAAAAGAGGACAAGGAAAAAGTGCCTTCTAAGTTGACATAGTTTGATGTAGCTACAACATTATTGATATGGCTTAAATTCAGTTGTGGCAAGGTGTTTGATGAAGCATATATAAATATCAAATGGTGTAGCATATAATCACTTTTTCTAAGTTGTTGATTGTGATGAAAGTGGTAGGGGTTCGAAACCCCTTGTGTGTGTCTCCATTTCCTTTCACTTTTAAAGTAAATTTATATTTATATAAAATATATAGGCTTGCGGGCTGGGCTTTAATGGGCTTTGCGAGCTGGGCTTTCATGGGTTCAAACAGGCTTGGCCTATGGGCTGGGCTGGACTTTAGCCACCTAAGCCCAAGCCCAACCCACTAAATATCGGGCCGAGCTGGACTTTTTCTCGATGGGCCAAGCGGGGCCCCATCGACCCAAGGGCTCGTGGGCCAAATGATGACCCGTAGAAATAACTACAGAGAAGCTCCATCATCCCCCATCTACTATTGCTTCTTCTATTTCTTTGTTACTTTGTTTCACTCCATTGGCAGCCCATCGAAACACCTCTAAACCAATATTCACTCCATGGGTAAGTCATATTCATGTCCTCTTAGCTCGTTTTTCACTTTCGATTTTTCTATTTTTTGAGTAATTAATTTAATATCAAGAGTTTAGGGTTGGTTTACTATTAGGATATTTTAATTGATTGATAAGTTGATTCGGTGAATATTGATTCAGATTCAATAATTCAAGACTTTGATTCACTCAAGGAAGACAGGGTTCCACTTAACTAGGCAAGGTTTATTTATTTATTTATTTTTTTTTTTTACAATGCACTATTCGTTGTGATGCTTTTTCTTTCCGACAATATGTGTTTAATTTGGTGTTTATTTATAAATTATTATTTTTAAATATAAGACAGATCTCTCATTGGAAAAAAAAAATTTAGTCCACCCCTATAAAAATTCATGGTTATGCTCTTATTATTAAGGGTGGTTGAGTGCCTTTAAAACAACTCACCTGAAAATAATGGATGTTGAAGAGTCAGCAATATAGAATTGCCCCTGAATCCAGTCAAAATGTAGTGTATCCGATATGTAAAGATGACCAAGTGTCCTACTTGTTAAGATGAAGAGAAACTGAAGAACAGAGTAAAGAAACTATAGAAGCAAAGATCAGAGAAGGAATTGTAGGTTTCTGTATTTCGTTAAGCTCTAACTGAGCACATTACAATCTTTATATCAGCCTAACTACAGTCTTAGCTGGCTACTCACTTTGCTAACAACTCTAACCACATTCTAACAGCTTACTCATTGATCTGTTGACACTTGGCAATATGATCATCATTGCTACTCTTACATCCCTCCTCAATCTCATGCTTGGAGGAGCCAAGCATAAGATTGGAACAATGATGTGGAAAAAGAGAGGCAATGAGGCGGTTCGTAAGAATATCTTCAAACTGTTCAGCAGAGGAAACATGCTGGAGACGCAAGCATGGCTAAGTAAAAACTGCATGAGCACAAGGATTTGGAGCAGTGAAGAACGTGGTACAGAAAGAATAGGAGCAAGCAATATCCGAAATGCGGAAAACCAGAGTGTACAAACAAGATATAAAGTTTCTGTAAAACCAGGAGGTTGAGCTATGTGTTTGAGTTTCCACTGAAAACCACCAGCCAATGCCAAAATGAAACTAACAATGGCATCAAGTTGTTGTTTGAAGTAATCGTCAAAGTGGAAAATTTGTTCCATTATTCGATTAAACAACTCATGCCTTATGTGAAACCTATTACCCAAAATCTGATGAGGGATACAACGGATGGTTAGATAAGTAATTTTGAAAAAGGTTTTCATGGGCACTTACTCGATCTCTTGTTATAGTACATCGTCGTGACGATGTACCCCCGTGGACAACCATCAAGGCCTGTTCTTCTTTGCTGCTTTTTTCCTTTGGTAGCTTTCGAACATTTCCAAAAACATTATGTTGACACTGTTGAAATGACCTGACCCTAATTCCAATTTGAAATCCGGTCGAAACTCGCTAAACCGACACTGTGGCTAGGGTTATAATGACCAAAATGTCCTAGAAGCAAAACAAACTCGGGCCCTAACTCGTGGCTGCGCTGTAATCGAGGTCGCCACGATTCATCCATCTGAGGATCAAGCCACACGTAGTTCTTTCCTTTGTTCCTGATCTGAATGGTTTGTTTATTTGTAACTGGTTTATTTATCTGTTAAACTCGCTCTAGGGTTGACATTTCTGGAGTAACCGAGATTCTATTTTACGATCCGTCAAATACTATACGATCCTGGAATTACCTAGATCAACATACTTGAAATTGACTGCGATCCAATGGTTCAAACGTATTGAACCCGAAAATCACACACTAGACGAGATCCGTTCGGGGTTCAAACATTATTCGAATTAAGATCCGCGAAATCCTACGAGCTCGTGGGGACTAGGAGATTATTCTAGAACTGACTGTGGTCCCCACCCTACGGCTCACAGGCCGCCCACGCGCCGGCAGCTCGTGGTTCCTAAAGCGATAACGCTTCGTCGGAAAAACTCCGAATCACGGCTCAAGACTCCTATCCTAAGTATAACACCCCATTTGGAGCCACTTTTGTTCTTGGAACTACCCCAAGAAAGGGGCCAAAAGTGGCCGGAACAGTGACCAAAACCTGCTGAAACCTAGCTCATAAATCGAGCTATCTACGCTGGAAATTTTTGAAATCCTATCTAACCAGCAGCTAGAGCATGAAAAATAGCTAGAAATCCATACCTCACTCGTCCGATTTGGTGGCCAGACGACGGAGAACGAAAGCTTGGAAGTTTTGTCAAAATTGTCCAGACCATGTTTCGTGGTGTTTCCGCCACTATGGCTGCGGATCGAGGCGTCGAAGGGCTGGGGTTGGAAGAGGGAAGTTTGGTGGTTCATTTGGCACTGGTCTTGCCTGAATCGGGGGTCGGAGCTGAGAGAAAGCTCCCAAAGTCGGCTGGTCGTCCCCCGAAAACCAGAAAATCTGGGTTTATATAAACTGAAGATTAAAATATTTACGGTTATGCCATTGAACTTCTTTTGATCGTAACTCCTTCGTTACAACTCCGATTTTAGTCCACTATGTGTCTACGGACTCGGTTCATCGCGCTCTACGCAACGGTACAACTTAAATCCCCAAATTCCTTCCTGGTCAAGGAGTCAACTTTTAAACTAATAAAATATTCTAGGGGTATTTTAGTCTTTTTCTCAAATAAATTAATAATTAAATATTAATTTTGGGTTTGGGTTATTACAATCTGCCCCCCTTATAAAATTTCGTCCTCGAAATTTACTTACCCATCACTCGAAAAGGTGAGGGTACTAAGCTTACATTTATTACCTTGGTTCTCAAGTTTATTCTTTTTAAAATTGCATTCACCATTGCCTTTCAAAACTGTATTTATAGGGCAATCAATAAAATCGGAGGGCCACATATTAAATCTGAATACCTGAGCTGGCTTAAGGAAATATAAAACTCTGGGAGGTATGCTAATTAACTGAATTTCTGGTAACTTAAAATTATGTTGCCCTTAATCTGATCATTAGCTAAAATCCTTTTTTCTTATAAATATCCGACACCTGGCTGCTGCTTGCACAAAAGACTAATTTACCATTTTTAAATGCAATTAATTGAAATTTAAATGCGACTTCACGAAAATTCGGCAAGGTCTCCCCTCTAAACTGAACATTCCCCAAAAACATTCTACATGTAAAACAAGCATATATACATTTATATAACTCATCTGCCAGCATGCATGAACTCATATCCAAGCAATCAAGCATCATAATATTTTTGGCCTCAGGCCACAACAATTCAAATAAATCAATCTGCTAATAAAATTCATCTCAACTTCCTGATCAATAAAGATACTCTGGCAATCTCAACATTCTGACTCATGCATTCTTACTTATGCACGACTTATCAAATAGTAATTCTGCTGGAAAACACTGAATGTATACTTTATCATGTTCTGTAATCCTGGCTGGACTCGGGAGACATTTGGTCAACCTGGTCCGCAATCCTTGCTCCCACGGTCTGGATAACTCTGAGACTCGTAGGGTGAAATATGCTAAAAAAAACTTAAGATATTTAATATTATATAAAACAATGAAAGATAAAGATGAATAAACATACCAAAGTAAAATGGGGTGAAATAAAATAAGTTAAAGATTTATAAGTTCCGAAAACCCTTAAATTCTTGCATCGAAACTTACCTAAAACATATATATAAATATATATATATATCCAACTTGCTCTCGTGACATAAGTATATCGATTAAGAAAATAATAGTACTGTATAAAATTCTCAATTTAGTTTTAAAAACATCTCAGAACTTAAATACTCTCCACCTAGGCGTACCCCCATATCTGATCCGTCAATTCCTTATATTCCGTCAACTCTTGATATCCGTCAATTCCTTATATTCCGTCAATTCCCCTCGCATCACCATTGGTGACACGTCCTCGCAGGTCTTGGTGACACAAAGTCAATCTGAGCTACAACCTCGCAAGATTCAGGGGACCTTGGTCAACCTGATCCGCGTCCTAGCATGTCTCAGAGATAACACTTCAATCTGAGCCGCAATCATCGCAGGTCTCGGAGACATCAAGTCCATCAGAGCCGCAATCCTCGCAGGTTTCGGGGACCATTAGTCAGCCTGAGCTGCAATCCTCGCACCACATGGTTCAGGCGTCCCCGATACTCGTGGAGCATAAACTATCTCAAGGCAACTGGGGGGTATCCTATGGTGGGTTTGAAAACCATAATATGTTATTTACATAAACTTTCAATAAACTGGTTTTGAACTGAACTTAAAATATATCCATATATATATATATATATATATATATACCAAAATCTGAGGAAAAAAAAACCAAAAGTTATATTACTTCCTTTTCAACCATCAAATATATGCATCAACTACTTACCTAGTTGGTTAATCACCTTGCTCTCTGCTGAGCATATCATTCCAATATTATATTTATACTCTCACCACACAGTTAACCATATGAACAAATATAAACATGTAATAAGGAAACAGATAATTAAATACTCATCTTGCTAAACCTCAGTTCTCGACATATAAACATACATGTATAACATGTTTTTCATATGAAAACCTCAACAAATTTTTCAAACTCTTCTGGATACTTGTTTACTCAGTCACACCAATGAGATAAAATAACATAAGAAAAGTTCAGCAATTCTCAAAATAAGGATGCACAAGTAATGCAATGTCTACAGGAAGTTAACCTAATGCTCTGATACCTGTTGAAATGACCTGACCCTAATTCCAATTTGAAATCCGGTCGAAACACGTCTAAAACCGACACTGTGGCTAAGGGTTAAAATGACCAAAATGTCCCGAAGCAAAACGAAACTCGGCGCCTAACTCGTGGTGCGCCAGTAATCGTAAGCGCCTACGTATCCATCCCGAGGATCAAGCCACACGTAGTTCTTTCCTTTGTTCTGATCAGAATCGGTTTGTTTATCAGAATCGGTTCATTTATCATTAAACTTCGCTCTAGGGTTGACATTTCGGAGTAACCGAGATTCTATTTTACGATCCGTCAAATACTATACGATCCTGGAATTACCTAGATCAACGTACTTGAAATTGACTGCGATCCAATGGTTCAAACGTATTGAACCCGAAAATCACACACTAGACGAGATCCGTTCGGGGTTCAAACGTTATTCGAATTAAGATCCGCGAAATCCTACGAGCTCGTGGGGACTAGGAGATTATTCTAGAACTGATTGTGGTCCCCGCCCTGTTGCTCACGGGCGCCACGCGCGTCGGCAGCGTGGTTCCTAAAGCGATAACGCCGTCGAAAAAACTCCGAATCACTGTTCAAGACTCCTATCCTAAGTATAACACCCCATTTGGAGCCACTTTTGTTCTTGAACCTACCCCAAAAACTGGCCGGAAGTGGCTGGAACAGTGACCCGAAAATCTGCTGAAACCTAGCTCGTAAATCGAGCTATCTACGCTGAAAATTTCTGAAATCCTATCCAACCAGCAGCTAGAGCATGAAAAATAGCTAGAAATTCATACCTCACTCGTCCGATTTGGTGGCCGAACGATGGAGAACGAAAGCTTGGAAGTTTTGTCAAAGCTTTCCAAAGACCGCTGTTCGTGGCTGTTTCCGGCGACTATGGCTGCGGATCGAGGCGTCGAAGGGCTGGGGTTGGAAGAGGAAGTTTGGTGGTTCGTTTGACACTGGTCTTGCTGAATCGGGTCGGGTGAGAGAAAACAGCTCCCAAAATCGGTTGGTCGTCCCAAAAACCGTAAAATCTGGGTTTATATAAACTGAAGATTGAAATATTTATGGTTATGCCACTGAACTTCTTTTGATCGTAACTCCTTCGTTACAACTCCGATTTTAGTCCACTACGTTCTATGGACTCGTTTCGTCGCGCTCTACGCAACGGTACAATTGAAATCCCCAAATTCATTCCCAGTCAAAAAGTCAACTTTTAAACTAATAAAATATTCTAGGGGTATTTTAGTCTTTTTCTCAAATAAATTAATAATTAAATATTAATTTTGGGTTTGAGTTATTACACCTGTCTCATCACTAGAAGAGCTATCATATCTATTGTTGGCCATTCTAGTGCGGTGGTAGAAGAATGAATATTGAGAATACAAGAGTTGGGAGGTGGTGTGTTATGAAAACAAGGTGGTTGTTCATTTATAGAGGATATGATGGTTTAAGAGATAACAAATATACGGATGAGATTCATATGAGGTAACTGGATCCAACGGTTATTATAAGATGTATGAAGAGATAAGATTTTTTATCTGAAGCCATAACGAATGGGACCCATATCCATCTATCACTATTATTATCTAACAAATGTAAATGGCATAAGATGGAAGACCATAACGAAGGGGACCCATATTCAGCTATCACCATGCTACCACAATTATTATCTGACAATGTAGATAATAGAGGGGTGGAAAACCATAATGCAAGGGATCCATATCCAACTTTGGGAGGACCACCAAATTAATGTTGTGCATCTTGTTTTAATTTAACCATAGTGTTGTATCGTATCTATAGGTTAACGGAGGAGAGAGAGAGAGAGAGAGAGAGAGAGAGAATGGAAAGGAAGAGATGAAAGAGAAGAAAGAGAAGGAGAAAAAAAAAGAAGAAAAAAAAGAAAGAGAGATAAATTTACAAAAATACTCCTACTGTTAACCCGCTCTTAATGAGTTAACGGGTATTTGCGAATTGACCCGACACTATCTACACGACCCGATAATTCAGACCCGAATGCTAAATTTTTTATGCGAATTCGTGTTATATTCACTGGTCGTATACAATATTTCCCGGTCTCAACCCCACAATCCGTGGTCAAGTTTTGTTCCATAAATGAGACTCTGACCAAATTTGACCCGTTGGCCGTACTTGATTCGAGTTTGAGCATTCTTTTAGGGTTGAGGGTTGTTTCAAAGTTTCCATTTGGAAAATTCCTTATTGCCTTATACTGGGTTTTACAGTACACTCGATTTCTGCCCTTCCTCAGCCACGCTCCAAAATGAGGTTCCTTTTCGCTCTCTCTCTCTCTGTCTCTCTCTCTAACTATAGACAGATTTATTTGATTTTGTTTTTTTGTTGTGTTTTGTGGTGTGAACAGTCGGCACCCGGAGGTTCTGTGGGCCCAGCGCTCCGATAAGGTGTACCTAACGGTGGCGTTACCTGACGCCAAAGACATCAACATCAAGTGCGAGCCTCAGGGCTCCTTCAGCTTCTCCGCCATTGGAGTCCAAGGTGAGCCCTTTCACTTCACTTTGGACCTTTACGGACCAATAACGCCTGATGGTTGCAAAACTAAAGCTGGGTTGAGGAACATCCTCTGCTCAATCCAGAAAGATCAGAAAGGTTGGTGGAAACGGCTGCTCAAGACTGAAGAGAAGCCTGCACCTTACATTAAGGTTGATTGGAACAAATGGTGTGATGAGGACGAGGAAGACACTACTAGTGAGTTCTTTTTTTAACATTTCATGCAGTGGGTTATTTTTGCTGTTGCATTTGGAACTAATGTATTTGTATATTTCATTTTAGCTGCTTTTTAAAATTTATTTGTTACCTTGGTTTTATTTTTAGTTATCACTGTCTTTTTTGTTGCGAGCAAATTTCTGATATCCTCTGTAATTGGGTATGTTTATTTGTTGGGTTGTGTAGTTATGAATTTTAGCAACCAGTTTGTGACTTACAAGGTGAAGAGTGAAACAGAAATGAACTTTAATATAGTTCTTGTTATGATGAAGATGTTGTTGTTGATACTGCCACTATTGATATGTGAAAAAAGAGCCAGGAGGGGAAATGTGACGCAGGAGGTGGAATAAATTTCCCAACAATTCAAGAGATATTTGTTTATGTAAAGGCCCTAGATTGGTAGGTAGAGTAGAGGTATGTTGCGTTTTCTATCTGCTGTGCTTGGTGTTGTCTAGTCTGAATAGTTAAAGATTGAAAGGAGAGAAGGAGCACTATCTGGTGATTTCATTTCCTCACTAAGATGTGTACGAAAGGCTAAAACCTAGCACCTTTACTTTCATAGGCTTATATTTTTAACAAATAGGCCATAGGGATTCACTCATAATTATCGTTATTCGAAGGTTAAAAAATAGCAGAGAACGACCAAAGTTCCAAGTAATTGGAAAAAGAGAAAGCAAAGATTCACAAGCTACGTGTCTTTTTCATATTTGTAGAGTCAATCGAGTATCTACAACTTCTCACCATACTTTGTGCTGTAAGGATGTAGAGGTGTGATTGGTGACCTTGTGTTCGTTTATATTTCCTAGAGAGGAAAGGGAGATGCTGATAAGAGAGTCAATTTAGGTGGCAGTTCAGCAATTTTGTTAAACAATTCTAGGTTCCTCGAATACAATCTGGTTGGGAAATGCATTTTTTGGGGTTAAAAGAGATGAAATGCTAAACCATTTCTTCATGAGATCAACCCTCATTTTTACTTTTTGGAGAGTAACTACATTGCTGGTTCTATTCAATAGATTTTGATTTTCTTTCAGCTATGTTTGCACATCGTTCCTTTTGTTCTTCTCTCTTTTGGGTCAAAATCGTACTCC
Source organism: Prunus mume (assembly GCF_029339155.1). Classification (NCBI taxonomy): domain Eukaryota; kingdom Viridiplantae; phylum Streptophyta; class Magnoliopsida; order Rosales; family Rosaceae; genus Prunus; species Prunus mume. Next base: position 22,876,487 of record NC_142705.1, read on the forward strand.
TTGTAAAAGTCAGTTTATTTGCTGCCAGCTGTATCTTGTCTTCAATAAATCTCAAGTCCACAAGTTGCAGTTTCACCTGCATTATCATGCTGGTCACTGCTTTAACCGCTCCAGCCCACCCCAAATCAGGAAAAAATTCCTAAATAATAGCATAGCTCTAACCCACACCCATCACCAAACTTCCCCACCTAAATGGCTATGCCCACCCCGATGTGAATGGCTAGATACATGCCTAGGTGGGCTAATGTCTGTTATCTGGGCGTTGACATAAGACTTCCAAAACTAACGCAAAGTTAGCTGATGGGTTTTTTGGTAGATTACACATTGTAATGGAATATCGTGGGAGGGGTCCTTATTAAGATTTTCTATAGATAGGGGTTATATTAGCATTTTCACTCAGGGGTATTTATGTCTTTTAAAGAGATGACAGGGAAAATTAGGTAATATTTAGATTTCTAATTTTAGTTTGAGGATTAGTTTAGTTAAAGGTCTGTTTTTTTTTTGTTGTCTGTTTAATTTGGGTTCTTAAAGTTCTGCGGAAATCCTTTTTCCAAATTTATTATATTAGGATTAAGATCTGTATAAGTAAGGCTTTGTAATAAAAGTAATTAGGAAACTTTAGGCAGTTTGTGTTGTTTTAATGATGAGATAATCTAAATATCATAGTCCACAAACCCCACCAACACTCAAAGAATCAAAGTGAAAAAATATATACCAAAAATGATGTAAGAATTAGAAACAACATCCTTAGGTTACCATCAAAATGTGAAGTTCACAAGGGATTTGTAAACTTTTAGTACATTTTGCATTGCTTACGTTTGAGTTTGAGTTTGTTTTTTTTTTCCTTCTAAAAGATAGAAATGTTTATATGCTTTTTAAAGACATTTGTAATTGAATGTGTTCTTAAACATACCACAGTAAATTATATAAATTGTGTCGGCTATTAATATTTCTGCATGTATGCATAGCACAAAACAGCAACCTTGTACCTCCTATTTTCAGACTGTATCCAGCTAAGAAGCCCCAAATTTGATCCTCATCCAAAAACCTTGCATCTAACTTCTACTTTTTGCCCTCTGTTCCAAATTAGCATCTAAGTTATGGTGCCCGAACATTTGGGGATGATATGCTATCCAAATTGGGGATCTGGTGCTTAAGGATTGGATGGATTCATTTTAGGCGTGATGAAGTCCTTTAAGGTGATTCAGGGGAACATATTATTATCAGATTGTTTGAGGTTGTGCAGAATTGTCATGAATGTTACTTATGATGTTATTTTTAAGGTGCATCTTATAATGTGTGTGTGCGTGTGTGTGTGTGAGAGAGAGAGAGAAAGAGAGAGAGAGAGAGGAACCGAATAACTTGTTTACTGGTTAACAGCTCTAGCCCATCTTAGTTTTCAAATAGAAAACTTAAATGCTATCTAGATTGTTTTCTTTTTAGCTACTTAACATTAATTAGATAAATAAGACTGATTTTCTTTATGTGTATTTGTTGTTTACTATAAGGTTGATATGAGTTCAGAAACCACAATTTGAACCGGCATGTAGTATCTCATCCAAAAAACTTTGACATGCTTAATAAAAAACTGGCACCCATCTTCTGTCATGTGTGGTAGCAAAAATGTCCATCACTCTTATATCCATGCCTAGCTTCTAACTATCTCAGGTAGTTTTGACGCAATCTCTCTGGAGATGCAATTATTTTAGAGCTTCAGCATTTATTCACAGAAAAGAATTTATATCATCTGAGAAATTTGGAATTAGTTTTGGTTTCACTATGGGACATCCATGCTGGAACTGTAGCAGCAGGCCACCATTAGTAAGGATGATATGACAGCACTGGTCTTGTCATGCTATAGATACCAATGGGTATGACTATCTATAAGATGCTGTTATTGTTCACTTGAAATCCCATGGTTGGCCTTGGGATGCCATTTGGGCTGTATTATTGTTGCCTTCAAATTGATAATCTTTAGAATCATGTGCCGGGAATTTACTTTAGTTCTTGAGAGAAACTTTTCTGGATCTGACTGAACTTCTGTGTGGCCTTTTGCAGCTGATTTGGCCTCTGATGATGACGATGCTGCGGTAAATTTGACACCCTATATCATAGAGTATTGAATTCAGTTCATCTAATCAGGTAAAATGGATTTTTTACTTTTGCAGTATGTCGGTCAAGATGGTGGAAGCAGTGATGACGATGGAATGCTCTGTAAGTCTATATTTCCATTTGACCCATGGAGATGTTAATCATAGTTTCTTTATAGAAAGATGTGCATTGGTTGCGTTTTCCTGAATTTTAAAATTATTCCGGTCATATGTGCTGGTTAGCCTTGTGAAGAGTTTGCAAAACTTCTTCCACTAGATAATGTGGCAGCATAGACAGCCAGCCAGTGGCAGCATCCTGTGTTTGCCAAGTTTACTAGTGGTTTGAGTAGTGCGATATGCATTGCATGCCACATAAACTGTCACGTTGATATATTTCAAACCAAAATTTGTGGACTTTTAGTACATTTGGCATTTCTTCTTATTGTTGAGTTTAAATTTTGTTTGTCGTCCTTCTAAAGATGAAATGTGCATTTGCATTTTTAGACATTTCTAATTGAGTGTGTTTTTAAACAAACCATAGTGAATTATGTAGGCTGTGTGGGCTTTTCTATGCATAGCACACCCACCCACACACACACACACATTCTCTCTCTCTCTCTCTCTCTCTCTCTCTCTCTAAAGTCTACAATCACTTTTGTCTCCATTATTTTCAACTTTCAGTCAGTCCATTTCTCTTTTAATAGAAGAAATGCATGCGCTGCATTTTAGGACATTGCGATTTCGGTCTGTTCTTGAAAAAATTAGAGAAAATCATATGAACTGTGCTGGGTGTTAAAAGTGCTGCTTTCGTTACGCATGCTACATGCCTTTTCCGCATCTCCATCTCTCTCTCTCTCTCTCTCTCTCTCTCTCTCTCTCTCTCTCTCTCTCTCAATGTTCTTTAACACCTGGTTTTGGATTGTTTAACAGATCTTCCGGACCTGGAAAAGGCAAGAAAGTAAGCAATTTGGGATGGACAGCATGGAACTCTTATGAGCTAGATAGAAATTAGAATAGGGAAAGTTCACTTCATGGAAGGCAGAACTTTGGACATGACAGATCCTTGTAACTATTTGGTTATCCTCATGCGCTAAACTTGGTCTCATCTTTGATTCTAACTCACAGTTTTCAAGAGGCGGAACTAAATTACAGGGATAGTCTGTCCATTGTGAATCTTAAAATTATAACAGCAAAAAAAAAAAAAAAAGAAAAAAAAAAGAAAAAAAACATGTAGACCAGTTGCTGTTGTAATACATACAGATCATCTTTAAGCTGACACCTCCTGTTGCTATATGATCATGATGTTTGTTAATAAATAGGCGGTTTAAAATCACAAATGGGTGCTACTGCTACTTATTTATCCTACATGTCAAAAGCCAGTCGTGTGGTTTTAAACTTTAATTTTGTTAAAAATACCCTTATGTTCTCCATCACATTTAGTGGTAATTTTGTTAAAAATGCCCTTATGTTCTCCATCACATCAAGGATGGAATTTGTGAAGTTTCTTGTTTGGCTAACGTAAAAGACAGAATTTATGAAGTTTCTTATTTGGCTAACGTAAAAGTGTCGTAGGATTTAAACACAAAATTGATCGCTTTATCAATCTATAGATTAGTGGTGGTATGGTGGTGGCAGTTGCAGTTACATCATATTTGATGTATGTAGTAACTGAATGAATGCTTTGAATCAGTAACTGAATGAACGACGGAAGAGAAGCTGCTTATACAATAACTCCATTATTATCATGCCAAATAGAGTGTGACAAAACCAACATGTAACTTGTTTTTGGTGTTCTGCCAAGGAGTATAGTCTTGATAATGATTTACAAATGGACACATGCAACCTACCCTTCTCTCTGCATTTTCCAGGGAGACACCGTGCCAAACCTGATGCACGATGAAGTCTATTTAGTATTGACAACACGGACAGGGATAACTGGAATTGAATCCCACCATTCTTTTAGTCGTCTGCTGCTTTGGTTCTCCCCCTTGCCCATCCCTAACCTCGACGCCAATGTCATAGTGAAGCAACACAATATTCCTGCCATTATAACTAACTTCATTGGAACCACTGCTAAAAATATTGCTACCGCACTCATCGCCATCATCGCCATATCTGCATGCTGCAATAACAATCGATAATTACTTCAGTTGAATGAAACTGAAATAAGTAATCAACAAAATTTCAACAGTAAATTACTGGCAGAACCGGCAGAATATGATGCGCTTACAAGAACTTCAAATAAGCATGAAAAAAGTGACAATAACATGAGCATTGACATTTGAACTATTAATTGAATTCCAAGTACCCATCAAATTCATATTTAAACTACTGCGGCATGCTGTCACTCATCTCGATGCCAATGTTATGCTCACATTTCTGATACTTCTAAGAGAATTTCTCGTTCGCTCACATTTCTTAATTTCCTTTTCTTTTTCTGATATCCCTATAGTTAGAACTGGAAATCACAGTGAGTTGTAGAAGTAAATGTATAGCTTGGCACTGTAAATACCTTGCGAGCCTTTGAAATAAATATGGACCACAACTTCATTAATGAAACATTTGCCGTTTGCACCATTTCGTGCACAGTTTGCATTCCATGTTGAGCAGAAACTATGCTTTCCATTGTACTCTGGTCTGATGCAGTGCACACTACTATCTCATTGCATTTTGTATCAAGCCTTTGTAGTCTGGCTCTAAACATCTTTGCAACCAGCCACAGCAAGAAAGCTGCTATTGCTTTGCCAACCCATTCCCTAAATATTAGTAATAAGTTATTGTTAACTAAATCTCATCACAACTTAGCTTAAGTAGCACTTCAGTTAGAGAAATCACTTACTGGTAAGTCACTATTAAAGCAGCAGCAATCACAACAAGGGTGGTTGACGGTCTTTCCCATGTGAGGACTTCTTCAAACCAAGGCACAGAATTTCTAAGGGGCCTTAGTAACTCCTACGTGAAAAAACGGCACAGTAATGAGGGATGTATGCGAATGTGCACCTAGCGAGGAGACAATCTAAAAAAACCACATCCATACTAGTGCACCATAAATATGAGAGGAACATACTAGAGATGGTCACCTAGTGAGAAGAAGATCTTTATAGGGGTGACTTAAATCGTCATACAGGTAAGATAACGGACATAAAAAGATCCATACGGGTAAAGTTTGGGGGAAGGGAAGAGGGAAGAGAGGCCTTCTTGTAATTTGCTACTGTATATCATTTATACAAATCTGTGCTTTAGGAAGAGGAATGCGCACTTAATGACATTTATAAGTGTATATAATATTAGTCAAATAGAATAATTTCATAATTCCTTCAAAGATATACCAAGGAGTAAGGATTTCAAAGTAATTATTCCTGGAGAAAATAGCTCCACAACATAGATTAGTCATTGTATGAAGAAAAGAAACAGGAAAAAGGGACAGCCATGAACAAATGGAAGAACGTGGTTAAAGATAGTGCAGAGCCTCACCACATAGTGGCAATGGAAGAAGAGAATTCAAGTACCGGATTCCACATGGTGGGATTAAAACCTAGTTGAGCTGAGTCATTAAATGGAAGTTCTCCTAAAGTGACATCAATGGGGGTAAGATGCTTACCAAAAAGATAGTAGTGCTTTCGCTGATTCCCTCCTCTTTCAGTTCCTTTGTGGTAGCTTTGGCAATAGCAATTTCCTTTTCTTCCTCTCTTGATTGATTAATTGCAGTTTCTAGTTGGAAACTGTCTTCATCTTGAACAGTTGGACTTATACTTTCCTTGCCAGCTTCTGTTATGTCTAAACGTGAGATGATTGACTCTGACATGTTCATAGTCCTTAGAATGGAACTAGCACTGCATGGATTCCCGCTATTGACCTTCTTTAGACTCTCAGCAAGCTCTTCCAGAACATAGTCTCCCTTTGGTAACTCATCGAACAAGGAAAAAATTAAGAATCTTGTCGGTGTAGGGGGTGATATTCTTAGCATTTCTCTTGCTGCATGAAGCCTTGTTATTGATAGTATTGTCCTTGCATGCATCTCCCATGCTTGTATTGGACATTTTATTTCATACTTTGCAAGGAAACGGTGCATCAACATAATCTCCTTTGTGAGTGCAAGCCAGTGGTCACGTCTTGTAGAGCTTGTTACCTCAGGAAACTCCAGAACTATCCCCTCTGATCTAGAAAATTGGTGAGACGAGTAATTCAAAACAAAAATATCATGATTTTAACAAACTTTGCATTGTTGTGTTTCTGTTAGGTAGATGTCACATCCATACAATTGCCACAAGGAGGGCTAGAAACCCTTCAGCATTTAGCATGAAACAAGTTGAGTCAAAACATGCACTATGAAGTTTGCAGCAATCCATTTTTCAATCAAGTTATTTGCTCTACAATGCCACATGGCACTCTAGCGAAGGTTTTAGTTTTTCAGTGTCAAATACTAGTATCTAAAAATTCGATGCAGAGTAATATGTCCTTACAAATCAGGAGACTCATAAACTATAGCCTTGTCAAAAAGTGGGGCACCCCATGGCCCTGTTGCAGCTGGTTTCACACTTTGCTCCATATCCTTTGAAAGGTCTATTTTAAGGGCATCTTCATATGTTATAACTCCAGAAGCCTCAAAGTAGAGTGCGTAATTTGTTAGTGTAAGCCTACCTGAAATAAAAACACCAATTCATGGTTGGCCAGATTGAAGCAATTATTTAATTCTGGGGAAAAAAAAAATATAAGTTTGTGATTATCAAAGTTGTCCTTTTAAACAAACCAGGCCAACTTGTTCCTCCAATGTGGCGCACTACTCTCTGTGTGCTAGCAGTTCCCTCCACGTGTAAAATGAATTCGTCATCTGCAAGCTCCGCACCCTTGGGCTTTGCATGTTTTTGCAAATGTTTTATACATCTACAAAAATCAAAACAGTACACAAAAGGAAAAAGTTTGAACAATCTTTTCAAAACGTTAAATGTAAGCATACTTTTATGAGTTACACTACCATTTGTCATCTGCTACCCCGTTTAAATGTATTTGGCTCAGCGGATAACTAAATTAGTCTGCAAGCAGGTTGTTGATGTATTCTTAATCAGACTACACAATGTTTGGCTTCCTAACCTCGAGAATCTCCATAAATGTGTATGAATGGAAAACTAGGTTTAAAAACTAATGCAGATCCGACTGATGTGATAGTTCCAGTAATCAATCTTGCATATGATAAGGTTCAAATCAAGTATTGGTCAAAGACTACATTTAGATTAAGTTTGGACATGTCAAATGAGTGTTATTGTCTTCTTTAGTCTAAAATGCATAGCTGCTAGTCTTTTACAATGCATGTTTGCCATAGAGTGTATTAAAGAGTGTCTCCAGCAATATTATTCGTGTAGATGCTTACAATACATCATCAAAATGCAATATAGGGTTAGACGCATCACCTGTCAATTTCCTTTAAAAATTTGTCATAGGCAGGAAAATGGAGCCGGTTTCCTGTAGGTGCTGTTAAAGTTTCAAAGGTAAATCTCCCATTAACAACATCTGCAACTAGTGGAACCAGCGATCCCAACCACACAAATGCATCTTCTCCAACATCTTGCTCATTATCAACCTGCCAGACAGTACATAAAGCATGAATAAGAAAATACAAACATACTTACAACTACAAGGAGGGATAGAAGACTATTGTTCAAGCCACTGCCATTACTTCATACCAAAACTTGGTTCAATCCATAATTCCATGTATGCTTTGTTCTCGAAATATCAATGCTTGCAAATTAAACTTTAAGAACTGATATAGCTTACAAGAAGTGGCATGATGTCGGAATAGAACAGAGAGATCTCATCTTGTTCTGTAGAAAATTTTGCAGGTACTTTTTTCTCTTCTTTCTCCTTTGCCACACACTCCTGAAAACCCCAAAGATATGACACGTGTTGCAATTAGGAATATTTGAAATAACCAATGTGCAATTAAATATTAGAAATGCATATCTTCTTTTTTCTTCCCATAAAAATATGAATGTGTCAATGTATTATAATAGTTCAATCAAGAAGTTTCACTACATAATAATAACTACGTCGCGATATATGAAACCACTCATCCTCCCAAATGGACCCTGTAAATGATGCAAAAAAACAAAAGTAAAATTTATCTACCCTCCTAAGAACAGCTTCTTGGATTCAGGGCATACACCTAAAATCTCATTTGATTTTATTCTTAGTAAAACAGATCGAATTTGTCGAAATTGCATTATGAACTTATTTGGTCTTTGATAATTTTGATCCACTAGACTTTGCAATGTAACATATAACATATGTACAAACATTACTCTATAAAACTCATAGAGGCATCCAAACCAGAGTTAGAATTATTAATATTCACAATCATATGCAAAGTTTATCACTATTTTTTCTGTTCAATAAAAATGGAAAAAGTTAATCAATCAATCACCGTGAAAGATTCTTCGTCCGCTGAAGCGGGCATCTCCCAAGCGAGCATCATGTCGAAAGTGAAGCGGCTAAAAGACCCATCCGCAATCTTTTCCTCAATGGTTTTGCAAATGTCACGAGTCTGCAGAACCTTGGCACTGCAGAATTCTACAAATTTCCTCCCGTAACTATTGTTGTTATTATTAGTAGCAGTGATATTATGACCAACCGGCGCCGTTTCATCTGCCTTCCATATAGTCTCAAATTCCTCCACCAGTTTCTCCACAGGAGTTTCCAATTTTCTGCCACATAACGTAATCATTTAACGAATATATATATACACACACAACCAGTTTTATATTTTTATATATCCAACAATTTGGAGAACAACATCTATAGGAGGATTTAACAAACATATACACACTTTTATTTAGCCGTTTCATCTGCCTTCCATGTAGTTTTCCAAGAGAGAGAGAGAGAGAGAGAGAGAGAGAGAGCGATCACTTACAGAGCACAGCTTTGTACGACGTCGTTGGCAATGGAGGAAAGATGTTTCAATCTGTTTGCCATTGTTGAGTTGGTTGCAACGTTCAGATTAGGTTGCAGAAGTAGTGTGATTTGCAGAGATAACCTTTGGCTTAATAGGGAGTAGAAAGAAGCGGTGAGATGTGTTTCTTGATGGAGCTGCCACGTTTGGATGGCCATGCAGCATTGCAAGTACACTTGTTGCACGTCCCCTATTTCCCTCAGCAAATCAATCCTCGCTCCAACTCTAGCAAGCGGCTAGAATGAGGGGCGGATAGTAGCCTTTCGATCAATCAAACGGTATAAAACAACCTGCTTGCAAGCAATTACCTGTTTCTGAATAACCCACAAATAAATCCAAACCGAAATGCGTTGCTCTCTTTGGCTCCATCTCACTTCCGACCTACCCTTTGGCTAACCTTGGATATAGCCCAGGGGACTTTGTCTTTTTTAACCCTAAACTAATATACCCAAAAGCACGGCCAATGGACAACCATGCACTGCACTCCTTTATTGATTGTGCGCCATGTGGATACTCCACTGTTATGAGCTTATAACTATCCACACATCACACTCGTTTTGTTTTGGACTTTTTTTCTTTTTTTTAATGAAATTTTGCACTAAAAACCCTTCACTTTGTTTTTTGGGGTACAAAAAGGGGCCAAAGGCCAAACACAAACAACCCCCACTTTTTGGTTTTAAACAACCCTTATTTTCTTTTTTTCAGGTAGAAAATAACATGCCCTTTACTTCAGGCACCCTTGCACGTAGAAAACATAAAAGAGATATGTACTAAATGCATTTTGAGGGGTAATACTCATTATTTCCTCTTGATTATGATATATTTTTGTGATGGATGAAATTCACTTGTATTGTCGAGTTTTCTATCTTCTTAATAGGTTTGTGTGTAATGTAAATTTAGCCCACCCCAATTTAAAATCCTGGGTCCGTCCCTGCTTCCGATGGTTGCCAACCTTAAGATAAGATTTATTTGTTTTTTATACAAAAAGAAAAAAAAGAAAAAAAAGAAAAAACATAGGATCTCGGATGCAATGTGTAACCACATGAACTAGAAGTCTCTTGCAGATGAATTTATTAATAAAGGCAGTTTAGTTTATCTTCAAAATTTTATGATTTGGAACTACATTTTTCTGTTCCCCCAACAATTATAGATGTTGAAGAGCTTGGAGATTGGATGAAGACTTGGCTTGCCCAACATCCTATGTTTGAAGCTCTCACAAATAAAGTGCTTGGTCTATGAAATCTTTCATAAACAAATAAATCCTACGTTGGACTTGTATCTTATTATTGTCCGTTCTAAGAGCCATATATGAGGCCCTCACTATAGAATTCTTGGACTTGTATCTTATTATTGCCCGTTCTAAGGGCCATATTCGCGATAGAATTCTTGTCCTTAGGAAACACGCCTCAGGTAAATCAACCCAAATCACAAACAACTAATTGACTTGATGTGCCGCCTAACGGACACCCAATTTGATTTCAAAATGTGGACTCGCAACAAAAAATCAGCCAGGATATAATCTTATATAAACCAACCTCCGCCTCGAAGAGAAGGTATCTGTTCCTTGAAACTAAAAAACCCTACTTTACTCATTGCTCACGACTCACACCAGTGTGTCTAAAGGTTAAACTTTGTCTCTTTCTTCGTAGTTTGAAGGCACAATAGTCCTTTCAAACTGCCGAAGAGACTCATTGCCCACATCAATGCTATGAATTTTATTTTTATTTTAAACTTTGGCTACCACCTGTCCAAATGAATTAGAATATCGCTTGACTTCTCAGTATTGCAAAAATATCATATCTTTTCTCCGGAAAATATGACTTCATTTTCCATGACTCCAATCCAAGAGTTGGTTACTTAACATCATAGACCACTTCCATCGAAAGCCAATCTTGTAAATAGCAAACCTTCACATCAAAGGAGAATTACCAAAATATGAATTGTCGGTGAATTTACAGATTGGACCACAGAAATCTAGGATCTTGTTCATAGAATTTCAAACCAAAAATTGACTAAGATTTTGAAAGAGATTTTTTTCTCCAGAAACGAAAATTGAATGGCAATAACTCAAATGTGGTTCAAGATGTCTGAACTATCAATAATGTCGCGTCCTTAACTGGAAAGGTCTATTCTCTCTGCTCTTTGCTATCACTATCTTGCAAAACCTCACATCAACTGTTTATGTCGAAACTAACTGACTGCAGATTCAACAAGAAAACAAGTCTATGAACATGAAAATGATAGGTGCCAAGGACCAGAAAGGGAAATAAAGCAGAAAGAGAAACGATTTTTCATTCATGCCTTCTGAACCACTTTTCTTGATAGAAAAATATCATTCTACAAACAAGCTTCTAATTCCCTACTACAACAAGATTCTGTAATTACATACAAGGAACTAACAGTGCGCATGCTCAATAAGCGTACTTCATGAGATAGAATCCTTCCCTTTGTTTTGCACCAACGATCCAAAATATTTAGGTGGCCATATCTAATGACAAAAAGATCAAAAATAAGAAATCATAGTATTCTAGTAGTAGAAAATAGAAATACCCAAGAGACAGTTCATTGTTCACATCCATTGGACCTCAGTTCTAGCAGTAAAAATACATATTCTCAATCTTCCCTGGGAAAAACATAACAGCATGTATCTCATCACTTGCAAATTTTTACCACATATTCATTACTATTTGAACTTCTATCGAACTACACATTATACAGTCTCTCCCAAACCCACTAATCATACCACTCATAAATTCAAAGGCATATCCTTTTAACAATTCCACTTGAAAACCAACATAGATGTGTTCCTTTATGCTGAGCGATTCAATCTAAAACCAATGTAGAAGGATGCATATGCAAATAATTCAAATTGAGGTACAAGAAGAAAAGATTCTCACCCTCCAAAAGACTCTGCCTTGTAGAAGGCCATAAGGAACCGGCCCGAATTTTCTTGAATCATTTGACTCATAGATGTTGTCTCCCTCTATCCAAACATGCCCCTTAGGAACCTAGTAGCACCAACAACAACATAATCTCCTAAATCCCAAAACAACAAAAACGCAAACTTTCAAACCCAAAAACCCAGAGCTACCAACACTACAAGCTTAAAAGTGGAACATTAACATACCACAATAGTCTCAGACTTGTCACTGTTCTTAGGGTCGACAACATATGTAACAGACTGGCCTTCCATGGCTATCAAGCGCTTGGTCATGAACTTCCAAGGAACCTCAGGGGACTGTACGAGTACAATGTCCCCAACACCCAGTTTGTCAAACTGGGTCGAGATGCGTTCAGCCAAGCACAAATTACCGGCCAGGCCAAGGGTTGGGAGCATGCTAGGACCGTAGGACTGTATACACAGAATCACAACCCATTTCAATTCCCTCTGGTAATATTTTTACCTCAGCTCATTGAATTTAAATCCCATAAAAAAAAACATAAAAAAAAAAAAAAAACAAGAGAATTGTCTAAGAATGAGAGAGTGGTGTGATTAGAACTTACCAGAGTGACGGTGAAAAGGTGTGTCTTGGTGACTTGGAGGCAGCAGAGCAACTTTACCAGTCGTGGAAGGATGTCGCTTACGTCTCTCCCTGTGTTTTTAAATGCCTCCAAAGCCAAAAACTCCCTTATGTATCTCGACGCCATGGGAGAGTACAGAGCATATACAGACGGTTGGGGGAGAGAGAAGGAGGTCGTATAATCTTTGAGATGGATAACAAGTATATACATTAACATGACACCTACCATAAGTTAGGGCCCGGTTGGATGGAAGCATTTGGATTTCAAATCCATGCATTTGAAATTCACATAAAATAATGGATAATAAGATGAAAACTAGTGATGGAATGGTACATAAAATGAAAACTAAAACATAAAACAATTTCCAATTTTTTTTCAAGTTTTTCATACATTCTCCATTTCCCCATCCTCTCCTCTTTCCTCTTCCCTCCCTCCTCCCTTCTCCCTACCTCATTTCCTGCACATGATTTTTTCTCTCCATCTTTAACTTAAAGTATAGAAGAAATTAATAACTAAATAAATAAAACTCATAGCCGAAAGCAAAATGGTTGCAAAGCAGCCCTGACATCCATTACAACATATCACATCCACTGAAAAACTAGTCGACTTCTCAAACCCCAAAGTTTTTAAAAGCTATGCTGCATCTATAGCATACTGAGAGAAGTCTCTTCCCTTCAAGCATAACATTAATTGCATCCATATCAGCTTCAACTTAGGAAGCCCTAATAGTACAAAAGAGAAAAATTTAAACAGTCGGATGAAAACTTTAGAACAGGATTTAGAACAGGATTTAGACCAAAACTACAATAATCAACAACTAAAGGCCTAAAATTATGAATTAAATAACCTTGCCTAAAGTTTTCAACCAGTCTTGGCACTTTTACCAGAAGCAGTTAGCTTTTTCCAGAAGAAAGATAAGTTAGCAATACCAAATAGCCCACCTAACCTACGCAAATCATGTTCTGTTGTACCTCCATAACATCTAATTAATTACATATGAAAATAGCAAAAGAAAAAAAAAGGTAAAAAGTTTTACTACCCAGTTGTATCAATCAAAATAATTAACTGAAAAAATGGAAATCACAAAGAATTGTATTTTATATATGATTTAACAGAAATTGAAAAAGAAGCTGACCTTGGATTTGGCAGTCAATTGAGTGCAAATAGCAATTACAGCGACTGCAATCTGAATTCTAGGGTTTCAGACGAAAACGATGACGTCTCTGCTCCATGCAAGCCTTTTTTGAGTGCTACTACCACTTTATATTGAATCCACCCTGAAATATAAGGGCATTATTCGGCATAAGTTGCTATTTAATCATGTAGCTAAGTTGCTCCCAACCTCAAGAGCTCTACACAGATGCTGATATAGTCCTCAGTGGTTGTAAGATTATCTTTGTAGCAGAGTCAATGATTGTAGACAAGGCAAAACAAGTATATATTTGATTCTATTCACAAGCCACAAACAGAAATATCTAAATACTTTTGCCATAACTAGAACCATAACCAATTGATACAAAATGCTAAATTCTGCTTTTATAAAGCCATCAACCAGATGCTAGAGCAACTTTTCATCAAATTCAAAACAGATTTTACAACAAAACAATATTAGGAGACACAAATGAATGATTCATACAGTGACATTAAATTTTTAAACGAATGCCAGACAAAGGTCCCAAGAACATTCAATTATGAGCAGAGAAAAATCCTTTACTAGAAACTAATTATGCTTGAACTTAGTTACAACTTACAACTTACATTAAAATCAAAATTCCATTATGAGAAGTACTGCAGGAAACAAAGAGCATGATATTTTGCTTACAGATGAAGGATGGAATCCAAAATCAAAACCAACTACAAGTGTGTCACATTATTATTCTTATTATTATTTACCAAGCAACAACCGAAAAAGCAGAATTTTCACCCACATTATATCACAACCTCTTGGTTTGGGTCTTCCCTGGTAGCAAAGAAATTGTTGATTGACAATTGTATACATTTGTATGTTGCCAACTGTATTTCTAATAACTAACTACTTCTTAGTTTAATGGTATTTTAAGTTTGAATCTTCCCTCATTTGAACCTTACATATGACACTCTCTAGCAATATCATAAAATTTATTATGAAATCAATTCCTGCCCAAAAACTTTCCTAGAGTTGGAAACATAGTAGGCTTCATAAGCCTAAGGCTAGGGGCATTGAGATCAAGTTTTTATCGCTGTCATCAGTCATCAGTCATCACCAAATCTTGTAGTCAAGTAGTTTTCTCCCTCTAAATCTCATTTTTAAAGCCAACCCAAGATAAATAAAGTCCCCCAAATATAGGCCAAAGTTGTAAACAAAGATCACAAGGAACAGACTTGGATCACATTTTCCATTCATGACTCAGTTCCTTACACCATGAGAATAAATTCCCTATCAATCTTTTCAGTTGAACAAAACCTTTTGGTATGTATCTACATGACAGTATATCAAAATTAAAATAAAAAGGAATGAATCGAAAAGAAATGTTACAAAGTACACCTCCAATGGTATATATATATATACAGTAAGGCCTGTCATTTTAGTCTTGTAAAATAATTTATCCAGAAGAAAAAAAGTTTACACACGCTTTCAATTACAAAAACAAAGCAATTACATTGACTAGTAGTTTGCTAAGTTTGAATATGAATAATTTTCAGAAAACATTCAAGCCTATCTAATCACCAACTCAACAAAACCCACACAAATCCAGTACTGAAACGCATCTTCTTCTGTTTTTTTTTCCCCGCAAACCAACAACCCACAAGGTAAAACCATATGAATACCATAAGATTTTCCAAAGCATAACCCAGTATCAAATTAAAGTAAAATTAAAGATTAAGAAAAAAATAAGGGGTAGCAAAACCAAATGTCTCTGATACATGGAAGTACCAAAAATCAGAAGAAGATAAAAACGACGAGGGGTTTTGGGCCTGTCTCCTAGAATTGGAACCCTAAAATGAAAACAAGGTCACAATTCTCTGCAAAAACTACCAGAGAGACAGAAAGAAAGACACACAGAAACAGAGAGACAGAGATTGGAAGCACACAAGAAGGTAGCAGCTGATGGTTTTATTTCGGGGCAAGGGTGATTTGGGACGACGAACACGTTGATACGAACAAGACGATCAGAGCGCGCATGTTTAACGTAGCGTGCGTCCACCCTCCAAAATACAAATATTCATGTATTTTTTTAACTTCTTTTTTTTTTCTCCATCCTTACATACCTATAGTTTAAGTCCACAACTTTATTAAATTATTTAAAAATAATTAATTCTTAATTTTTTTTTTGTTAATTTTTTTTAACATTATTTTTATTTCAACACTTGTAATTTAATTTTCTAAATATTTTAATCTAAAAAAATTAAAATTCCAAAATATAATAGAATTTCACCTAAAAATAAAAACAAGTACAACACCATACGTACGCTCTGAATAATTTGAACCCTTCATTGAAACTAGGCCTAGGCATAGATTGGTTCGGAACGATAGAATGCGCTTCTGTTAACCAAATCAAAGACTTCAGTAGACCATTTTCTCTTACGTTAACCAAACCAAAGACTTCGGTAGACTTCAAATCGGTTAACCTAATATTTGGTTTGGATTGGCCAGCACGCCGGTAATATTGTAATAAAAACATACTAATAAAAATACAATTTATAATACTTTTACATAACATAAGTTCTTGAAAAAATATACAAAATTATCTTTGTAAAATATAAAAATCCAATAGTCTAATTCATCCAAGTATGAATTCAAATAACTTAGTCGCTATATTATTCAATATGTACTCAAGATGTACTGGGAGCCACTTGTGTTTGTTGTTTGAACCTTTGAGTGTTCTTTTTATTGAATTCTCTACATTTATGTAAATGATTTTGACATTTGTTTCACGCTGGGTTCTTTAGTTTTTCATGCTGAATCCAACCATATAAAGAACATAAAATTTGGATCAACATTTGGAAAGTTACAGGTAAAAAAGGGGACAAAGGTCGAAACTGGAAAACGTAGGAAGTTCATAAATTCCTCTTTGACCAAAAAGTGCTACAGTACCCCGGTAAGTGATACAATAATGATAAAGCAGTGATACAATGGTGATAAAGAAGTGATACAATGGTGATAAAAGAGTGATACAAAATGCTAATTGTATTTACCTTTTGTTTCTTGTTTTGCATTTAAATAATAAAATAAGTATAAATATTGGATCGGTACGGATTTCCGTCGGATTAGAAATATTGTTTCCATTAACCAAACCAAACATTTTGGTACGGATCAGATTGGAATAATTAAAATTTAAAAATAATTATTTAACCAAACTAAACCAAACCGTTAGTACGGTACGGTTGGTACACGGATAATTCGAATGAGATGCTCACCCCTAATTGAAGCCATTGCCATAATTTTCTTCCATTTTTACTTTTACTTTTACTTTATTGGATTCATTTATCCTCCTTCAATAATGTTATGAACTTTTGTCCACCTCCATTTGTGTTCTTCAATTATTTTCTGAACCATTTCCCATCCCCTATTGTATTGTTTCAATCATGTTATGAACCATTGTTCAACTTTGTTAATCTCACTTTATTGGATTCCTTTATCTTTCCCTATCATTTCTTATCTTCATTCAATTATTTTCTGAACCATTTACCATCTTGTCTTGTTTCAATCATGTTTTGAATCATTGCTCATCTTTGTTAATCTCACTTTATTGGATTCCTCTATCTTTCCATATCTTTTCCTATTTTCATTAAATTATTTTCAAATATGTAGGTCATCTCATTCTATTGTCTATTTAAGAAGTGTTATTCTACCGAATTGACCACACAATCTCCTTCAATCTCATTCTCCTTCTTACAATGAATTCACATAGGAAGGCTATACAAAATTTCCTCAATGATGATTCTGATGATGATGACCTTCATCAACAGAGGGTTGCAATGGTTGTTCAACACCATACATCTTTATTGGAGCAAAATGCTCAACAATCCAAACATGGTGGCTCTATTGTAAGCCGTGAATACAAGAATCGGAAGAGAGAAAAACATTATAAGAGTCTCATGGAGGACTACTTCTGTGAAAGACCACTTTATCTCCCAGTGGACTTTCGCAGGTGGTTCCACATGAGAAGAGAGCTTTTCTATCACATCTTGAATGATGTTGTTACACATGAGCCATACTTTACCCAGAAGATAGACGCTTGTGTACGACAAAGTCTATCCTCATAGTAGAAGCTAACAACCATTTTTCGAATGCTCCCCTATGGATGCTCGACAGACTCCACCAATGAGTACTGTAGGTTGAGTGAATCTACAACCCTTGAATGTTTACGAAAGTTTTGTTCCATTATTGAAACCGTGTATGGCCAGTGGTACCTCAGTTCCCCAAATTTGACCGATCTTTACAAGCTCTTGCACAAGGCTTATCGTAGAGGATTCCAAGGCATGTTAGGCAGTCTTGACTGCATGCATTGGGAATGAAAGAACTGCCTCACTAGGCATACTAGTTTACTGGTTACAAGCATAAGCCAACTATCATTCTAGAGGCAGTGGCCTCGTATGGCACTTGGATATGACATGCCTTTTTGGAGTCGTTGGATCAAACAACGATATCAACGTCCTAGCTTGTTCCTCGTTGTTCAATGATGTAGTTAATGGAGTGTCTCCCCATATCTAATATGTTGTCAATGAAAATGAATACAATCTGGGTTATTACTTGGTTGATGGTATCTACCCCCGTTAGGCTACATTGGTTCTGACGATTTCCCAACTGGATACTAAAAAAAAGAAGAAAAAAAGAAGAAGACTATATGCCTAAAAACAAAAGGCTTATAGGAAGGATGTTGGAAGAGCCTTCAGAATACTTCAGGCTCAATGGGCAATTGTTAGGGGACCTGCACGTATGTGTCGCAAATAACAGTTTCATTCAATCATGTTGACGTGCATAATTTGCACAACATGATTGTTAAGGATGAGTATGAGGATCTAAATGTAGAATCTAATTATGATAATAATTGTCCACGAACATCTAGAAGAGCAAGAGCAAGACTTGCTTATGAGCTTGAGCCAACTATCACGTACGATATAGCTGAGACAGACAAACTATCTTAGACTACATGGTCCGTCAAAATAGAGTTCGTGCTTCGCAAGTGCATCATAATTTAAGAAATGATTTGATAAACCACATTTGGAGATGCGAAGGAGAGGGGCAATGAGCTATGTTGTGTGTTTAAATTATGTGGTTTGTTTAAATTATGTTGTGTGTTTAAATTATCTAAGTGTGTTTAAATTATGTTGTGTGTTTAAATTATAAAAGTGGTTGTGTGATTTTAATGAATTATATGGTTTATCATTGAATTTAAAAAAACACAAATCATAGAAAAATAAACGACAATTAAAAAAAAAAGATAAACGATAATTATAAATAAATTAAAAAAAAAGATAAACAACAATTAGAAATAAACGTAAATTAATAACCACTATGTGGAGGGCTTGGATAATAGTCTCCAGAGTCGTCTTCTGGATTGTAGGGGGAACTTGTATTCATCTGGGCCTCAATAATTTCGTCTTGCTTATTCCCCCAATACTTCTTCTTTCTTGGAGTAAATTTGGATAGGTTCATGTACATTATCCTCTGTTCATTGGCCTCCTTATCTTGTTGGATTTTATAAGCATGTTGCTCTTGTAGGAGCTCTAACTTTTGCCTCCTATCCTCTTTTGCCTAATTTCCTTGTTGAACCTATTTAGACAAGAACTTTCCACTTTGGTTTGAGATAACCTTCAACACCTTTTTCTTTTTTTATCCTTCTGTTTATCTTTTCCCAATGGCCTTGGAGTGGGCATGACCACATCATCTTCATCTTCCTCCAAATTGACTGTATTGCCAATATGAGAAGAATCTTTGAATGTTTATGTGGGAGATTCACATAAGTCGTTCCATTTTGGGCAATCTTTTAAGATTTGCCAAGCATGATACAACTTGAAAGGCCTATTCGAAGGTTTATTATCATTCAAGAAAAGTGTTTTTGCATTTGTTGAGGCCAAAAAAATCTAAGGCTGGGCCCATATATTTTTCTAGCCCAGTATGACACCTAACTTGGAAAGAAACCCAACTTACGTACTCAAGAGTTCGTCATATACGCTTGGACACGCGCCACGCCACGCTAAAAGCTTAAGTGGGCTCAAGACACGCGAATGCCTGGGGCTTGCTGAGTGGGTTGTGGTATGGATAGTAACGATTTTTTATGAGGCCCATTGATGAGCAGAGAAATGGATGTTTTAGGCTACTTGGGAGCTCTGAAACTCAAGCCCATTTCTTGAGCCCAAGTATGTGGGTAAGCATAAAGGAGAGAAAAAAGCCCAATACTCTTGGAAAAATAGTCCAATACCCTAGGAAATTAGCCCATTCCGTTAATGGGTTAACTCATCACCTTAGAAAGGCCCAAGCAACCAAGGAAAATATTTACAACCTCTAGCACATAGCTGGAGACAAAACCACGACAAAAACTAAAGGCCACTCACGTCTGCAAGTTGTTGGGAATCTCCAGCACATGGCCAAAGACAAATCCCAACACAAGCCATCCAAAAAACCAAAGGATACTTGAGCAAAACACCCTCTAGACCAGCGCCATTACCCACTCATTTCTCCTACCAGCTCTTGCCATGAAATAAGGGAGGAAAGAAGGTGAGGTAGTAGCCAAAAATAGGAGTTTAACACTGAAGCAGCTCCGGGAAGGCCTTAGACCTCCCAAAGATCTTGTCTTTGTGTGTTTGGACAGAGGAAGATTTCACAAAAGAGGTTGAATCGAAGGAAGATAAGAGAAATGGAGGAGAAGACTTAGCAAAATTGGAGAGAACCAACTAGGGTTTTTTGGGAAGGAGGAGCTTCTAGCGGCTATAAAAAGAGGTACTTCCTACCTATTAAACACAACCACACCCACTACTTCACCACTAGCTACAACACATATCCAAAGAGCAAGCTTCATCTCTCATCCCTAAAACCTCTGCAATTTTGAGCCACATTCCTCCTTCTCCTCCCATTTTCTCATATGGTAAATCGTTCCAGAGCTTGACAGAGCTTTCGTCAAGTTGCCGGAAACTACTCAATACACCCATTGTTATTCCCTCATCTCTCTCTCTTCAACGAACCCTCTTAGAACCCCTTCCTCCTTGCCTTAAAACCCATGTTTCGCATAGGAACGCACAGCCCTTTCTTTCTTTAATGCTAAACTCATGACTATTTTGCTTCCATGCCACAAGTTTCTCATATTAAGCTAAGAATCTATCTATAAGAGACTGTTAGTTTTGCTGGTGAAGGTAACCAAGGTGCTTCCTAGGGCTCAGCTACCCTTTCGAAGCATTCTTCGGGTCTGATTCTTGACCTCAGACCCAGGGGCAATTCTCACGCATTTGGCTCTTTACAGCAGCCCAGGCCCGCAGTAGCTACCGGAACAAAAAAGCCGCCACATCATTCATATCCTACCCACGAAATAAAATAAAAATCAAGTTAATAATTGAAAAGAATTAGAATTATAAATTTAAGCATTGAAAAAAATAGGCACTCACCACATCTTCAAGATTGATGCCACTCACATGCCTTGCATTGGCCTTTGTCATACATGTGTTCCATAAAGAACATTATTGGTTGATAATCTTAAACTGAAAAGCAATAGCTTGCGGTGATCGTACCCTGACTCCGCTCATGCCATGTTCATTTTCCAAAAACTTTTGGTACACATGCAACCAAAATGAGTCGTTTGATCGATTCGTGCCAATAGCCCCATCTTCATATATAGAAACCCACCATTTGCATAATGCCTCATCTTCTTGTAGTTTCAAATTCACACATCTTTGAGGTTTTGGGGCCATTTTCAACAAGAATGAATGTAGAATGAAAAAATATAACAAAGGGAGAAAGGAAAAAAAAAATAAAATAAAATAAAAATTGGTGGATTATTTACCAAATGAATGGCTATTAATAGAGTTTGGAATAATTTTTGGGGTTGGATCTGATTTAGATTAATTATAAATATTATTTTGATTGTTGGATTTTAAATTTGAGACGTTGAATGTGAAATTTTACCTTTCAAAATTGCTTAAAATTAATCTTGATCGTTGATTACAAATACAGCTATTGGAATAAATAAACAGCACAGTAGATTTTTTGAAAAAATAGCCGTTGGTTTGTTAATAATGTCACTCAGGCCAGCTTTTTCTCACAAGTTGCTGCCCAAACAGTAAATGTCAGCGGGGCCCAACAATTTTGGTAAGCACATGGGCTTCCAAGCCAGAAAAAGAAAAGAAAAGAAAAAGCGAGTTCCTGGACTGAATTCCACTCCAAATTTGAGATTTCTCAAATTTTCACCCCCCAAAATACATGGGTTAGAGAAGATTTTTGGACTCAAAACTCATAATTTGGGTTTCCACCCCTTGGGTTGGAGATGGTCTTAAAGCCTTCTCCAACCCATTTGGGGCTAAACTCAAATTTTCCTCCCTCTAAAAGTAACTATTTGGGTTTTGCTCGGACTCAAATCGTTTTTTGTCCCTATCTCCGGACTCAAATTTTAAGTCTGCAACTTTGTTAAATTATTTAAGAATGGTTTAAGAATATATATTTTTTTTAAATGGATAACTTTTCTTCCTTTAATCTTTTTAAATAACTTTATAATTTAATTTTTTGAACAATTTGACCTTAAAAAATTGAAATTCTTACAAATATAATATTTTTTGTAGATTATTTGAGAAATGAGTGGGTATATATAGAGTTTGGGGTGAGTTTTGATGTTGAATCTAATTTAGATTAAGTTAAAATATTATTTTGTTCTTCGGATTTAAATTTCAACCGTTGGATTTTTTTTTCCCGTTATAATAGCTTAGATTTAATAAATATCATTGATTTAAGTTAATATCATAATATAAAAAAATAAACAAAATAAACAAAAAACATCACTACAAGCCAATGGCAGCATCTTCCACATGGGTTGTTGGTAGGCCATAGTGAAGGGAAGCTTGCACATGGGCTGCTGATGCAGCAGGTGAGCTCCACTAATTTGTTTAATAGGTCCAGGCAATACTTGGACTGTTATTTGGGTCCAAGTTTGGGTTTTCCCAAATTTTGGCCCCTTCAATTGCTTAGGTTAGGAGAGGTTTTGGGCAATAATTTAAGATTTTTTGGGTTTGGCCTCATGGGTTGGAGATGGCCTAATGTTGGAGCTAAACTCAAATTTCCACCCTCCAAAATACAACTATTCATGTCTTTTCAAGACTCAATTTTTTTTTTCCCTCCAACCTTGCAGACTCATAATTTGAGTCCGTAATTTTATTAAATTGTTTAAGTATGATTAACCCTAAAAAAAATTTCTCGTTCATTTTTCTTGACATTATTTTTGTTTCAATATTTGTGATTTAATTTTCTAAACATTTTAACTTAAAAAAAATTAAAATTCCAAAACGTAATAGAATTTCACTAAAAATAAAAACAAGTACAACACCATACGTATGCCCAGAATAATTCGAACCGTTCATTGAAGCCATTGCCATAATTTTCTTCCATTTTTATTTTTACTTTTACTTCATTGGATTCCTTTATCCTTATTCAATAATGTTCTGAATTTTTGCCCACCTCCACTTGTGTTCTTCAATTTTTTTTTAACCCTTTCTCATCCCCTATTGTCTTATTTCAATAATATTCTGAACCATTGCTCAACTTTGTCTATCTTACTTTATTGGATTCCCTTATCTTTCCCTATCTTTTCTTATCTTCATTCAATTATTTTCTAAACCATTTCCCATCTTGTCTTGTTTCAATCATGTTCTGAACCATTTCTCATCTTTGTTCATCTCACTTTAATTGATTCCCTAATCTTTCCCTATCTTTTCCTATCTTCATTCAATTATTTTCAAACATGTAGGTCATCTCATTCTCTTGTCTATTTAAGAAGTGTTATTCTACCGAATTGACTGTTTGTGCAAATAATCTCACAGGAGAATATTTGCTTCTAGATCCTTCAACCTTCGATCTTCCTTCTCTCTCTTCCTCGATTCCTGTAAAACAGATTGGAGTAAATAGACCACACCCGGGGGGTGTTGGCCAAAAGCCCTCTGATGCCTAAGTTAGTTCGAGTGTTTGTAGGAAAACAATAGCTAAGCAAATGGTACGGAGTAGTGTTTATGTAGGGTGTGAACCGGGCGGCCGGAGCAGTGTGGAGAAAATATGGAGAGTGGAGAGGGAGAAAGAGCTTCGGGTATTTTTCTCGGGTATAAAGGAGTAGGTTTAGATGTACCTTGAATGATGAATGAAGTCATCTATTTATAGGAGCCTCGGGGCTAGGGTTTCGTAGAGAATATGCTGAGTTTATTCTCTACCCAAATTCGTAGGGATCGAGTCGGACTGAGATAATATCTGATTTAATGATATTATCTCTTTTTATGGAGATAATATCTGAATTAAATGATATTATCTCTTTTTATGAAGATAATATCTGAGATAATGACATTATCTTCTCTTTATTAGGATAATATCTTAATTAATGATATTATCTTATTAAATAAAGATAATATCATTTAATTAAGATATTTATCCCAATTAATTAATTGGCCAGATAAACTGGTTCAATTAATTAATTAAAAGAAATAATCTTCTTTTCCACGTGGCGTGCTGTGATTGGAGACGAAAATATCTGCTCCCACATTGACCACACAATCTCCTTCAATCTCATTCCCCTTCTTACAATGAATTCACTTAGGAAGGCTATACAAAATTTATTTAATGATGATTCTAATGACGATGACCTTCATCAATAGAGGGTTGCAATGGCCATTCAACACCATACGTTTTTGTTAGAGCAATATGCTTAACAATCCAAATATGGTGGTTTTGTTGTAGGCTGTGAATATAAGAATCATAAGAGAGAAAAACATCATAAGAGTCTCATGGAGGACTACTTCTGTGAAAAATCACTTTATCCCTCAGTAGACTTTCATGGGCAGTTCCGCATGAGAAGAGAGCTTTTCTATCAATCTTGAATGATGTTGTTGCACATGAACCATACTTTACCCAGAAGATAGACGCTTGTGGATGACAAAGTCTATCCCTAGAGCATAAGCTAATGGCCATTTTTCGAATGCTCGCATATGGATGCTCGGTAGACACCATCAATGCGTATTTTAGATTGGGTGAATCTACAGCCCTCAAATGTTTGCGAAAGTTTTGTTTCGTTATTGAAGCCATGTGTGGCTAGTGGTACCTTCGTCCCCAAAATCCGGCCGACCTTTACAGGCTTTTGCACATGGCTAGTTGCAGATTATTTCCGAGCATATTAGGCAGTCTTGACTGCATGCATTGGGAATGGGAAAACTGCCCCACTGCTTGGGCATGTCAGTTTACCAGCTACAAGCATAAGCCAACTATCGTTCTAGAGGCAATGGCCTCGTATGACACTTGGATGTGGCATGCCTTTTTTGGAGTTGTCGGATCGAACAATGATATCAACGTCCTAGCTCGTTTCCTGTTGTTCAATGATGTAGTCAATAGAGTGTCTCCCCATATCCAATATATTGTTAATGGAAATGAATACAATCTAGGTTATTACTTGGCTGATGGTATTTACCCTAGTTGGGCTACATTGGTTAATACGATTTCCCAACTGGATACTCCAAAAAAAGACTATTTGTCCAAAAACAAGAGGCTTATAGAAAGGATGTCGAAAGCCTTTAGAATACTTCGGGCTCAATAGGAAATTGTTAGGGGACCTGCATGTATGTGGCATAAAGAACAACTTCATTATATCATGACGACATGCATAATATTGCACAACATGATTGTTGAGAATGAGTATGAGGATCTAGATGCAGAATCTGATGATGATGATAATTGTCCACGAACATTTAGAAGATCAAGAGCAAGACTTGCTTATGAGCTTGAGCCAACTATCACGTACGATATAAACCGAGACATGCAAACTATCTTAGACTACAAGGTCCATCATAATAGAGTTCGTGCTTTGCAAGTGCATCACAATCTAAGAAATGATTTGATCAACCACATTTGGAGATGCAAAGGAGAAGGGCAATGAGCTATGTTGCGTGTTTAAATTATGTTGTGTGTTTAAATTATGCAAGTGTGTTTGAACTATAAAAGTGGTTGTGTGATTTTAAGGAATTATGTGGTTTATCATTGAATTTTAAAAAAGATTAATCATAGAAAAATAAACAATAATCATACATAAAGATAAACGATAATTAAAAATAAAGATAAACAACAATTACAACAACAATTAGAAATAAAGATAAAAAAACAATTATAAATAAACGTAAATAACAATTACAAATAAACATATATTAATAACCACTATGTGGAGGGCTTGGATAATAGTCTCCAGAGTTGTCTTCTAGTTTGTAGGGGGAACTTGTATTCATCTGGGCCTGTCTTGCTTATTCTCCCAATACTTCTTCTTTCTTAGAGTAAATTTGGATAGGTCCATGGACATTATCCTCTGTTCATTGGCCTCCTTATCTTGTTAGATTTGATAGGCATGTTGCTCTTGTAAAAGCTCTAACTTTCGCCTCCTATCCTCCTTTGCCTCATTTCCTTGTTGAACCAATTTAGACAAGAACTTTCCATTTTGGTTGAGATAACTTTCAACACCTTTCCCTTTCTTTTTTTTCATTCTTCTATTTATCTCTTCCCAACGGCCTTGGAGTGGGCATGACCACATCATCTTCATCTTCCTCCAAATTGACTGTACTGCCACTATGAGAAGAATGTTTGAATGTTTGTTTCAGAGATTCACATAGGCCGTTTCATTTTGAGCAATCTTTTAAGATTTGCCAAGCATGATACAACTTGAAAGGCCTATTCGGAGGTTTATTATCATTCAAGAAAAGTGATTTTGCATTCATATCCTACCCATGAAATAAAATTAAAAAAATAAAGTTAATAATTGAAAAGAATTAGAATTTTAAATTTAAGCATTGAAAAAAAAATGGGTACTCACCACATCTTCAAGATTGGAGCCACTCACATGTCTTGCATTGGCCTTTGTCATACATGTTTTCCGTAGAGAACATTGTTGGTTGATGATCTTGAACCGAGAAACAATAGCTTGTGGTGATCGTACCCTTGCTTCGCTCATGCCCGGATCATTTTTAAAAAACTTTTGGTACACACGCAACCAAAATGAATCGTTTGATTGATTCGTGCCAATAGCCCCATCTTCAGAGATAGAAACCCACCATTTGCACAATGCCTCATCTTCTTGTGGTTTCCAATTGACACCTCTTTGGGGTTTTGGGGCCATTCTCAACAAGAATGAAAGTAGAATGAAAAAATATAACAAAGGGAGAAAGGAAAAAAATAATTTTTGGTAGATTATTTACCAAATGAATGACTATTTATAGAACTTGGAGTAAGTTTTGGGGTTGGATCTTATTTAGATTAATTGTAAATATTATTTTGACCTTTGGATTTAAATTTGAGCTGTTGGATGTGAAATTTTACCATTCAGATTGCCTAAAATCAATCATGATCGTTGATTACAAATATAGCTGTTGGAATATATAATAAAAAACAAAAAAACAAAAACAACACAGCACAACTTTTGAAAATATAACCGTTAGAATGGAATCAACTTGCACAAGGGCTAGCTGTGTCGCATATGCTGGCAGACAGCAAAGGTCATGCAGGGCCTAGCATACATTGGTCTTCACGTGGACTTTCAGGCCAGAAAAAAAGAGTAGAAAAAACAGAGTTTGGGCCGACATAAAATACCAATCCAGCTAATACTTGGACTGGAATTCCACCCCAAATTTGACATTTCTCAAATTTTCACCCCCCAAAATACATGGGTTGGAGAAGATTTTTGAACTCAAAAATCATAATTTGGATTTTCACCCCTTGGGTCCAAGATGGCCTTAATGTGGGGTAAAGATAAGCCCTGGGCTGCGCTTAACTAACACCTGCTAGTGTGAGGGTGTATGTTGCACTGGTATGAGTACGAATACGGCAATATGATATTTCAATATGGTTCATTTTTAAAAATTAGAATATGAGTACGGCAAGAATATAGCAATTAAAATAATATTTTTTATATAAATTATTATTATATTAACATATTAATTCTATTTTACATTGTCTAGGTATGGGCCAAAATGTCAAAAGGGCTTCTTAATTGTATATATGTTATTTTTTCTGTTGATAAAAAAATATTATTTTTTCTGAATTGGCCTAAAAGGGTTATTAGTTATTGGATTTTGTTGAGTGTGGGCTATTCATAGGGCCCAAGTCAGACTTAATTTTTAGCAACTCATTAGTTTCACTAAAAGGGAGATATTTATGCACAGGACCCACTAGTGTAGTGGTTTGGAGTAATTGCTCTCACAGGTAAGGTCTTAAGTTCGAGTTCTAGTATCTGTGTAGTGTGTGTGAGTTTAGTATACGATCGCCTCTCTCAATAGGAAGGGTCCTAAAAACAAAAAGAGATATTTATTATTGGCCAAAGCCTGGCTCGACCCGATAGTTAGGCTTGCTTGGCATGGCCTACTCTAAAGTTGGGTAGGGCTTGGGCTTAAGATTTGCAACCCTCGGCCTGGCCTAGGCCTGCTAACCTATGCCCTTATTTTTAAAAAAAATTAATTGATGCACTCTCTAACCTCATTTTATACTTAATCAAAATAATGCAATATGTATGATAAACTAATAAACTTCTTATTTTGTTCACACATGTTATACATTAAGTTATTTTTTTCAATGTTATCTAAAATTTTGTAACAAGGAAGCCATATATACACTATATCTTCTAGTGCCCCTTTTTTGTCAAGTTCAAATTTAATAGTTCAATAAAGAATTTGAAAGCTTATTTTGATTTTATTAATTCTAATGGCACAAATTGCTTTAATTTTCATGATGTCAATCCTAGTTTGGGATAGAGGTAACACATTTTCATAAGATTCATTTTTAAGTATAATTTTTTTAAAAATATATTGGCTATTGGTCTAGGTTTAGTGACAGAGTTGGGACTTTACCCTATAAGGATAAATAGGAGGGCACCAAGAAAAAATGGACTAGCCCCTCAAAAATTGGACAAACCGGTCCAATCACAGTCTGACACTGACATGAAATAAACTCTTAAGTCACTCGTTTTGAGTGACATTGAACAACTCTTATGTCACTATCAAACAGTGACTCGACCAATTTATCCAATTTTGGAGGGGCTGGACCATTTTAACATTTTGTCTTGTGCAAAAGACTTTTTATCATATTATGAAAAGAGTTTAGCTATTATATTTTTTTTCTTAAGTTATGTAGTAATTTATACTATTGTTTAAAAGAAAACTCTTTATCCATCACTTTTGACAAAAAATGTGTAACAAAAAGATTTAAAAGAAAAAAAAGCCCGGCCCAAAAAATAAAAAGCCCATAAAGCTAGGTCCGAACCCAAAACTTTTGGCGCTGCCAGGCCCAACCCAATCTAGGGACGAACCTTAGGCATTCGCATTATAGTCTCTAAGAATATGTTTGGATGAGGTACTTAGACCATCTCCAACCATGGGGGTGGAAACTGAAATTTTGACATTTGAGTCCAAATTCCATCTCTAATGTATTTGGGCAGGTGAAAATTTGGCTGAGCAATATCTTGGGCTGAATTCCAGTTTGAATATTGCTTGGACTAGTAATTTTTGTGGAGTCCAACATGCCAATATTAAAGGCCACGTGAAGGAAATACGGAGCAGGTCTTATGTGAAAGATATTTGTGCTCCACTCCTGTCCTCCATTCCAACACATGGAAGGCTCACATCAAAGGCCAACAACTCCCTTTGAATAGCTTGTTCATCTTTCGTTTTTTAAACCAATGATGCATCTTTTAAATATATTTAAAATAAATAAAAAAATCAATGGTTTAACCAATTTCTAGCTTGATTTTAACTTTAAGTGAAAAAATATTTTGTTTATTAAATTTCAATTATTTTAGGTTAAAATGTTTAGAAAATTAAATCATGAAGTTTTAAACAAAAATAATATCAATAAAAATTAATCACAACAAAAAAATTAGGGGTTGACCATTCTTAAACAATTTAATAAAGTCATAGACTCAAATTATGAGTTTGCAACATCGGAGGAAAAACAGCTCGAGCAATAAAAATACCTGAATAGTTGTATTTTAGAGGGTAGAAATTTGAGTTTAGCCCCAACATAGTTGGAGATGGTCTTAGAGATGGGATTTGGGGTATTTGGAACTTGAAAGTCCCATGTGATCAACCTAACTTGTTTGGCAAAATTTAATGACGGATTTGAGAAATGGTGAGGAACTTTGAAGCCCATGAGTAACACCTCAATAGGTGTTATTTAACAAATCCCACCCTTCTATGATGTTGTGTTTAGGCACAAACTTGGCGAAAAGCTTGTGGCATTTGAAGCTAAAATGGATACTATAAATAAAACGTTCTAAATATTCTGAAACGAGCACGAAAATCTTCTCAATCTAATTCGGTGAATAGTGATGAATCATATACAAATTCTCCCCCATGTGTCTCTCATAAGAATATCCACATCTTCAACTATCAACATCCAATCAACTTTCTTATAGTGCTCGTGCACATTTATGAGGAACCTAAGAAGATCATAGGGGAGTTTAACAACATATGGTGTTTTACTATGATAATTAAATACGTCCACCAAAAATTTATCCCGAAAGTATATGTTTCAGTTCTTGAAAGGTCGAATAAGCACTATTATCTATTTGGTATATAAAATTTATGGAAACATCATAATATATATTACAAATATACTTCATTCTTTCTTTGGGAGTCTGTCTAAGTAATTTCTTTATAAAGCAAGAGTAGAAAGCTATGCAAAATGGTTGAATGTCCTTCTCTTGCCTATAGGTTCGGATGCATGCGGTTAGTGGTTGCACTGGCCTTCTTCATCCTAGCAACAAATATTTTTAAACAAGAGCCTCAATATGGGTCAACATGAGGTAGTTCTTCTTCTACCAGAACGGGGGTCCCAAACGGGTGGTGGAGGGTAAGGTTCCCAATCTTCGAGTAGTTCTGAATGATAAGACTCCTAATCCTCTAAGTTATAGGGTTCCCAATCTTCGAAATCACCACATGCTCTTCATTAGGGAGACATTGTTTTAACATTGAACTAAGATGTGTGACACATGGATCATCAAAATCGATAGGGACACGAATGTTTTTTCGACG
The DNA here is from genome assembly GCF_029339155.1 of Prunus mume. Taxonomy (NCBI): domain Eukaryota; kingdom Viridiplantae; phylum Streptophyta; class Magnoliopsida; order Rosales; family Rosaceae; genus Prunus; species Prunus mume. Next base: position 22,907,261 of record NC_142705.1, read on the forward strand.
AAGTTCGGTAAGATGATCCTGACAATCCTTGTACGCCTTGATTATAGCATGAGGCAAATCCATATGAGGTGATATATGGAAGGGGCATGAGGTTGACCCCCAGAGAGAAAAGGATGCGGATATTTTTCCTAAAGTTTCGATGTGGGACTTTGGGCAAATTGTTGTGATAGTGATACGTGTCCTATGTTTTAGGTTTTGCAGACTTGGCCTTAGGCAAGTTGTTGCCCCTTCAGAGAAAAATGTCTCTTATGTACATTTGATTGTGATGACGTCCCCTAGATGCACTCAAAAATCATCGTTATCAACTTTTCAAATTCAACGTTGATTCCCTCAAATTGATCCAGTTGGGTCTCACTTTGTCTGATGCCCATGGCAATAATGAGGGCACCCGGGAATTCAACTTCTCTAGATTTCATGAGAATTCTAACCCCTGTATTCCATATTCTATTTCTTTACTCAACAGAAATGCTCTTGATTTTAGAAAATGAGGAATTTTGGGATTTCTGTTGAAAATTTTGTGGTCAGGTTTTTGCATATCCTAAAAATGAATAGGGGCTGCATCATCTCAAATGGGTTTGCTTTCATGGTCTTTATGACTTGACTTATCTTCTTAAACTCCTGACCTAAAATCCTATGTCGGGTTCAGTTGTGATGTTTGCTAAGGCTCTAGGGTAGTCTTTGGTGACATTTATAATGTCAAGTTCATGACGCGCTACTACCCAAGATTGTTTTGCGATGAAATTATATTGGCAAGGGTGGCCAAGATTCTTGATGTGGAGCGTTCTAATGAACTCATCAAGCTGGTTCGAACAGTTTGTTGACTGCCGATGTGTTTTCCAAGATGAACACAATATTTCGGTTTGTGGCTGGGATGTCTCAAGGTTGTTTGTATGGAATTACCCCAACAATCGTAAGAGCACCTTTTGTGGTTATTCATATGCCTTCCTCTTGGGCTTCTCCCCAGCGATATTGGCAACCCCTGCAAGCTCATGTGGTTGTTCCTCCTATGATCCTCCATCGCTAACCTTATTTTCATGTTGCATATTCTCCACATGTCTTCATTTCCGCTTTGTCAGCCTACGAATTTTCTTTAGAAATGTCTGCAGTGTGCCTTGTCTCATTATTAAAGTTTGTCATGATAAGAGTAATTTATTATTATATATTTATCATTGTCTCTTGTAAACTATTAAAATATAAATCTCATGATGACTACTATAAACAAGGGACATTATATATTATTATCAATACACACGACCTCATTTTCTGGAGCTTTATCATTCTTTGTTTATTATTCTTTATGGTATCCAGAGCCTAGTGACTCACGTTTGCTCAATTTTTTTTTCTTGCACTTATAGTTTCCTCCTCTAATGTTTCTTCCTTCGTTTCCAATCTCTTGTCTATCAGACTTGATCGTACTAATTATCCCCTATGAATGGCTCAGCTTATAACCATCCTTAAAAGTCGTGGTATTATGAAGTGTGTTGATGGCACTAGTGAGTGTCATAATGTGTTTTTGAAAGTTACTGATGACCAAGGAAAAACGTCTGAAGTTATTAATTCTGGCCATGAAGAATTGATTCAAAAGGATCAAATGGTACTTAGTTGGATTCGCTAACAAAGTTCCTTTGTCATCAGGAAAGGTTAACAATGGTGTGGTCGTCAATCGCCTTTTGAATTCCTGAAAACTCAATTCACACTCATTTGTTTCACCCGAACAATATTCCATTCCTCATCAACTAAGTAAGGTGTGTAGTCATCGTAGTGATGTGTTTTAACAAAGCAACAATAGTCATCTACAAATCCAAAAGGACTCATTACTTCAGCCACATTGGTAGGTTGCACCCAAACTACCACTGCTTCCACTTTATGAGGATCCACCAGCATTCCTTCCTTTGAAAACATATGCCCAAGAAATCTTTTTTCAACACGTGTTATTTCTGAGTATGACAACCCATATGAACTCCTATTGATCCAACCCGAACGATGCATAACTTGCTTAGCTATTTTCATTCATCAACCTTTTTTGTCGGCCTTAGCTGACTCCAACACTTTCTTTGTGATAATACATTGTCCTTACCCCAAACCACTTAATAATTCTAATAGATTGAATGGTCATATAACCTAAGAAAACATCCCCCACTAAAATGGTATTCCTTCCGACTATGTTTGCTACAACACCCGAACTGGATGCAATCTTCGATACCTTCCTTTTTTTACACCATCGTCACTCCAAGACTGCCTAGGCTTTCTGACTTGAGATACCCATACTAACTAGTTTTTCATTAGATGCTACACAAATGTAACATCCTAAACTTAGCCAAGTATGCTAACTTTCATTTTCTCCAATTGCTCTACTTTCACACCTTCAAATTTCTCAAAGAATTTCAACCTTTCAATAGGGAACACTGCTGCCAACTCCATTCATCAGTTGAATTTCCCAGAACATGGGTCTTCAATCATCTCAAAATATAAGTCTCAAGATTTTCTCTTGCTACACTTACACACGACCAGTTCCACTTGAGGAAATGGTCAACACTGAGGTAGGAGCCGTACCAATCTTCATACACAACTACTTGTCTCACAACCACTAGTGAAAAGAACTGAACCATTATTGTTGTTGCATCGGCTTAATGCAACCATGACAACCAATCAAAACCAACCTCTACACAAACTGTTTCTCAATCATGATCCTCAAGTTCTCGAGTGAATCACGATACAAACCACACTTACTACCACAACATTGTCCATAACTTAAATTATAAACAATCTTAGGAACAACTTCATTCATTGGCTTCCATTAGTGAATCTTTCGCCATTAGTCAAATTCCTCATTTTAGAGGCTCAAAAGTCTTACTTCCTTCTACCTAAACACGTGCACTCCACTAACCTGTACTCAGTTATATGGAACTTTGTTATAATAAATAGTCGATTTCAACCAAACAGTTCATTTGCTATCATCTGGTTAGCGTACTCCACTACCTTCCTCTTCTTGCTTCAACTTACTAGTAAACTGACCATTTTCTGCAAGTTCATCGCAAACTTTCCTACAAGATTAACTCTGGCTCAAACCGAACAAACCCAGTAGACCTTTGGTAAAACTATTTCAATACCACAAGAGTTACCTTAATATCTCATTAGCACGATAAACAAAAACTTGTTACCTAAAAAAAAAAAAAAGTGCTCCTTAAATGAGTTAACCAAAACTCACAACCAACTCAAACACATTAACAACCTGAAGTTAAAGTTCACCACGTGGCTTACAAACGTACCTGAAACATCTTATGAGGTCATCCACGTCGAAGAGCATCATTTCAAAACAGAACACACTACATATAACAATACTAAGGATACACACAATGTGTGAAATCCACAGGAAATTGAACATAATCCTCTGATAACAAGTTGACATGACCCACCCTAGATTCCCTCCCAAAATCCATGACGAACCCTGCTTCCCATTCGACATCTACCCGACGTCGGACCTACTTTACTAAAAAGCTCTGTAGCCCTAATTTAAATGGATAAATAGTTCAACTTCTATCAAAATTTTAGCAAAGTCTCCCTTGTAATTGGAACAATTCCTAAATTACAATACATGCAAACAAATACATAAATAACCCCAATTTCCAGCACGCAAAAGATAATGGCACACACAATAGCTAAAATTAAGGAAATAGGCCTCACACCCTCTACCCAAACTGATACAAGCAACCAAAGCAACTAAATATTTAATTTACAACCCGGAAAGAAGGAAAGTAGGAAAAAGATAAAGAGGAAGTTTCTATAGAGCTAGCAGCTGCAATGCGTCGACGTGGTGGTCTTAACCTCGGATATCTAGGACCTGTGGGGCACAAAAATGTGAACGGACGAAAACAAAGTGTTTAACATAATTTATATGCAACATCAACAACCCCTTCATTTTAGAAAATAATGTCAAACAACAAAATCCTTTGTATGCGTACATATATACGGATTCATACTTGAAAATAGTCCAATTTAATATATTTATAACAAAATATACGATAAAGAAATCCATTTAATTAATACTTCTCACTTCCTTGGAAAACATGAGCTTAATCATTAGTCTTTATTGTAATACCATATAATTGAAACTTCCAAAATAATCCCGGTGATGTAAAATATAAACATCAAAACCCAAAATATCATTTTTCTCCCACAACCATACCCTTTCTTAGGCGTATGCTTGCAAACATAAAATGTCAAATAATTTGCAAATACCAAATCTCAAATCCAAACCTCATTTCAAAAATCCATATCTATATAGAGCAGTCTCAATGCACATGCTCAGAAAACTCAACCTGGAAACAAGTCCACAAATGTGTCCACACAAATACCGATATACATATTTATATAACAAAATTGACTTTAAAACTAAGATATCCCAAATGTACCTAAACCCATATACATAGACATCCGGACAATAATAGCTTCCAGAACTCAATACCCAATATTTATATGTAACATAGATATCAAACTCTCAAAAGCATAAATTCCATAACCCAAAATATTCATAAACACCAAAATAAACAATATTATAATTTCATAAACTCAATAATCCAAATCATCCAAATTATATAAATATGCAAGACAATCCATATACTTTGATGATAACCATAATAACAATAATAATCCCTGGAAAACCCATGTCACATTTCGATAAAATCATAGTCAACACATATATCAAATCCCAATAAACCAAATAAGCCAAGTTCTAAATCAAATCTCATTTATGCATGTACTTCCATATTAGAATATGTGAAGCAAGAGTACCTATTTAAGATAATAAACGGGCTTAATTAATACGCGTACCCAATAACCAAGGGCATTAAGGGACAAGAGGGGTCTCTTGACCCCACAAATTGGTTGGAAAAATTCCTATGGACAACTTGTGGAGGTCTAAGCAAACCACATGGCAAGCAGAACGACGACCCCAAGAGATGCATGCAAGGTGCTTGACGAAAGGCCACATAAGTTGTATTGTTTGCTATTGGTGAGACCCTGAATATTACCTTAGATTGTTGGGCTCGATCTCACCATCATGTAGGAGAAAACGATTCATCAATCGAAGCCCCACAATCAAAGTTATGAATTTTAGAAGTTTTTAAGAGCTTTTAGAATTGAAGTTGCAGAGCTATCCGAAGAAGAAAAAGAAGAAAGACACAGCATGTTTGGGGATGGGGTTGTAGCCCAGCACTTCTCATTTTAATTCCTTTTTGAAATGATGCATTAACAAGGCACCACATGTCAATTTTTAATTGGACTAACATCATAAATTCATTAAAAAGTCATATGTGCTCTAAAAAATTCATCCAAAATTACCCTAAACTTGTAATCACGTATACTTTTATGTCGTGACTTCCAAACCACATGTACTTTTGGTTAGATTAATTTGTATTAATTATGGTTAAATTAATTGTGTAATTGACATGAATTTTGTTTATATTTGATAAGAATTTTGATAGACTAATTGTATAATTGTAAAACTCTTATTTATATTTTTTAAAATTGATATTTTTATATTTTTCTATTTTCTTTATTTTTTTTTCTTTCTATTTTATAATTAAGTGGGTTGATTTGGAAAGGCAGAAAATATGAGTGTATAGCTCAAGATAGAAAGTCAGAAAACATAGGTGCTGGAATAAGGGATGAGATCCTAATATGCTTCGTTATTCATGACAATGTTTGATGCTTTCATTTCTATTTAAACCAGGACGTCCTTCAATCTGAAAAAAAATAAAAATAAAAAACAAAAAACAAACTAGATAGAAACTAATCAAAATGGAGTTTAATCATTGCACTTTTTCCTGAAATATTCAACTATACTGGACTGCCTCTTCCAATTGGCCAATCTTTATTTACATTTGTTGACAATTATAACAAGTGGTTCAATATCATCATGTATAGCCCTTGATAACTTTAGTACGTACTATAAACCAATATATCATCAATTCATGATCCCATGATTCTTATGTGTATGCGCATGCATAATTTATAATCATCTCATTGCTTTCATTATTTTCTGGTACTAGTGCCACTTCAAAGGCTTTCATTGTCACTTCATAGACAAATATCTTTTCTAAGATGTATAAGTTATAGAATGTGGATCATAACCTCTTCTAGAGCGTTATTTTGAATAGAGCTTAAACTTTGCAATTAATCTCCTCTTCTGAGGAGTTAAGTCTTTGGAACCTATATATCTATCATACTTTAGGTGTGCAACAAATTGGTTATTAGTAGTCACTTACTTTGTGTCTATATATGCTTCTGGTCATTTGACTTACAATCTTTTTTGTGTTTGAATATGCTTTTGGCATTTATCTTCTATACTAATTTGTTTGATGAGACAATAATAAATATATTTCATAATCATTCATGCCGTTCTTTGTTCTTTCAGAAACAACCAAATCTCCCTCTAACGACGGGAATTTTGGTCTCATCAAAATAATGCTATTTGATTGGAGTGGTAAATGTTGTCATTCAAGGACCAAATATAAATAATATAAAGATGATAATGTAAAGCAAAATCTTCAAGTTTGCTCAATATATAATGTAACATAAATACCATGGTCTCCAAAACTATTCAATCAAAAAATAAAATTTTCACATAATAAATTATTAAAGATCAAAGAACTTCTGGTTCTTACCAGAAAATGAGTTCATATGAAGCAAATTATGATTAATATGCTTCTAGCATAAGACCATAAGTATCGGTCATGTTTATTCATAATTTCAACATTAACTCCATTCTGTCTGTGTATGAATCTATGTAAGTTTCTTCTGGAACTAAGTAATATCAAACATTGTAAGTATATAATTTGACCTATTAATAGCTTTTGGTTAGGTTTGCAGAACCTAATATGATATTTACCAAAATGAGTGCTCATTAAACTCAAAATAATTTTCAAATCAAATAGTTGTGTATATTGTTTCACTAACAATAAATAACATAATTCTCATGGTTTTTGTCATACAAAACCCTCCGTTTATACTATTTAACTTCAAAAATATTTCACTTCCGAGATAATGTGTGTAGCGACATTTGTTTCTGAAAATAATATAGAGCTTACATTCATTTTAGGGAATTATGTAATGCTTATATTTCTTTAGGAAATAATAGATCCAATCATATGAAACTCGTGGATGCATAATAAAGACTTTTTATTTTCTAACAATTGAAACACATCATATTTTCTAGGGCTGGGATTTTCTCCCGAGAAACCGATCGAACCGACTCGAAAATTTGGGCCAAAAAATCGGCTTTTGTGCCATCGGTCGATATTGGGCCGAGCCGATTAAGTCGGTTGTCGAAGCGGTTATCAATTTTGAGACCCAACGGTATACCGAACCGACTCAATATAATTAAAATTATATATTTTTTAATTATTTTTATATATATTATTAATGTAGACCATTGATTCTTATTAATAAAAAAAACCTCGAATAATCTGGACCGTCCAAATCTCCTTACCCTAAGTCTGTCTCTTCTCTCCTCCAAAACCATTCGACCCCTCTCACTCAGCCTCACCCTCTCTTACTCTGTCTCAGATCAGTTGACGACTCGATGACGCGACTCGACGACGGAATGAAGCCGTCGCCACCTCTCCAAGTCGTTTTCCTCCCCAACCTCAATCAATCTCCATCTCTCCCTCTTTGTTCCTTTCTCTCTCTCTCTCTCTCTCTCTCTCTCTCTCTCTCTCTCTCTCTCTCGTACCTCTCTCGCCGACGACGCCTCCTCCACTTGCAAACAGACATAACACAAGATATGTAAGTAATTTTGAGTTTGATTTTGAGTTTCTTTCTAAGAATTTCGAATTAGGGTTTGGAATTTTAAGCTTGGGGCTTTCAAGTTTAGGGTTGTAATTGCAATTTAGGTTTCAATTTGAGCATTTATATTGTGAATTTGTGATATTTTAACCATTTTTCTTTCATGGATTTAATTGACAAACTTAGGAAAAAAAAGAGAGAAGGAGTTGACAATCATTGGTTGCTTTGCTAGGGTGAACTGGGCCAGGTATTGAAAATTTTAACTTGTTTATAATTTGTTCTATGTTGTTTTATGTTTTTGAAATTATGTGTTTGATGTTTTTGTCTTTGTTTTATGTTTTTTAAGTTGTTTAGAATTTGATTTAGGTTTTTTAAGTTGTTTAGAATCTGATTAAGGTTGTTTTAACTTGTTTATAATCTGTTTTCATGTGTTTGGCTATGATTTATATAGTTTTAAGTATGTTTTTGTATGAAATGTTATAGCTGGCTGTTGGTTAGGGTTTTAAATTTGCATTTGCTTTGTTTGAATTTTTTTGGAATGGTTACAATTATGTTATAGTTGACTAATTGTGTTCACCCGTTTTGTGTTTGCTCCTGTGATGGAGGGTAAAGTTCCTCATTACCTTGAAAACCATTGACTGGTCAACAAATCAATTTTCTTTAGTGTGCGAGTGTGCCACTGCTAGCAATGAAAATCATAGCAAACTTCTTTAAAATAGATAACTTGCGCCCCAAGTTACTAATTTCTAAACAAGCGATTGTGAATTTGGGTGAGGAATATCTCCCAAGTAAGTTATTTTTCTGTCTCAGACTGATGAGGACTTCACAATTTATCTCAGTACAAAATTAGTAGTTCTGGCCAGAATAAATGATAATAAAGTGGATTGTTTTATGCAGAACTGCCTTTTACAAAACCAGAAAGGGAAAAATCAACTCTAGAAAGACAAAAAGATGGTTAGACTGGGTATATCTGTGCTGGACTGGACTGTCCCTAGCTTTAATCTACTTAGCTTCAACTGTAAATCAATACCAAAGTTCAATTTTGGCAGAGCTTTAATCTACTTCAAGCCTTGGGAGGCTTTTGAAAGGACAGAATTGCGGCCTCTTCGGTTTGAAAGGCGTGGCTGGAATTGAGGACTTACTAAGCTAGAACTGCACTGTAGTACCTGTTCTACTTGATCAAGGCTCTACATAAATTTGTTGAGGTTTTCATATTTGTGAAAACTCAAACTCTGCTTGTTCTGGCTTTTGCTTAACCAAATTTGTAACGAGAGAAGTTTTGTTTTGAATGACTTATTTCTCTAAGTCTGAACTTGGAAGTTCTGATCTATAGCTGGCTTTTTTTGTGGCTCAAATGAGCTTTTGGTTGTTGCAGTTTGTTTTGAAGGTTCTCAGTGATCAAGTGATCATTTTGAGTTCTTGTCTTGGGTTGATTTTTTGGTTGTTTGATTGATTGTCCTTTTGCTCTGTTCACCCTCTCTTATATTTATAAGAATTTTTTTTTTTTGGAGTACGATAATTCTTTTATAATGGGCGGCAAAAATTCTCAAAAGATCTCTCATTTTTAAACGCAAAGAAAAAAAAGATTTTATCAATTCTTGCGGATAAGCTCTCAATAGTCAATTCTTAAGACAATCATTTCTCTGTTTTTTGAAAGAGAACCTAACCCCTCTTTAATTCCAACTGCCCCTTGTGAGAGCTCAAACCGTGATGGTTAGTTTGATTTTTTAGTTTGAACAACTCCCTGTTTTCCTACTTATCTCTTTTTGGGAACAACGCCTGCGTATCTCTTGAAAGATGGTGCCTTCTTTGGAGTAGAAACATTATCTCTAAATATATATAAGGGATTTTGGTCTTCTGGTGACGGAGATTCATAGAAGTTTTTTTGCTACTGACCTACTTTCATTTAATTCTCAATCAACTCTTTGTGATAGTTGAAATTGTTGACTTTTCTAAGTCGGGTAGTTTAGTGGGTTCTGAGAATAGTCTTTTTAAAAAGATATGCTAATTTTGCACTATGTGTTTTGAGATCAGTGGTGAGCCAGAAGCTGGGCCCAATCCAATTTTTCTTTCGATTTTTTATTGATCTGCATTAGTGGTGGATTGTCATTTAATCTTAATGTTTTATGACTCTGCCACTTGTCAAAGACATAGGCCTTCTGATTTGGTCTTGGGCCTTTTATTTTCATATCAAAGCCCAGTCATTCGTTTCTCCTGTTTTGTGGGTCTTTGTGAGAAGTGGGTTGGTATGCGATTTCTTTTGGCCCAAACAGATTGGTTAGTATTTTGTTTGATTCATTATGTATGATAGAAAAATGGAGTCTAGCCAATCAAACACACTTAATGCCTCAATTAGTGCACCTACAATTGAACCCCAAACACAACTCCAAGCCCAACCACAATCTCAAGCACAACCTCAAACACAATCCCAAACACAAGGCCACGAAGAAGAAGTTGTGTCATCATCTCATTTGGGAGGGAAGAGGAAACCGAATAAGAGTATGGTGTGGGATCACTGAACAAAAATTAGAAAGAAGGATGATACGGGGGTTGAGAGAATAATTGGGATTGGCAATTATTGTAAAGCAGAGATGCCAGTGGATCCCAAGAGAAATGGGACAACTGGGTTGAAAACCCACTTAGAACGGAGATGCAAGCTCTTTCCTATCTATGGAAAAGGTTATGCAAACCAATCAGTGCTAGCACAAGGGGGGCAAGTAGTACTTTGGTACCTCACACCTTCAATCAAGCAAGATCAGAAATGAAGCGTGTGAAGTACATCATTAAGGATGAAATCTCTTTTAGGGCGGTGGAGGGGACGGGGTTTGGGGAATTTATAAATGATCTTCAACCTAGATTCATGATTCCTAATATGAAGAAGGTTGCTAAGGAAGTGTGGGATTTGTACTTAGTAGAGAAGACTAAGATTATGAGTGTGATAAGTGATCAAAGAGTAAGTATCACAACCGATACTTAGACCTCCATCCAAAACTTCAACTACATAGTAGTCACCGCCCATTTCATGGATCATGAATGGAAGTTGCATAAGTGGATAATAAATTTCATTAAGATCACAAGTCACAAGGGTGATGACATTGGGAGTTGTTTAGATGCTTGTTTGAATAGTTGGGGGATAAAGAAGGTGTTTAGCATTACGGTTGATAATGCTAGTGCAAATAATGGGGCGGTGGAGTATATGGCCAAGAGGTTTAAGTCATTAAACACTCTTATGCTTGACAGAAAATATTTGCATATGAGGTGTGCTTGTCACATTCTGAATTTGGTTGTTAAGGATGGGTTGAAGGAGCTTTCTAACTCAATTGAAGGGATTAGAAATTGTGTGAAGTACATACATTCTTCACCATCAAGGTTGGATAAGTTTAGGGATTTTACCATTTTAGAGAGTATGAATAATATGACAAACATTCCTTTGGATGTGGCAACAAGGTGAAATGCCACTTATAAGATGCTTGATGGTGTATTTAAGTATAAAAATGTGTTTGCTAAGATTGCGGACGAGAATGCTCCATTTGTTGCTTACTTTAATGAGCTTGAGAGGGATGGAAAAAAAAACCTTATGAAGAGAGTTGGGCCACCAACCGAGTCGGATTAGGAGAATGCACAAGCCTTTGTGCATTTTCTTAAAAAAATTTATGAAAACCCTAAAGCTTAGTGCCATCAAAACTTGTACATCCAATATCATGTTTACCGAATTAGTTGGGTTACAAGTTGAGATTGAAAGAAAAATTAAATATGGGGGGAATGAAACTTTGCAAAAGGTGGCTTCTTCAATAAAGCTCAAGTGGGATAAGTATTGGGGTAGCTTTGAGGGTGTCAACAAACTTGTGTTTATAGGAAATGTGTTAGACCCTAGATGGAAGCTTGCCTTGCTCAAGATTAGCTTTCGCAATCTTGGAGCCGAACCTTCAAAGGTTGAAACTATTGGGGATGAAATCAAAAGTGCATTGCTTACTTTGTATAATGAGTATAAAGGGGTTGGTAACTTGGGTCCTCTACAAACACTAGATAAGGGGGATGAGGAAGGTTTGGAAGATGAGCTTGATGGTGATGATGCTCATTCTCAAATGTTGAGGGAGATGTTGCTTCAAAGGAAGGAGGAACAACAAATGAAGATCTCTAATGAAGTTGATAAATACTTTGCTGATCCATTTGAAAACCCAAGGAACAAAAACTTTAACCTTTTGGATTGGTGGAAAGGGAATCAATCAAGATATCCAATCCTTTTCAAGGTTGCCAAAGACATATTTGCAATCCCTTCCTCTACGGCTGCTAGTGAGAATGCCTATAGCCTAGGCAAAAGGATTGTGGATCCTTTTAGGAGCTCATTGACTCCAAAAATGGTAGAGGCATTAGTGTGTACTCATGATTGGCTTAGGGCAAACGAATTTAACTTATACAAGGAACCAACGAATGAGGAAATTGCTTTTTATAAGGAACTTGAAGAAATTCAAGCAAGTAAGTATTTCAATTATTATCTTTAGATTTTATTGATGCTTTGATGGTTTAATGCTTCTTCTAATGTGTACATTTTCCTTTTTTTTTTTTTTTTTTTCATGTAGTGGCCACTAAGGCTCAAGGTGGTAATGCTCAAGTTTCAACTTCAACAAGCATTTTGCCTCCTCCAACTCCATCACATTTGTAATGCTCAAGTGAAGTGCCTACTTTTGTTTGGGTTGTAAACTAATTCAAACTTCTTCTTTTGTTTAGGTTGTCAACTAATTAAAACTTCTATTTTTTTTTTGGGTTGTAAACTAATTCAAACTTACACTTTTTCTTTTTGGTTTGTAAACTAATTCAAACTTCTTCTTTATTGGGTTGTAACTTGTAACTTAAGTTTAACTATGTCATACTTTCACTTTGGATTTGGATGTTTAGTTTAGTTTTAGGCATCAATTTATGTTTTGAGCATGTTTGAATGTAGTTTTACAAAAATTAGGCTTAAATTTCTTATTTTATCATGTTTGCCCAAGTAGCTGTCCAAAACAATCCTTAAAACATTGCCCAACAAAACTGGGCTAAAAACTGCATCCAAATCTCAAATTGCAGTAGTGAGCTAAAAAGTTTTGGTCAAAAAAGACCAATCTGTTTGTTTCGGTAGGCCCACCATTGAACCGGCCTGACCGCTACATGCGGTATTACTGACAGTCGGAGAACCAACTTCAAATCGATCGGCGGCGGTTTTAATTTTTGATAAATCGATTATTATCGGTCGGTCAGCGGTACTTTAGTTCGGTTACCAAACCACATTGCATGCTCTAATTTATTCCTGGAGCACCTGGAATAAATTTATTCCTTTATGCTCTTCCACATTACAATCCTACTTGGATCTCTATTTTCATTCTTATTTGTATATATAAGAATATATACTTTCAAGATATCCATGAAAAATAGAAAGAAAAAAAAAATCATTGAACTTCTGGTTCATATAATATACTTAAAATATTCTTTGTGGACTTAAAATTTCAAAATCCATAGCTTCTGGTTTGGAGATAACTTATGGTTCATAATACAAATTAAATATCCAAAACTTCATGTTTTGATTAAAATGTGTAATCAAAACTTCAGGTTTTGAATTAAGTATGTCATTGCAAATAGTTCAGATTTTTATAATCTCAAATTAAATTTTGTATTTCAAATATGTATAATGAAACTTCTAGTTTCAACTAATTGCTTAACATGAAACTTCTGGTCCAAATAAGATATAAATAAATAATTCACAAAGACAATAAAGTAGTACTAATTTTAAAAAAAAAACAAAATTAATAATCACACTGAGTTCTAAAAATAAAAATAAAATACCATAAAATGTGAAACCTAAAATAGAATTTTATAAGATGAATTGAATATATCGAACATTAGGTTCTAAGATAAATTTAATTTATAGAATTACATGTTCTAATATGAAGATATTTGTAAATTTCTATTATAAACTGAAATTTTAAAAAGTTTCGAACTTCAAGTTTTAAAATATAGAATTTCGGATTCTAGCGACTAATATAAATAAAACTTCTGGCTATAGATTGAATTTGATCTTGAACATCAAGTTAAAAAAGATCACATAAAAGTATTGATTTTAAGAAAAATATGTTCAAAACTAAATGATAAATCAAAGGTTTTTCAACCTCAATTTGATAGCAATAGCATAGATATGATAATTGAAGAACTGTGGGTTCTAATCAAATATAAGAATAATAAAAACTAAGAACCAATGAACTTGAAAGTTCCATTCGTTCGATTCTGAACTTCAGGTTCAATTAACATTTTATATATGTTATGCTAGAACTACAGGTTCTTGATAAGATATGAACTACGAGTTCATATTAATATTAATCTCAATAGACAATTATGAACTTTGGATATATATTAACGTATATCTAAAACTTCAAGTTCGAGTGCCTATATCAAATGAAAAGAATACCTGGTTTTGAACTGCAGGTCCAAATTTGTGGGAATATAATATTGTTCAAGGTAATAAAATAAAGCGACAATAATAAAAACATAGAAGACATGAAATCCAAATAATGTTGGAACTTCAGGTCCTTAACATAAGGTATATTTTTCAGCCCAAAATCATAATACATATGCACTTGTTGAAATATCAATTTGGAGGTTGACACAATTAGAACTTTAGGTTCTAGAATTTACCTATTATAATGCACATGTGGCCGAAACTTATAGTTTGGATTAGACATAGTAAGAACTTCGGGTTCTAAGATATTTGAACTTCGGGTTTTAAAGTATTTGAACTTCGGGTCATATGAGGAACTTCAGGTCCTTAAATATAAATTATTGAAATCAAAACAAATAACTAAATATAACAATAAAAATAAAATAATAATTAAATACTAGAATAAAATAAATTGTTGAAACTTCTAGTTCCAAGTTAGAGAAAAATCAAAGAACTCCAAGTCTTGATTTACTTTTTGAGCATTGCAGAACGTCAAGTCCTTATATAGATATTATATGGATTGAGAACTAAGAGAATTCGGGTCTTTCTTTAATTATATAATTTAGGGACTTCGGGTCCTTGTATAAAATAAAAATAACACTAAAGAAAAGAACTAAGTAGAAATAAAATACAACAAAAATTAAAATATTGTAATAAAATAAGAGTGGTGATTTCCCCACTCCTTTTTCTCCTATTTTATCCACTTACACTCCTTTTTTATAACTAAAAAAAGGAGTGTAAGTAGATAAAATAGGAGTGGGGAAATCATTGCCCTAAAATAAATGTTGAAACTTTTGGTTCCAACCAAAAATGAATCCAAGAGCTTCAGGTCTTCATTTGTCTTTTAAGAATTGGGGAACTTCAATTCCACAAATATTTATTTTATAAGGATTGAAATATGAGGATCTTCTGGCGCTTACATAATTGAATAAGAACTGAGGAACTTCTTGTGTCCTCCATTAGTTATATAAGAATTGAAATTCTTGATTATCACACTTTACCTCATAAAGATTGATGACATGAAATATCACATTGATCTTTACTTTTAACAAAAATCTTGAACGTTTGACAAATAACAAAATACAGTTGAAATCTTGTAAGTAGATAGACAAGATAGATATCTATAATAAAAATGCTAATTTCTTTGTAAAATATCAAATTTCATATGTACTAGATATGTAAATGAAAATAAAAATAAAATAATTCTTATATGATTGGAATCTTGTTTTTCAGCTTCCTTTGTTGAAGCACTTCTTTCCGTTTGCCAAAGCCTATGTGACAAGAGTTCTATATTGCGATATATAAGCGGAAACTATTCTATTTCTAAGATATTATAAATAAATAAATAAATAAATAAAATCTCAAGTGGTTGGAGGCTCGTGTTGATAACGTGTTATATAAATAAGGGAAAATTGTAGAGAGAATTGGAAAGTAGAAAAAGACAACATCATTTGTGTTAATCAACTTGTCTTTCTCATCTTGATAAGACCTCTTATTTATTGGCTTACAATGATAAGAAGACATTAACAACTCATAAGTTACAAGCTCATAACTATGGTATTTAGTGTATATGTTACATAGAATTAGAAAGGGTGAATGATAAGAGGTATGGTTATCCACGAATTCATGCATTTACAACATCATTGATTAAATTGTATTTTATTCTTATATTAGGTAAATATTATAAAAGAAATAATTCAAAATTTAAATTATGAAATTCAATTACAAGGAAATAATGCATTAAATTTAGATTTTCAATGTGTTTTCCTTATTTACCTCAAATGGTAAAATCGATACGACAAAAAAAGTCATAAATGTCAAAGGACTTACATCTAAAACTAAAAACGTGTGAATTAAACAATAATGACAACTAATCGTTTTGAACTTAGATCTAAGCAGCCCAAAGAAAAATAATTTAAGTTGATGTTCATGAATATAGTATTTATACTATAAAATATAAGCTATTGAGGATTTCTGTCCTTATTACTAAACTATTATATGGGAGTAACAATTTTCCTTTTTTTTTTCCTTCAACCTTGTTTTCCAATCTTAGATTTAATATTAAATTTTAACAATGGTAGAAATTAAAAATAATAATAGTTATTTTCTTTATTCTCTTTCTCCGTTGCTAAAAGTAAAGCACAGCCAACTTGAACTCCAAATAGGCTGCAAATTTCAACGTTAAACCTAAAGCCATAATTTGGAAACCAAACAAATAAACACAAGTTGAGAGCTTTGAATTACTGGGACGGCCATTTTCAACTCATTTCCTCATCGAAGCCCTCAAATCAATGACGAATGACTCTGATTCCTCCTCTCTGATTCGCCTCAACATCGGTCAGCTCCCTCTCCCTGTTGTAATCCATCTGAATGTGAATTTGCTGTTTCTTTAAATCGACTTGGTTGCTCTGAAATGGAAGTTTAAACCCTAAATTTTAATTTGCTCCCTAGTCTCTGAAAAGAATATATTTTTGTAATTTTGGTGCCGGAGAAAACCAAGCAAAATAAGGAAAATGAATTGAATATTTTGATTCTACGGGATGAGATTGGGAAAAAGTTCGCCATGTAAGGCAATTAGTGCAACCTTTGAATGGAAGAGCTATGCATATGTGTGTGTATAACTAATTGAAGTTGTAAATAGTTGATGATGTAGATTAATTATTGGACTTAAACTTTTTGATAGTGTACCTACACTATAGAACTTGAGAATTGGGTACATAATTTGGTATGATTTTATTGTTTGTCAACAGGAGGAAAGAAGTTTTGCACTACTATTGATACTTTGACTCAGCGTGAGCCGGATTCCATGCTGGCTGCTATGTTCAGTGGTCGCCATACTCTGTGTCAGGACCCCGAAAAGGTAAACAATTCTGCTTGGTTGGAGCAATTTCTGTCTTGCATTTTCATCGAATGTTAAGTTTGGCATTGTCGTAAACAACTTTCCATGATCACCATTGCCCGACAACAACCCAAGCATATGTTAGATGTGGAGGAATGAAGCTCGGAGAAATTCTTTTAAACAATTGTCGCTTGACTAAAATATGAGGATCAATTTCAGCGTAGTTTGATTTTTAAATCAGTCTATTTAGATTAAACACTATCCTATTGTTTAATGAAATGGTACACTTCTGCATCAAATGAAACCAAGTAGCTATTAATATGTCAAGCAAGTTTTTCTTCCTCATGCAGTTTATTAGAAGATTGTTAATTCATTCATTTGGGTACCCTTTTATAAAAACTTCTCAAATATTTTATATCCTTTTTTATTCTTGCAGGGATATGTATTTGTTGATAGGGATGGCGAACATTTCCGGCACATCCTTAATTGGTTGAGGGATGGTGTTGTTCCCACATTAAAAGATTCGAAATATACAGAACTTCTTAGGGAGGCTGAATACTATCAACTTCTTGTAAGTGTGGTTTTAATATTCATTTATTCTTGTTTAGAAAAGTTAGTGATATATTTTGAGTTCATCAGGTTTGCACTTTAATTCATGTTGTATGCGTCTTTATTCAAATCATGAATTTTTGGTTCCTTCTCATTTAAACTGATTGGAGGTTCAAATAAACTTGAATGCTCACTGTTAGAAATGTAAGTGATTTCAGTTTGCTAAAGAAAGTTTTGATTCAATATAGATTGAAAAATGTCATAATTTCGGTAATATGATATGCTAGGCTTGAGAGAGAGCACTACGGAGGAAATCATATGCATGGATCTCTTTAGTGGGATTTATTCAATGCCTGTAGTGCTATTTCCTACTTGTTTCTAGTCATGTGTGGCCCATGGGAGCAATTGTCGTGGCTGCCAACTTGTCTTTTTATACTGGTCAGTTGGCCTTATTTACTATCCAAGTGAACTCAAAGACACAAGTGATGTAATTAACCTTGGTTTCTTATAAGGCGTCATTTTTCTAACTACATTCTGTTATATAAGTGTATATGATATATAAGGTATTGTTCTCTTGCGATATACAGTCTGGCAACATAAGCATCTTAATTGCCAAACTGTGAATCTGGACTACACATTCAAGCAATGATCAACGTGGTTACTAGTTCAGATTCACAGTCTATTAACATAAAATGCTTATAATTCCAGACTGTCGGCAATAAAACAAATCCTTATATATTGCAACTATACAACTCCAAACCATTTTATGTATTTTTCTCTTCATCTCTAACTATGTTGAAGCAGTGGAGTTTATTCCTGTGCTGAGATTCATGCATCAATCTACTAATAAATTTGCATGTCAAACATTTTGCCATTTCTTTCTCCCATCACAACTAATCCTGCCATATTTAGAGATGGTGCTGCCTCTTTCTGTTTGATCAGTAATCTTGTATGAACAATGCTATGAACTCATGAAACTGTTTCAGGGGCTGATAGATGGGATACATGCTATCCTAAATAAGACGAAGGAGGATGAAGAGTTAGATACAGAATTAACACGTACTGATATCATCAAGTGTATACAGTCTGAGAGAGTCAGGTTTCGAGGTGTCAATCTTTCTGGCCTTGACCTTTCGAAATTGGTAATTTCTCAGGTTCTCAGTTCTGAAACAGTTCTAGCAGTAGATTTGTCCCGTGTAGGATTCGTTTTCTAGAAATTTGGAAAAACACATTTTAACTGCAAACTACACTTAGCTAGTTTCCGTTTAGAACATGTAGCATCAGCATTACAGGCACGGAATGCGGCACCCTAAAGAGATCCATGCATCTGCATTTTCTCTGCAATGCCCTCTTTCAAGCCTAGTGTACCATTCCTTTTATAACCAAAATTTATTACATTTTGAATTTAATTTTGAATATATGTTAAGAATGAGAAAATTTTTCCTTTAAGCATGTTGAAACCCCTTACATTCATTGCTAGATTATTTAAACCTGCTAGTGAATAACCACTAGTGATATCTATTTGGGTCATGATGACAATTGGTATTCACCAAATGTTCTGCACAGCACACAGGACCTGAAGGAATTCAAGTACGTTACTGCAGCTTTTCTACAGTTGATTTGAATCTGCTCTAGAAAAGCCAGTTTAAACTTAAGCCAATTGTGTTACCAAACTGAGGCATATGAGTGCAACTTTCGAAATTGATTCTTTTGTTTAATTAGGAACTTCTTTTGGATGGTAAAAATGCAAGAAAAACTCTGTTTGATAATGTGTCTTTGATGTTGCGGTCTTATTTTGTCAATGGAATGGCAGGACCTGTCATTTGTTGACTTCAGCTATGCATGTCTGAGAAATGTCTTTTTCTCACGTGCAAACCTTCATTGTGCTAAGTTCAAGGTAAGCTTAAGTGATTAGATGGTACATCTGGTCTGTTGAGAACAACTACTGTTATTTATACATGCTATATCTTGTTAGAAATACCCACTCTATTTTCTATAAAAGAACATCGACCTGGTTTAGCATCCACGATCCAGAGTTTTAATTGTACACTTGTATTAAAGTTAAAGATTTTCTACTGTTTATTTTATTTGGTATATAGGGTGTCCATTCTTTTTATAACATCAGCATGACTATTGAAGCTTTCATATTTTGTTGCAGGATGTGGATGCTGAGGGCACCAATTTTCACAATGCAACTTTGCGGGAGTATGGCATTGAAATTCCCCAGCAGTGATATTGATTATATAATATGTATAATATGTTACTGGCTGCCTGATTAATGCAATTATCTTTTACCTAGGGAAGATGTGAATTTACTGGGGCAAATCTCCGTGGAGCTTTGTTGGCTGGAGCTAATCTTCAAAGTGCAAATCTACAAGGCAAACTTTTTTCCATTGTGATAAAATTTTAGTAATATTCTATTTGTTAGTTCCATCCTAATGTTGCCTAAAATTCCTTGGCATGTGTTCTGTTAACATGAACTTAATTTTTTCTTTAATTTTTTTAACTTCTAGTAAGTTTATGTGCCTCATTTACTCCTATTAAGACTTCGAATTTTCCTTTTAATCATGTTTTACCCTGTTTGCAGATGCATGCTTGATTAATTCTAGCTTCTGCCAGGCAGACCTGCGTTCTGCACACCTACAGGTTCTGTATTTATAATTTTAATATGTAGCTCACTTATTTTTCAAGTAATTTGTCCTCCTTGGTTTTCCAGAACATCCATTAATGAGATAGTAACTGTTCGTCTGTGATGCGTTATGCAAGAAAGATGAACTAGTCATCTAACGTCATTGAATCTATACTATGGTGCCAAACATATTTACTTCCATTAATGAGGGCAAAGTTAACTGCATGTCGTATATTCTGTCAGTTGCCTGTATTACTTTGGTTCTTTTTTCTTTTTATCCTTAAGAGTCGATTGCCAATAATGGTTGAGCTTACAAGAGCCTATTTTTCCTACTTCATTGCATTGTCTTTTCTACAGATTTTGTTACCCAAAAAAAAACCAGTAAATAAAGTCATGGATTTTAACGAATTAAAGCAAAATAGAAATTTAGGCTTAGAATTTTTCTGTGGCACATGAATGAAATTGCATCCTAGAGGGTGATGAATAGGACTTTATATTTTTCTTTTACAAGCTAACTATAATGGATCCGGATTCTCTGCTTGTTTTTTCTCTGCCATGATCTGCTTGACTTTTATTCTAAGTATGATACCTCATTTAAAATATATCTAATGGCTAAAAGACTGCCACATAATTTTGAATAGAATAGAAAAGAAAAACCTTTAACAATAACTGAACAAATAAATATTGTCGTCCCAGTATTCACATCAAGTTTTTCTCCCCCATCTTGATTCTCATGTGTTTGGGACAATATATATCACCTTCCCAAGTTCAAGAAATACAATTGAAATTACCTTTCTAACACATTGAACATATATCTTTCTTTTCTCGCATAAGGAAAGATTATTACAAAGCATATTGATAAAAATTGAAGAAAAAGAACATGATGGTGCTGGCATTGCTGCAGAAAATATTCAGAATATTGCAAATGCCTATTTGGCCAAATACACGACTAAAATTTTATGATTGAAATCAACAATAATTTTCCAGTGTAAAATACTGGAATTGAAGTGTTTGTTAAGAACAAATATTTGAAATTGAAGGACCCTACACTTTTTTTCCCGATTTAAGGATTGATATTGATCATCATGTTTGGTTCTTACTGCAGAGCGAGGGGGAAAACCTGATTTGGTTAAAGAGAATTTTTACTTCGTAGGTTTAATGTTTTTTTTAGTGTTTAAAGATGAGGTGTTGTCAATTTTTTAGCCTTTAGATATATTTTAAATGAGGTGTCATGCTTATAATAAAAGTCAAGCAGATCATGGCAGAGAAAAAACAAGCAGAGGTTCCGGATCCAACTATAATTCTTGCCCCTATTTTTTTTATTTCATATAAATGATATGATTTATTATTAATCGACACAGGAATTTTTTTTTTAAATTCTTGAAAAGAGAGCACAACTCCAACAAATCTGAAAATTTATAGTATTAAGCTTAGACATATATGTCTACCATTCTGGAAAACATTAGAAGCATTGGAGTTCGCTTGATAGTTTATAATGAGTGCCAATCTTGAAACTGCTGCTGTCAGGAAATATTCCAGCGGCTGTTGCCAAGTTTTGAATTTTACAACGGGCATAGTTCTTGCAGATTTGAACGAGAAGAACTATCAGCAATAGAATTTACTGGCGTGATAACCTTCAGAATTTAAAATAAAGATTTCAATTCAAATAGGAACACTTTAAGACATCCCAATCCTCTCCTTTGCAGCATAAATTTCAGATTCCTGTTGGTTTTATTTGGGAGGATTAATTCCACTTCCTACTCGCAGTATGCTCTTTATGATCTTGGCTCATGATTTTGCTTTTGGCGCTTATAGATAATTGATTTCAGACTACAACGAGCACAACAATAAATCTGTCTAGAAAAGCCTTTCTGTAATTCGTATTCACTGGCAGATTGGCTTACTTATTGTGAGCTTTTGTATGTGATTCCTTCTGTTCGTTGCCAGTGAACTGCACAATAAAGATATTCCTTACAATCTAGTAATGCCAGTCCATCATGGGAACCTACTACATATGTGAGATAAGATGTTTCTTTCTAAATGACTCATAGTCAGAAAGCATGAAAACACAAGGACCACTAGGAAGATGACTCTGCTATTAGAAACTGAAGGAAATAAGAAGGAAAGTAAAAGATGTCCACCAAAAATATAGCCATAAAGAAAAAAGCTCTGTCTCTCTCTGTTAATCGTTATGAATTCAATATTGTTGTATTAGGAGGTTGCCAATAAAAAGAGAAGAATTTCCTGATTTTCTTGCTGATCGCACTGCAATTAATCATTCAATCGTTTGTTTGTCGATGAGTGCAAGATGCCTTAGGATTTGGTACTTAGAGAGGGTAATAATATATTACTTGTTTCTCATATTTTTTCAGAATGCTGATCTTACAAATGCCAATTTAGAGGGAGCTATTCTGGAAGGAGCAAATTTGAAGGTAAATTGGTCGTTATGTGCCAAAAAAAATTAATAATAAATAAATTAAAAAGGTCTGAAATATGTCTTCTATGCTTAAGAGATTAAAAGCATTCCTATAAATTGATTTTGAGAGCTCAATTATCCAGTTTGACTTCTAAAGAAGCTCATGAATTGTCATAATTCTAAGTTTTCTGAACCACGTAGCTCCATCGGCTTGCTAATACATTGCAACATGAGGGGGGATATCTTTGCTCTCCTTTTTTTGGAGGAGAAGAGTACCATTAGAATAGTTTTCATTTTCTACCCAATTTTTTTTGCCTTTTTCTAAAGCTTCGTTTGCTCTGAGATAATAGAGGGAAGGGGATAGAAATGTAAAAATGATTCTTCCATTCCCTTGTTTGTTTAACCTTTATGGAGGGATCCTTATCTGTGGACCTGCATTTTTCTAGCAAACAATTAATGGGTAGATTTGGGACCCATTATTTGTACTTTGTAATAATCTTTTGCTTCTGATTCCCTACATATAACCAAACTAGGAAAGGGACATTCAAGAAGAACACCATTTTAGGGATTAGTTCTAATGTTCTACTATTAGACATTTCAGCTGCCTTAGTACTAGGGCAATTAGCTCTCATATTTTAATCTGAGACATTTCAGTTTCTCTCTCCTTGAGTTATCTTTCTTGGCTACTTCCTAGAGGTATATTTAGTTATATACCCATTCTTAGCACTAGTGATATAGATAAACCCTACACCAACATGTTTATCATATTAGATTTGGCATCAAATCTGTGGTGCTTTTGAGAAAATGTTTGGTGATTGCATTAGGTAGTCATTGGAGGTGAGTGGTGAATGTATAAAAAGAAAAGCAATGTAAGATATCCATTTAATTATTTTCTACTTTGGATTCAGCATTCTGAATATCTTGACATTGGACTAGGTAGTCACTGGAGGTGAGTGGTGCCGGTATAAAAAGAAAAGCAATGTAAAATCTGTGGTGTTTTTTCTTTAATGATGCATTCTAAATATCTTGACATTGAAGAGGAAACAGTTTTTTGTCTATTGACGCTGCATGTGCAGTAAGAGTCACCTTTTTGTTACATATTCTCTTGCTTAGTGTATAGTGTATACTATATTGTATATATTTTTTTTTCCTACATGTTGTAGGCAACAGGTTTTGTTTTATTGACGTTGCATGAGTAGGAAGAGTCAGTTAACAATTTGGTGCTGCATGTCTCTTTCTTAGAAGCTGTGCCAGATTTATTCCTCGATGCTTTTGTGGGATGGACTTATCGTTAATAAATGGTTCATGAGTATCATTAAGTGCAATTTAAATTAATTAGGGAGTGTACATGGGGCAGGGGCGGGTACATGTGGCAAACAAAGACAAGGTAAAACGAAAAATTTAAGAAATGGCTCAATTGAAAAAATGTATTCATGTGGCTGACATAAAATAAATTGATTTCACATAGTGAAATATGTTTATGGCACTTATCTTTTAGTTTACGGAGCCAACTTTTGTTCATGTTCCTCCTCTATATATCGTATTTGTGTATAATTGCATGTGAGAGGCGCACATTTCTTATACGTTATTTGATTTAATGTTGAAAGAAAGAACTCAGCATGTTTTTTCGAAACATTAATTCCGTGATTAAGAATGTTCATATATATGACAATCGTATAAGCTGGTATAAGAGGTTGTTATGGAGAAATACCCCCTTGTTTACCTAAAGTGAATATCAAAGAAAAAAATCTGTAGTTTCATCTTATATCACATTATGCGTGCATGAATGAATCTTAAAAGAATCTGCTCCCTACCACTATCATAATTGATTTGTTTGGCTGAATTTTTTGCGTGCTAGGGTGCCAAGTTGAGCAATACCAATTTGAAGGATGCAAACCTTCAACGAGCTTATTTACGGCAAGTGAATCTTCGAGATACGGTAATGAAAGCTGCTCGGCATTCTGTGACCTTTCTTTTGGTTATTGTTTTCAAAACCAAAAAATAGATTGATCAGGTTACTAAACATGAACAATGTTGCATTCCAAGTTTAGTATTTACTTTCCTCGCTTGAATTTTATTAGGGATGCCTGGGCTTATAGCTTTCCTTTTGTTCGTCTCAACTCTCAAATTGTAGTATATTTTTACATGTGCATAATCTAAGGTCCATTGTAGCATTGAGAAGGCCAAGATCTTTTCTTGATAACTTAGTTGATAGTTGATAGTTGTATCTTTCAAGGCAAGGAATTGAGGATGTGACTGTTCTTTTTATGTTTTGAACAGCATTTGGAAGGTGCAAAGCTTGATGGTGCCAATTTACTCGGAGCTATGAGATGAAACTGAGTGTTGCTATTGTAGATCCTGTGGAGGTTTGTAATTCTGTTTGTGTATAACCTATTTTTGTCATCCTTTGTCTCCGTCTTGCCAAGATTCCCATTGTCCAATTTCTGGGTTGAGGCCACCACCCTAGTAATCAAATGATGTGGTTTGTACATAAATCTTTTTACCCAAATTCAATTCATTTGGTGATAAATGTCTAGTAGTTATAAAGATGAAAGGGTAAATTATGACAACGGTCACTGAATCTGTACCCGATCTTCACTTTCGTCCTACAATACAATACAGTTCTTTAATTTAACTGTGGTCCTCGTACTTCTACGTGTGTATCGCTTTCTGATTACAAATCCCTCAACATTTTGTTAATCAAAGGGGTAAATTAGTAATTCTACCTTACATCAATAACAAGTTAGAATAAAAAGTATAAAACAAGATTTAAGAATTAAAAATCAAGTAAAAAAACCTTAAATGAGTGGAAATTTTACCCATGCTACTCTGCACATCTAGACTAGACCGCATCTACATGATCATCCACTGCTCTGCATATCTCCCCTTCACTGCACCTCAGGCACCGTAAAATTTCACTGACACCTGAATAATTGAACTGGGGGGGCCAAAGTCAAACTTGGATTCAAGTTGAAGGATCATTACCATATAATTCATTTTTTACTTTTTACTTTGCTTTTTAATTGAGAAATAAAATTATTAATTTACACTTCAAATCAATAGAAAGGTTAACAAAATTTGACCCAATGATAATCAATGCATCACTTCTGCTCGCTTAATTCTGTGTGTCCTTTCTTATTTATTTATAGAAAATATGATATTGCATTGGTAAGAATTAGCATGTTAACGGAAGCCTAGTTAAAACATTCTTAGAGAAAAATAGAATATCGGGAGAAGAAAGAGTATCACCTATATTATTGACTAAATAGAAGAGTCAAACAAGAAAGAAGATAGGATAGATTACTCAAATGGTCCTCAAACTTGTACGTGATTTACATTTTGGTCCCTAAATTAAATTATTAGTTCAAATGGTACATAAACTCTATTTTAATCGTCCATTTGATCCAACTGTTACATTTTCTGTTAAATGTAACCAAATTTTAGGGGCAAATACGACTTTTCATTTGATCCAACCGTTACATTTTCTGTTAAATGTGTAGGGTTTTGTTCCAAAGAATGACGAATGGGCCTGGGCTCTGTGAGAAGGCAACAAGCAAAAATCCCCCAAATGCCTGAGTTCGAAAAACAAGCTCCCAAGAGAGTTTTTAGAAAATCTAATGAGATTTTAAAAGAACACTCTCAGGATCACTTCACTAACACCCAAATAAGCATGAGGATTTCATTAATGGCTTAGCTTGAGGAGCATGTGGCATGGGAGCTAAGCTTTCACAAGTTTAGCAATTTGAGAGAGAGAAAACAGCGTGGGTTTCTTACGGAGGAAATATCAGTGCGAGCCCTATCCTAAGAAGAAGAAAGATGAACAGAAGAGAGGTTTGGGTGGCTTGAGAAAATTCCAGATTTGCTTGACAAAGCTTGGTCAAGGTCTGGATCGTTGAGTTGTGGATGTCTTTTCTGGGTAGCAGAAGTCTCCTTTATAGGCGTTAGAAGCTCTAATTTCGTCTGGTTTTCCTCTTCCTTTTTCTTTGGCAGCTCCTACTCAGTCATATTTTGATGAATTTCTCCATCCAAGGGGCATGGGTAAGGAACCCTTCATGGTTCCAATGGCTTGACGCAGCTGGGCTTTCCCATAGAGGGGAAGGCGCCACCGCTTTCCTTACGTTTTCTCCCAGTGCAGAGCTTATAGAGGAAAAGGGGAGAGATGAAGCCTTTTGTCCGATGGACACTTCTCTCACCCCCATGGATTTCCTCTGGTCTTGCCGTGGCTCCCTTATGACCATTGTTTGGAATTCAAACGAGGATAGGGCTCGACGCCAGATTTTTGCAAGCTGCTGGGCTTGGGCTTGTACATATGGTATTGGGTCCTCTGGCTTTGTTACTTCTATCGTTTGACAGGCTTTTGTCAAGCTGCTGGAAAGGCTTTCCCTCTAATTCTATTGATGTGGGCTGGGCTAAATATCTTGGTAGGTTCTTTGGTGTCTTCCTAGAGCATGGGTCAATTTTTTCTCCTCTCTCTCATGCTACCCCATATGCTTGGGTTCTAGGAACGGCTTGAGTTCCAAAGCCCCAAGTGGCTTTGAAACCTACGTTCCTTGAACCCTCAATGGGCCCCGTGATTACTTGTTTCCCTCCATACCACAACCTTCTCAGTAAGCCCCGGTTAATTTCGTGGCTTGGGCCCACTTAAGCTCGTGACGTAGCTTGGTATTAGAATGCGCATGATTTCTATGCTCGTGCTTGGGGTTTTATTATGCCATGATAGGCTATAGTCGGGCCAAATAGTGCCGAATGAGCATGTGAGCGTGATCTAGTAATATCGGTATGTCCTTGGCTCCTTTTGCACGTGCTTGTTTAGCATGATTTGTCGCTTGTAGCTTGTGTTGGCGGCTTTTACAAATTTTCTTTTATCCCGATTGAGCTTATTTTGCATCCAATCACCCATATCGGGCTAAGGGTTAATTTGGGCTTAGCCCCTTGGATTTTTGGGCCTCAACAAAATGTAACCAAATTTTAGGGGCAAATACGACTTTTCATAATTAACAAATAAAATAGGGTTAAAATAAATATAAAATACAAAAATGGCGATGAAGATGATGCTCTGCAATACTTTCTTCTTCTCTCTTTGTAATCCCATTGAACCCATTTAAATGGCTGGAAGAAACAAAGACATATTGAATAACCAAAAGCTGTTTAATTTGCAGGTGCTTGGACTCTATTCTTCATGCTGAACACAAAAGCATCTTGGAAGCAAACGGGGATGAAAAAGTTGAAGCTGACAAGCAAATGCCATTCGATTATGTTCTGGAATTGAAAAAACTCTTGGGTTCTTCGGCTAAGAACGTCAAGAGGTATCACAAATTTTCCTGAAAGTTAATATTTTTCTTCATTTTTACTATCCAATTTGTGAACTATTGGGAAACTCATCAAGCACATGAAAATTTGACAGTGGCTGTGATTTTGGGAGGTGGGGTTGGCGAGAGATGAGGTGGGGAGGAGGGTGGTGGGTGGTTGTCTCTCAACAACAAAGGGAAATCAAGGGGGAGAGGGAGAGGGTCTGGGTGGTTGTTGAGATGGGGTTATGGGTAAATTCCCTATAAACCCTAACAAGCTCATCCCATACCATAGAGGCTGAATAATTATTGTTGCAGAGGCCAACCAATTTGTTCAAATACGCTCTGATTTGATCGTACATTCGAGCTCTTGACAATATATGTACAATTATACCATAAGACTTGAGGTTGGGCCTAAATTTTTGCTGTTTTGAAGCCAATTTGAAAAAGCTGAAGCAGGCTACCAAGTTTAGCTTCAGTTTTCGGAGGATGGTGTTGAGGAGTTGGTCGGAGACCACCTCCACCAAGATGGTTGGGGCACAGATCCTCTTAGCCAATGCTTGCTACGGGTAGGTTCAAGGGTAAAAAAGAAATGAGCGGAGGTGGGGTGAGGGATTTGTATGCCCTACATCATGGGTTGCTTCTCATGTGTTCAATGAAATGCACAAATGAATATAAAACTGGAGATGATGTTGAACAAAAATCTGGAGCCTAAGAAATGTTTTATGAATGTGCGCGAATGGCGTTGGAAATAAAATGCAATTTGATAGAGATAGGATTTTGCTGAATGAATTAAGAGGTCAGCAGATTATAAATGGAGAGATGGGTTTGGGATGGAGGGTGGTTGTTGGATAGGTTTGGGTGGAGAGTGGTTGTGGGATGGGTTTGGGGGTTGGAGCTTGAGGGTGGTGGCCATGGGGGAATGGAGAGAGAGAGAGAGAGAGAGAGAGAGAGAGAGTTTTTATTTATTTTTTAGCATTTATTTATTTGGGAGTTTTACTAAAACACCCAAAATGGGAGTTGAAATTATAAAAAAACTCAAGCACTATTTAAACATATAAACACACCCAAAACCTATCATTACACACATTCAAAATCCATTTATAAACACACCCAAAAAGTTGACTTTGGGGTTGATTTTGGGTGTGTTTCTATGTTTAAATAGTGCTTGGGTTTTTTTTTATAAATACATGTCTAGGATTGGGTTTATTTATAAATTTGTATATTTATTTTTAACGTACGAAATCACCAATTTGCCCTCATATTTAACAGTAACATTGACAAAATGTAACAGTTGGATCAAATTAGTGATTAAAATAAAGTTTATGTACCATTTGGACTAATAATTTAATTTATGGACCAAAATGTAAATCGTGTACAAATTTGAGGACTATTTGAGTAATTTACTCAAAGAAGATAAAATTATTGGGTCTGTATCTAGAACAAGAAAGAAAAAAAAAACCTTTCATTTTCATTGAAGATAAGATAGGATAGGATATCTGAAAAAGTTTGATGATAAAGACAACATTGACACAATGGGCCAAAGTGATGGTTACATAGAGTTATGATGTTTCTTAGAACAGCATAAGGCTACTAGTAATGTCGGCAAGTTATTCACCGTACACGTGTAAAGCATTGGAACATAGATTCATATGACCTGGTGAAAATCATGAGATTAATGCTATTGGTGGGTGGACGCTAGTTTCAGTAGCGTTATTTAAGGATCGTTGTTGAAAGTTTCGATAGCAAAATGTCAGAAAGATTCATGCTTATCCGAAGTGTTGGCAAAATCTTTTTGTAGAGCTTTTGCATTTCCCAATCTACGATCCTTTTTCACCTTCAAATTCACTAGGAGATGTTGTTTTATGCTAAACTGTGTTCCCCTTGTATTTAATTATTATTATTTGAATGTGAATTCTAATTACCAAATGCCAAATTCAAAACATGCGACTTACAAGTCCCAAATCGATATAGCATTGGGTGCAAACATAATTCAACGCAAGGAACACCATATTTCAAAGATAATGCAAGTCATTTTCAGATATTAAATATCTTTTGTTTATATATTCTTAAAAAGACGGGAACATAGAAAATAAAAGGTTTCAATAATTCGAGCGAGATTAGACAAGTTAATAAGTTAGAATTAAGATAGGTTAATGGCTCGATTCCTTCGTACACGAGAAAACCTCTAACGGACATGCCAGATTGAGGGAAGTTGTTCTCCTCCTATACATGATAATAGGGCAGGTCTTCTTGAGTCAAATACCTAATTGGCAAACCAGATGGATTATGGACAAAACATGGCCAACGGGGAACAAAAAGAATAGTCATATATTATTAATTTAAGTTAAGACGATCTTACCGACATCCGGAAGATGTGGCATATCGGGTGATGGAGACTGAGAGTAGACTCAGACAAACCTCTTCTTTTCTCTTACTTTAATATAGCATTTTCAAACGTTCTATGGATCTCATTGGCTGTGGACATTTTTGTAATTTCAGTCAAACCCTACACCGCCCAACGCTCAAATTGGATAAAAGCGATTCTACTCATAAGCGCTTTTGTAATTTTTATAAACGCTTCTACTAGAATGCCTTAAAACAAAAACATTTGGAAGTCATACCTAGAAAAACACTCGAGGTGCTTCTACAAAGGCATTTCCAAATTCTTACCAAACGTTGTAAGAAACGCGTTTGTTTTGTTGTACCAAATAAGCCCCTGTAATAAAAAATAAAATAAAATAAAAGGAAAATGAAAGGTGTTGTGTGTTTCCCTTATAAAAAGGCATCTTCACATTCCTCCCTTCACAAAAGATCAAAATCCATTCATATTTTCTAGAGAGAGAGAGAGAGAGAGAGAGAGTAACAATGGCAGGAATCGTTCACAAGATTGGAGACGCCCTCCACATAGGAGGAGGAGGTAACGAGCACAAGAAAGACGAGGAGTACAAGAAGGAAGGTGAGCACCACAAGGACAAGAAAGACGAGCACCACAAGGACAAGAAAGACGAACACCACAAGAAAGACGGCGATCACAAAGAGAAAGACAAAGACGACAAGAAGAAGAAGAAGAAGAAGGACAAGAAGAAGGATGGCCATGACAGCAGCAGCAGCGACAGCGACTAACCTATAATATTCTGGTAATCCACCATCTTCCTGTGCTTTTTGTTCCATTAACTTTTGATGATCTCATATATCTGCAAAAATATTTATTTTACAATTTTAATAAGTTATTTTTGCATACATATCTGATTGTGATTAAATAAATATACGGGATATGGTTTCTGCTACGTCTTAAAATTGAGATCTATGATGTAAACATGAACTTAGTCAAGTTGGCTAAAGCAGATGTACTTTTGCACCCAAGTTCGCATCACCCTTCTCGTTATTTAGATTAGATTAGAGTAGAATATCGTTTTTATTAAAAAAAAAAAAATTAAAAAGTGAGATCTGTGACATGATCTAAAGGATCTGGATTCTCAAATACCAAGATGACAAATAATGGAAATATTGTGTGAAATGAATTTGATTTTCTTTGTCATTGCTAATGAATTTGTGTTTTTTTTTATTTGCCTTGTAGGTGTTTGGGGCGTCATGAGATGAGAACATGCTCAACTCCTATTTCCTTTCCGTTTACGGCCCAACGTTATATTTTACATTTCAAGAAAAGAAAAGGCTTGTTCCACAGCCCAACCCCGAAAAAAGAAGAAGAAAAAAGAAGTCGTGTTTAATGTTTATCTGCTGAATGCTGTTGCTAGTGGTAGCTATATATGTAAAATGTTTCTAAGCAGGCACTGAATATATGTGAAACCTCTGACCGACTTTCATATGAATAAGGATAAATGCTTAATATTATCTGTGTCTTAGTATTCAAGTGGTTTGTTGTTTTATATCATACGCTTGTTATGTCTCAATTAACACCATCTCCCCATCAAAATGCACCTAAATTAATTGATGCATGTGTCAATTCTTACTTCCTACTAGGAGTGGCATTGTAGACCGAAAAATCGCAAAAATTAATTGACAATTTATCGCAATGGAATTGCAATCGCAGGAAACTAAACCGCATTTGCAGTACGAAGAATCGAATCGTATTTGCGGTTGCGGTTGCAGTATTTGATTTTCAAAATTTGTGGTTATTGCAAACTGCGACTATATTTAGAAAAATAAAAATAAAAAATTGCATTTTGTAGATAGTATTTGTGCTCAAACAACACAACAGGATCATTCAAATCTATTTCACCACCACCAACACTTGAATTTGTAACTTTAATTTGTAATATTGGTGCATTGCATTTTCCTTTTAGTTTGTAACTTTAATTAATTTTGAATTGGATTTTTCTTTTGGGTTGCAACTTTAATTCATTTTGCATTACATTTTCCTTTTGTTTTGTAACTTTAAAGGATTTGGAATTGGAATGCTTGAGAAGTTGAGGTTGTAAATGCTTGAGAAGTTTAACTTTAATTGAAATGCTTGGAATTGTAACTTTAATTTTCTTTAGGTTGTAAATGCTTGAGAAGTTGAGGAGGTTGTGAATTTATATATGCTTGAAAAGTTGATGTTGTGAATTTATATTTTTGGGTTAAAATATGCTTGAAATCAAAAGGCTTCAAAAGAAGCATCAAAATTAGGCTTAAAATGTAGAATATTGGATTTTTATGACACAAAAAGAATTTGCGGTTTTAACCGCTAATTCACAGTAATCGACCGCTTTGCGGTTTCAAAATCACCATACTGCAAATAGTCGGTCGGTTTGCAATTTTGCAAAAATTGCGATTCGAATGCAACCACCCCTACTTTCTACAATGTACAATGTCAAAGAAACGAAAAAACAAAGAACATCACGTGCGGTAGTTCGACCATGGCCGCAATACGCATACAGTTGTGCGTGTGCAAGAGAATTTTTCGTTATATTTGAAAGATTTTATAAAAACTGACATTGATGAAAATATAGACTAAATTTTGGCTATATACGATAAAGACTGTAATTAGTCAATTCCTCCTAGCACTCATACATATAACAACTTCAAACTATGGTTATGGAGGAGACGTTGAACAATCATAAATAAATAGTGCGAGTTGAGAAAGCGCGCGCAAGAGAAGAGTAATCTTAGCCGTTAATTCCAAAGTCGTACGCCGTCGTTTGTTCGGTGTGAGGCGAAATTGCTTCATCCCTAAACCCTGTCTAAACCTTGGGCTCACATTCTTTGATTCTCACTCTGCTCTCTGCTCTCTGCTCTCTCTTTTTCTCCAGGTGAGCTTCCTCCTTCTCTCTCCTCTATCTCATTTCTCATTTTTGGAGATGCCCGAAACTGTCACGGCCCATCCATATTTTAGTAACAATAACCAAACCAGGGTTTGTGGTGTTGCATTGCATACAGTTTTGGCCCCAAATTTGTGCCAATAAAAAGTCAGAAAATTTATTTTGATATTTTCTTTTATAGAAAGTTACAAACAAGACAACTGTGCCTTGGATTGGTTCTTCCCTCTTCTGATAGGAGGAAGAAGGAAGTCCCAACTCCAGTAAGTAAGCTCGCTGTGACGTCGTCGTTTTCGTCTGAAACCTAGAATTTGGATATTCAATTGCAGTCGCTGTAATTGCTATTTGTTCTCAACTGACTGAAAAATCCCAGGTCAGCTTCTCTTTCAATTGCAGTTAATCAAGTCATTTCTTTTTCTCAGTTAATTAATTCACTGTCCCCAAGCTAACACCGGACTTAATGGAAATGTAATTTTCTGGTTATTAGTTTCATCCTTTTCTACTGAAGCTGAAACATTAACTGGGTATTGGTGGTACTTTCTGTCTATATTGTCTTAATTATGGGGGTTGGATTTCTCTTAAAGTTCCATTTAGCAAACCAGACGTACATTTGTTGTTGTCAGTAGGAGCAGGGAAGCCCAATCCACTGCTGATACTAAATACTATTTGAGCCTTTAGCTTAATCTCTTACAGTTCCATTAGTGTTGGCTTGTTCTCAAACAACCTTTTCGGGTTTTGTTAGTAGTTGGACTTTAACATGGTATCAGTGCTTTTGGATTTCAGTGGTTTCCTAAGAATCAGATGTATAGATTTCTTCCTTGAATTAGTTCAGTTATCTTCTGTTTATTGTATCATGATCACAGCTAACTTGCATTTATGTTGGATTTTTTTGAGAATAATAAGATCAACTTGTTGTAACATTGGGCAGGGCCAATCATTTATATGGAAATGTCCCCTTTTACGCCTATTTGAGTTCACTTGGGCTGTTATTTTAATGCATTTTGACCATATAAGAGAATAATTTCATGGTTATTAGCGATCTTGATATTTAAAAACTGAACGAATATTTTGGCATATGCTATGTTCTTATCTTAGTTACTCATAATAGTTGTATTACCATATGAGATAAGCTCTTATTGTGTTTACTATGTCTTGTTATGCTGCAAATCTTGGTTGGGTGATGATTCTGGAGCCATTCATCTTTCTTGCAACTTCTGCATTTTTTTGTCTAACCAATGTAACTCAACTATTTCATACTTTCAGTAAAACAGTATATATCAAGCATACAGTTCACAAGTGATTAAATTTCTCCCAAATAATTACGAATACAATGACATGTGCTCTCTTGCTTCCTTTAGCACACTCTTTCTAATCTTTCTAATCTTCATTCATGAGTTAATTTTAAAATGACATTGATATATTTATTCTTTCCACCTTGTAGGAGACATAGAGTCATGTATTCTCATTTCAATGCTGCTTAATTGATTGTAGCAAAGATAATGGAATGGGAACTAGACATGGATTGTTCAAACAACTTGTGGGTGACCTCTCTTTCCTCGACTCTACACCCTTTGCGAAGCTCTTGGATTCATGCATTCGAACCAAGTCAGCACGTGATGCACATCGCATCCACGCTCGTGTCATCAAAACCCAATTTTCCTCAGAGATTTTTATCCAGAATAGGCTTATTGATGCTTATGGAAAATGTGGTTGTTTGGATGATGCACGTAAATTGTTTGATAAAATGCCTCAAAGGAACACTTTCACTTGGAACTCCATCATAAGTACATTAACGAAGTTGGGTTTTATTGATGAGGCTGTGCAGATTTTTAGGTTAATGCCTGAGCCTGACCAGTGCTCGTGGAATTCGATGGTATCAGGGTTTGCCCAGCATGACCGCTTTGAAGAAGCTTTGGAGTATTTTGTCAAATTGCATGTGGAGGATTTTGTGCTTAATGAATACTCATTCAGTAGTGCTCTTAGTGCTTGTGCAGGTTTGAGAAAGTTGAAAATGGGTGTCCAAATTCATGCTTTTATTGCTAAGTCATGTTACTCGTCAGATGTTTATATGGGATCTGCACTTATTGATATGTACTCTAAATGTGGGAGTGTTGCTTCTGCACAAAGAGTTTTTGATTGGATGAGTGACCGAAATACAGTTTCTTGGAACAGTTTGATTACGTGTTATGAGCAGAATGGTCCAGCAAGTGAAGCCCTAGAAGTTTTTGTGAGGATGATGGATGGTGGGTTCAAACCAGATGAGTTAACTTTAGCCAGTGTGGTAAGTGCATGTGCAAGCTTGTCTGCAATAAAGGAAGGTCAGCAAATATATGCTTGTGTCATAAAATGTGACAAATACAGGGATGATCTTGTTTTAGGCAATGCGTTGGTTGATATGTATGCAAAATGCAATAGATTAAAGCAAGCCAGATGGATTTTTGATGGGATGCCTGTTAGAAATGTTGTCTCCGAAACATCAATGGTAAGTGGATATGCAAAAGCGGCAAGTGTAAAAGCTGCAAGATTGATGTTTGCAAAGATGATGGAAAGGAATATAGTCTCTTGGAATGCACTTATTTCAGGGTACACACAAAATGGGGAAAATGAAGAGGCTGTTGGACTCTTTCTCCTCCTGAAGAGGGAGTCTGTTTTGCCAACCCACTATACATTTGGGAATCTACTCAATGCTTGTGCAAGTCTAGTTGATCTGCAGCTTGGCAGGCAGGCTCATGTACACTTGCTGAAACACGGATTTAAGTTCCAGGTTGGGGAAGAGCCTGATATTTTTGTGGGAAATTCTCTAATAGATATGTACATGAAATGTGGATCCATTGAAGATGGATGTCGGGTGTTTAAAAGTATGTTGGAAAGGGATTATGTCTCCTGGAATGCCATGATTGTGGGGTATGCACAAAATGGTTATGGGACTGAAGCTCTTGAAATATTTAGAAAAATGTTGGCATCTGGGGAGCAACCTGACCATGTCACTATGATTGGTGTTCTATGCGCTTGTAGCCACGCAGGGTTGGTTGATGAAGGAAAAGAATATTTTTACTCTATGAGTGAAGAGCATGGTTTGGTACCATTGAAGGACCATTATACATGTATGGTTGATCTACTTGGTCGAGCTGGTTGCCTTGATGAAGCTAAACATTTAATAGAGATCATGCCAATGCAACCTGATGCTGTTATATGGGGGTCTTTGCTTGCTGCTTGTAAAGTTCATCGTAACATTACCTTAGGGAAGTATGTGGCGGAGAAGCTCTTAGATATTGAACCTAGGAATTCTGGACCTTATGTTCTTCTTTCAAACATGTACGCCGAGCTTGGAAGATGGGGTGATGTTGTAACAGTAAGAAAGCTGATGAGGCAACGGGGAGTTATCAAGCAGCCAGGTTGCAGTTGGATTGAGATACAGGGTCGTGTGCATGTTTTCATGGTGAAAGATAAAAGCCATCCTCAATGCAAGGAAATACATTATCTTTTGAAGTTGCTCATTGAACAGATGAAGCAATCCGGATATGTCGAAGATGCTTGTGATCACGAGATTTGTGAAGAACATGGTGAAACAGAACTAACCTCATTGTACGATGTTGATATGTTGGAAGATGCAGCTCTCGGGTGATTTGCCTACAATATTGTTTTCTAAATGTGCTCCCCAATATTTTCCTCTATAAAATTTGATAAATACTTTTCTTCATTCCTGGAAACGAAAAAGAAAATAAAGCCCAAAGAGTTCTGTCACAATTCATTGTTATCATGCCTATTTTCTGAATTTCATATTATGGTGGACTGGGCTACCTGCCTATTATGGGTCTGCTGTTAGGTTGGTACGGCACTCAATTGCTCCAATTGATCAACTTTCATGTTACTAAGCATCCAACAATATGGTAAGATCTGCTTTTCCCTTCACTTGATAAGATAGTGAGAGTTTGAATTCTTATGGTGATGATATCTTTGTATTCATCTCTGACATCCTTATCTTTATGTTCATCTCAAATATCTTTGTTTTCTTCTTTGTTATTTATTTGTTTTATATAATTTTTTGGTAAATCAAGAGAACGTAACATCTTCTTTGTTTGTGTAACATCAATGTATTTTTTTTTAATTCTTTTCAGAATATTTTGATGTGATTGTTTCGCAAAACTAGCATTACTTTGATAGCCTTGGTGAAGCTCTCTTAATTTGTGGTTATATTTGTAACAGCTATAAAAATTTATAATAACTCTGTGAACTCTGGTAGCTGAAGCATGTGTGACATTGTTTAAGTTCTTTGAAGTGCTTATTCATAAGAGTATAATTGATCTTGGGCCTCCTCACCCATTGCCAATTTGGTTTGAGTTGGATGCTCACATTCAAACATCATTCAAATTAATATGGTGGGAAAAGGAGGCCCTACAGTAGTCAAGGATGTGAAAATGGATATTTCAAGTGTTTTGCCAAGTTATGTAAATCTGGGAATTAAAAAGGAAAAAAGACGGACACAATAAAAATGTTGATGAGCTGCAATAAATTTTGTTTTAGTATTGTTCGTTCAACGATTCTGCTTGTGTTTCAAGTTTATATCCTGTCCACCAGTTAATTCTTCTGGCATTTTATAGCTGCTGTGGTTTTGCTGCTTTCTGTAGTAAGAAATCTGTTTAACGTTTTGTTGCAGAGCATGATAGGATTGATTGCTTTGTGTCATGAGGATGGATCTTGGGATGCTTCCGACGATGAATTGAAGCATGTACTTTGGGCAGGTACTGGCAGAAGATGCATCACCAATTCCACACGGTGGTTGTACACTTGAGACTCACTTTCGTCATTGTCTTGTCTGTGTTTAGTTGTTTTCCATACATAATTGAATTCAAGTGGCTCTCTTATCTATCCTTTGACTGTTGATATAAATATGTAGATGGTTCACTGGTGATGGCGTTATAGCGGGAAAAGAAGCTTCTTCACGAGAGGGATTTAATATTGGCTTTAGGCAATCGGTGCTGCTTGGGTTCAACTGAGGCCTTGTCACAAGGTAAAAAGCAAAAAAAAGTAAAGAGACGAATTATATTACAGTAATTTTTCACTTGCAGATCTTTATATTATTGTATTTCTCATTCCCCATTTTGGTGCATCTTCAACCAACCCACATGCAGAAGTGCTTTGGCTTACCTTCCAGATGGTTTAAGGGAGAAGTTGATTGAAACAGAAGACAAAAGGACTGGATTTCAGGGCTCTTTCAACAACAGATGCCCTAAGTTAGATTATTTAAGCCATCAGTCACTGCAGGAAGCTGATTCTTCCTCTCCACAAGTCACACCGGAGCTGAGAAACTCTGTTTGTGTCTCTAAATGTAGAGGCTAAGGATCCACGAAATATGACTTAGAATTGATACCAAACATAACCACAAGGCTGAGATTCACCGAATTGAAATCGCATGACACCACTTTAAAAAAAAAAAAAAAGGATATTGATTTCATAAGTAATGCTCGAGTTTTATTGCGAGTAAAAAGTCATTTCCCTTTATTCCAAGTCATGGACTAAGGGATCATTTGAGAGTAATTTTAAATAGGCTAAAAAATACTTTTATGGAGAATCACTTCTCTTCTTTATATAATCACTTTAAGTTGTTTTAAATGATTTTATGGAAAATCACATGAAATGTGGTTTTTCCCAGAAATTATTCTGGTCTATCCATAATCATTCCTAAACGAGCTCTGAGATTAAGAAGAGAAGAAAATGAAAACTATTGCAAGCTCTCCATTGGACACTAGTATAATGATTCTTGTATTTGGTTAGATTAAAATTTGACATGTATGGTAATATATCATCAGTAGAAGATCCTCTTTGTAATTGCACTTCTTTTTTTATTTATTTTATATTTTTAAATAAAGTGGGTGACGGGTTGGCCACAACAATAAAAAACGCACATAGAATACAAGTAGTACCGCTAGCTGCAACAGTTGGATGCCATCTAGTTCAACGACAAAGACCCAAAATTAAATACAGCGACCAACTATCCACCACCAGCTGTTGAAAAATTAGACGCTATTATCTTGGTTGAATGCCAGCCTTTGATCTCCGTGGGCTCCACTCATCGATGGCTAGCATTCAGTCACCTGAAAAATTAGCGGATTTGGGGAAGTGGGCGTCCCTTGTTTTCTCCTCTTCCTGTCGAACAAACAAACATTGGGTCTAATCTAACAACAGAAGCAGTGGGCTCCTTATTCACTTTGCTTCACCTTCTTCTCATGCGCCCCCCGCCACCCCCGCATACTAGTTTATATAAAACCCAAAACAAGTCATCTCACTATCTTCAACTTCAACTTCAACTGCATCAATTGCCTTGCCTTCTTCTTTCTCTCTCAATTCCATCAAAATTTCTATGGCTTCTCTTGTTCTTCTCTTGTCTGTACTTGGAGGTCGGCCCCATAACGCAGATCCAAGTAATTTGTGGTGGGCAACACTTCCTCCTTCTTCTTGTTCTAATTCTTCTACTGCCAAAAACCCACTGACCAGAAATGGAAGCAACTACAAATGCAATGGCCAAGCACAAGAAAATGAGGTGATGGTAGCTGTGGAAGATCTTCTGCAGCAGCTAGAGTCTAGGGTTTCTGTCGACTCAGTTTGGCCTTAATTAGAGATGGAGATTTCCTTTTCACTTTAGTATAGGGTCTGTCTGTGTATATTTTTCTTGTTGATCGTTAATTTATAAATTGATGAGACACAATCACATCTTCATTACCTTCCCCACCCCCCCAATCCTTTTAATGCTCTGTCTTGTTTTTTCTCTAGCTTGTTTTTCATTGTTGTAACATTCTTGGCTTTCTGTGGGTTTTGATCCTATGGCTTTTGGTTAATAGGAATCAATAATACCAACACTTGAAACATCAGGAAATTTCTGAAAGGCACTGATAATACCAACACTTGAAACTTTTTCAACAGGACATGGAGTACTAAAAATGATAATACGTTTCAATCATCAGGAAATTTCTCAACTCACAACTACAAATTGCTCAACTGCAGCTCTGTCTCAAGGACAGGCCTGAAAAAATGCCAACTCGAATCATGAAAGGCACTGAAATAAGTATCTGAAATTGTCTTAATCCTAAACTCATCTGTGAATTTTCGAACAGCCAAGATATGCTTTGTCGAATCAACAATAGCTGAGTTCTTATACTCTGATAGATGCTGTTCGTATGTCTCAAAGCTGTTCCCAAACAATACTGTACAATTCAAAAGCCGTGCTTCCCAATTCGCTTGTAGAAGATTATCATATAGCTCTGCCTCGCAATGTGGCATGAAGAACATTGTTGGTTTCTCAGCCTGACGCCGACCTTGTTCATTTATCGATAACACAGAGCATTCGAGAGCTTCCAAAACCCGAGATTCTGTGGCAGAAAGAATGGGATCAAAGACCTCTATATCTCCAATCCAATTGAACTTTCTCTTCAGCAAGATGGCAAGGCTCAACTGCAAACGAGGGGATTCATATGATTCGATGCTGCCTATGCCATATATAACCATCTTCATCTTCAACTCCGAGCTCAAAACCCTATGGAAGTAATTCATCATTTCTGGAGTTTGGATTTCATCCAGTAAATTAAGAAAGAATTGAGACATCTCCAATTTCTTCATACAGATCTGCATCTTCTGCATTAATTTTGATTCACGGGCGAAATTGATTTCAAGATCAGTTGGAGCCCAATGCGATGGTTGCTTCTGTACTCGAATTGTAATTTTTGGAGGATTTTTTCTTTGTCTTCCACGACGAGATGAAACAACTGTCCAGTCTCCATTTAAAGTATGGCTTTCAGCAGTTAGAGTCTTTGCAGAAGCTGCCATTGCAATCCAAGAATCCTTCTGACAATTCTTCTATGATTATGTATCCAGGTATTCAATACACACAACTGTTACAATTTGCAACAAAACACAATCAGTGGTGGTGAGAGAGAGAGAGAGAGAGAGACGTTTTACATGTAAAATTCCTAATTTAATTTAGGAATTCAAATGCTTGGGCAAATGCAACTCTTATTAAGATTTGAGTCCAACCACAAGATTCAGATTTATGATCTCCAAATCCAAATCCAAATCAATCCAACCAACTTCCTCAGTGGAAACAGGCATTCATTTTAATAAAAAACAATCAAGATAAATATACAAGGGGAAAAAGCATAAAAGAAAGAGCACCTAAAACTCTGATGAGCATCATTGATCAGATAATCTGCTACAAGCAAAATAATGGAAACAGGACAACAATTACCAAATTTCTCCTTGCTAGCATGTTTTCTAAACTACTTAGAGACTCAAGAAAGAAAAATGTGATAAAGCTGGTCTACCACACGGTCAAACAAAGCAGAAAACTTTAAACACTGTGATGAAAATTTTGAACTGGATATGGAATAGACTAAAACTATACTAATCAACAATTAAAGGCCTAAGTTATGAATGAAATCACCTTGCCTGGGTCGGGTCTTCTAAGGGAACGACAGAGGAGGACGAGATCTACCTTTTGCAAGAAAGATCGCCGACAGAGGTGACCGAAATTGGCCAGAAACAACCTCGACAGCGGGGGCAACGGTGGTGCGACTCCGCCCGTTTTCGAGCGTTCTGCCGCCTTCTGTGGGGGTGTTCCGGGCCGGTGGTGGGGTGGGTTTGGTAGAGGAGGTGGCGGCGAAGCTTTTTCGTGAAGGTGGAAAAAGCCGGGTCGCCGGCCCTTTTCTGAAATCTTCAGGGAGAGAGAGAGAAGACTCAGAGGGTGACGTGTGCTTTCACTGGGCTGGCTTTTGGGCTTTTCTAACATTTCTGAAACGATTTTCAGCCATTTCCCCCCTAAATTATGACCCTAATCAAATTTAATCTCATGAACTAAAACGTCAGATAATTTAGGTCCGAATTTAAAAAAATGGAGTTTCATTAAAACACCCAAAATAGGAGCTAAAATTATAAAAAAATTCAACACCCAAAATACTTTATAAACACACTCAAAATCCATCATTACATGCATTCAAAACCCATTTATAAACACACCCAAAAAATATACAATTGTTGACTTTGGGGTTGATTTTGGGTATGTTTCTATGTTTAA
This sequence comes from Prunus mume, assembly GCF_029339155.1. Taxonomy (NCBI): domain Eukaryota; kingdom Viridiplantae; phylum Streptophyta; class Magnoliopsida; order Rosales; family Rosaceae; genus Prunus; species Prunus mume. The sequence continues at coordinate 22,949,561 of NC_142705.1, forward strand.
ATAGTGTTTGGATTTTTTTATAAATACATGTTTAGGATTAGGTTTATTTATAAATTCGTATTAAAAAAAATACCACCAATTTCACCTCTGCCATTAAAATTTTCAAATTTCATCCACTTTTCAGTCCAAAAAGTCATGTTCATCCACGTGAGTTACTATTTGATTTTTTTACTATCTAAAATATTTAGTAAATAGAAAAATGAAATAGAAATTGTTTTTTTTTAAGACCACCAGCGCTCCCATCCAACACCTACTCTTGCCATAAGCTTCTCTCCTTCCCTGACGCACCACAACTAGAAGCTTATCTCATTCCCTGAATCTTCCTCTCTTATAACCTGCGAGACACAAGCCAACGTCATCGCTGTCGACCAAGACTCCACCAAAGGAAACTCCAACTCTAATAACTTGAATCTGAATCCAAATTCGTACTTCAGTTCCAACTTGCAATGGTTTTCATTGAACTTGAAGTCCAAGGCTATGATTATCATCCCCAACTTTATCCTCAGCCACTGGTTATGTACATTGAAATTACCTGTAGGAAGACTAAGAAAACCTAGAAGGGGTGAATAGGCCAACTTAAAATTATAATCAATAAATAAAAATAAACTTCGGTAATATCAATCTTGAAACGTGTTGAGTATAAAATAAAGGAATACACAGAAAATTATTTTACGTGAGAAAACCCCACCTCTGGGGAAAATCCACGAGACTCCTCAGTCCAACACAAATCCACTATAGAACGATAATTAAAAGAAGTACTCACACACTTATCCTAGACACATTATAAATAATGTTTATTGACTTCTTCATAACTTAACTTCTGTCACGGAGTGATCTTTGACACTCTTTATGTTGAACGCAATACTGGTCACGATCGCATCAAGCTCGCCGGAGGAAAGCCACCACCACGGTCTTGGTGCCCTCGATCGTATGAGTCACCAAACATGCAAATGAATGCAATATGAATCATAAAAGTGTTTGATAAATCACCATGTAAACATGGAACACTTGATGATTTATCTCAAATTAAAACTCAGCCTTCCAAAGTTTATGGACTGAAAATATGATCGTGAAAGCTCTCCGAACAAAGAAGACAAAGTTCTTATTTTATAGATTTTTTCTTTACATGAAAGAAAACACGTTGAAAACCAAATTACTTTATTTGCACGATTTGAATAAAATAAAATAAAAAGATATTTTTCCTATTCTAATGATGATCACACATGAAGCCCAAAACAATAGGAAAGTAAAAACCCAATAAAGGAAATTTATGATAATCCCATCATTAAAGGAGTCCTAATATTCTTAGGTCAACTACCAAGAATATCTCAACACCTTTAATAATGTGATCTGATTAAAACTTGATTTGTAAGTTAATTACTTTAAAGGATAAGTAACAAATCATGGATAAGAGAAAGAAATATTAAGTAAAAAGATATTGCAAAATATGCGTAAATGAGATGCACTCCTAAATGGATTATAATTTATTAAAATCAAGGAAGATCAAGAAAATAAAATCATATTAGATTCCAAAAAAAACATTCCTATTATGAGTGCATGAAAAATGACATATCTTACTCTTCATATCAAATGTCTCGTACGTTATAAGTCACAAATCTGGAATTCGGGGATTGCTGAGTTGTTTCAATCCTGCAGTTTTTGAAAATCAGAGACAACAATTTTGCTTCAACCCTATAGCTAAATGACACTTCCAAACCAATACTAAGTTCTAGGAAATGCCAACACAATTTCATACTAACATACATTTTTCATTCCTCGAATTTCATTTGCTTTTGTGGACGTTTAATTAGTTGTTTGGTCCAAAATTTGGGGATTAGGGTGGGTTGCATGGAAAATATAGGAAAGAACCCGGAGCACTACGGAGGTCTTGGTCAAGTGGTGGGATGCGTCTGTGGGGAAAGGGCTAGGTTTTAATTATAAATTTTATAAAGCTTTTTTCTATTTTTTTTCTTTTGATTTTACTTTGGACTATCCGAAATTACTTTGGACTTCCATTGACCATAATATCCTCGTTAAAGCTCTAATTCATGCGTAATAAGTGTCTACAAACTCATAAGAGTGAGCTCTATAAAAAGGGTGCGAAGTAGTTTATCAAAACTCATCCTGATAAAATATTGACTGAAATGCAAAATTGCATGGGGACCAAAACTCGTCCCCTATTTCCAAAGAAAAAATTGTACTTTCACATAGAAATTCAGAAACAAAAAATGAATTTTCGGGACGGGATGTTGAAATGAATTTAAATTACATAGAACGGAATATTAATTGTTGACAATTTAAGCAAATTTTCAATGATAAAAGAAGGAAAATTACATCACAGAGATGGAGACTTCAATAACTTAAAGTACTGTTGAGGCTTCAAGTAATCGGAAGCATGTGCTCCAATTAAATTATTGAAGTATATATATATATATATATATATAGCAAAAATTGTCTTTTGCTTTGGCCTTATAGTTATATACACTAATACCTTCTTCATTTGATATAGTAGTTATGGGCGTGTTGGCAATTGGGATCAACAGAATCAACATCAATGTGTAAACAAACAAATCAATTGCAACAACCAATAATTAGTCTTTCTTCCATACATTGTTGTGTTATAAAACTAGAGGGATAAAATGTAGAGAGAAGTGACATGCTAAAGATAAAGTTTCACCATGTTTATTCACTGCTTAATCTTTGGTAGAACTACCTATTTATAGGCTTACAAGATAGGAGATTGAATACCATCATTTACAATACACTTATAGGTTACAAGCACTAATTACAAATACTTAGTGCATAGGTTATATAAAATCCAACGGTGGAATACTAAGAGGTATGGCGGTTATCCACTAACTCATGCATTTACAACACTCCCTCTTGGATGTCCACCATACAATGACATAGTTCCCTCATTAAAAACCTTTCTTGGAAAACCCAGTGAGGACAAAACCGAAGCGAAGGGAAAAAGAGTGAAACTTTCTTATGGATCATTGATATGGTGTTGGATGCGCTTATGTTGCCTCGTTAAAACCTTGCTAGAAAAAACCCAGTGGGACAGAAACCTAGTAAAATGGGAAAAGAGTACAATGCGCATATGTCCTGTGTGTAGTAGAATTGGATGCTCCCCCTGATTGATATCTCCCCCTGATTAATATCTCCCTTTGATTTTCATTAACTTCAGGAATTTAGGCTTCAGAAAAAGCTTTGGTAAAAAGGTTCGCCAGATTATCTTATGAAAGAATTTTTTTAACTCCAATCTCTTGGCTTTTTTCTGAAATTGTCACCCTTGATGAACCCTTCTCTTATTTGAGCAATACAAGCAACATTATCTTCACACATGATCGTTTATCACACTATTCGACCTGTTTTTCACTTTTCAAATGATTGAACTCTTTAGTAGCATCAACAACTAATCTAATAGTTAGAATATGTTACAACAATATCAAATTTGAATTCAAAATACTCAAACTCTTAGTGTTAACTCTTAATCAAGAATATCGTGGTACTTTATATCCTTCAAGCGGTCGTTTCATGAGATATATCTCAAATATTTCATGAGCTTTGAGGATCTTCATGTACCATACAATCTTAATAAATATGCATTTAACACATGCTATAAGTTTCACGTTAAAATAACAACTATACTTATAGAAATGTGGATGCATATATGATGAGATGGGAGACTAAAACCATGTCTCTACCAGGAAACCTCATGTCATACTAGTGATCTTATTTCACTTCACAAGCACCAATTCGTAACCTTCATACTTAACATTTGTAATTTGGTGTTTGAGTTATAGGTTTAATATCCCACACTTCATATTTCGTGATAAATGGAATTGCCTATTTCCATTTTGGCCAATCACTTAGCTTGTTGACATTCATAAGGCGATTTAATATAATCATAGCCCTTGATGATTGTAGTAGCTACTAATAAACCAAATGTATCATCAATTTGTGATTCCACAATTCTCATGTGCAAGCGCATGCATAATTTATATACAAATTTATAAATAAACCCAATCCTAGACATGTATTTATAAAAAAACCCAAGCACTATCTAAACATAGAAACACACCCAAAATCAACCCCAAAGTCAACTTTTTGGGTGTGTTTATAATGGGTTTTGAGTGTGTGTAATGATGGGTTTTGCGTGTGTTTATATGTTTAAATAATGCTTGGGTTTTTTTATAATTCGAACCCCCATTTTGGGTGTTTTAGTGAAACTCCCTAATTTATAAGCATCTCATTGAATTGGGGTACCAATGCCTCTTCAGGGGCTGATGTTGTCACTTATGTGACAAACATCTCTTTTACGATGAATTAATTAGAATATGTGGATCATAACCTCATATAGAGCGTTATTTTTTATAGGGCTTGAATTTTTCAAATAATCTCCATTTCTAGGGAGTTAAGTTTTTAGAACCTATATTTTTGTCATGCTCATAGTCACTTATTGTCATGTTAATGGATTGTGATACATGAATATCAATCCATGCTTGCATATTCATAACATTATATATGCATTATCTTGATGAGACAAAAGCGGATTGATTCAACACTATTTCACAATGTTCTTCAGGAACTGTCATTTCTCCCCCTGACGGCGGGAAAATTGTCTCAAAATGTAGGAAAATAAACTCACCATCATTATCAATTCAAATTGACTGGATTGGATAATGTGGGAGTCATGCTCGTAAGAGTATTGACAAGAGACAAATATGTGACCATTTTAGTAGGCACATTCAATAAAACTGGTGAAGTGATCCATAATTAAATGTTGTATAGGCTCACAAATATCCCTTGGAATTATTTCAAGAAAGAGGGCTCAAAGTCAATTTTTGACTGAGATGATCTTATGACAGCTTTTATTTGTGAGCATTCTTTGTAATGATATTTGTTGGACAAGACAATATTTTGAGTCTTTAAACGATGTCCTTACAAATTTATAAAAATATTATGTATCATTGTGGAACATGGATTGCCAAGATAGTCATGCCACAACATAAAAGTTATCCGGTTAATAAACTTTTGGTTCATGATATCGTAATCTTCAACTGCTTTAATAGTTGTGTAATATTGGGGCCTCGTGAACTTTTGTTTCATGACATCATAAATTTCAACTACTTTAATAATTGTGTAATATTGGGGTCTTATGAACTTTTAGTTCATTACATCATAAACTTCAACTACTTTAATAGTTGTGTAATATTGGGGCCTGATGAACTTTTGGTTCATGACATCATAAGCTTCCTACTCACAAAAGAAAGTAGGAAGTTTCTCCAATAGACGCCTCTGGCTATCAATATTGAGGCGGTAATACAAAACATTACCATTGTAAAATGAAATTAACTAATAACATAAATAAAATAAAATGAGTAAAGTGGTATAAATGAGGAATAAAATAAATAAATAAAAGAGTATGAAATTCCAAGATAATCTAATATTAATGTGGATTCAATATGTAGATAAAACTACAAGTTTAAGAATTGGATTTCCAACCAATTTAGGTTCATATAGGCACAAATAAGTAATGAACTTCAGGTTCATATACAGTATTAAGATCCATGAAAAACTGTGAACTTCATGTTCATATCAATATATATTCGAAACTTCGAGTTCGAATACGTAGATCTAAATAAATTGAATTAATAGTTGTGCTTTGAACTTCATACTCAAATCCATGTATATGCACTCAAAACTTCTGGTTTGGGTTCTTGACATATGTAGGCCTCATGGAAATCTGATTTTGATTAATACAAAATCGAGGAGTTTCATGTCCTTATGTGCTTTTTAAATTCGCAGAACTTCATGCCCTCAATTATTTAGAATCAAAGAACTTCAGGTTCTAATTCAATCAATTATATGATGAGGATCGAGGAACTTCAGGCCCTGATCTTTTGTATAATACAAACTCATCATAATAATTAAGATCATACTTAAAATTAAATAAACAAACAAATAATAAAAAACATGGCATTATATTCATGTGTAATAAGAATAAGAATTTTTTTCCTTAAACGAGCACGATGAAGTCTGATGGTGAGTACAAAGAAACTCTATACTATGTGATGACTCTAGCTCATATAAGAAGAAAGAAAATTCAAAGAAAGAAAACATACCAAGAGCAATGTCGTGCTGATAACGTTTTATAAAACTAGAGGGAGAAAATGCAGAGAGAAGTGACATGCTAAAGATAAAGTTTCACCATGTTTATTCACTGCTTAATCTTTGGTAGAACTACCTTTTTATAGGCTTACAAGATAGGAGATTGAATACCATCGTTTACAATATACCTATAGGTTACAAGCACTAATTACAAATACTTAGTGCATATGTTACATAAAATCCAATGGTGGAATGCTAAGAGGTATGGCGGTCATCCACCAACTCATGAATTTACAATAGTATGACATATCCAACGTTGATTAGTATACTATACCCTAATTGAACTTAATGTCATGACATTTTCTCCTAGCAATGAGGCCAAATTTACGTTACCTGGACAAAAACAAATAATAAAAATATAACCATTGTTTTGAAGGTGTTAAATGAAAATATAATAAGTTGGTTAAATGGTATGGGCCTTTTTGGGCATTGAGGTATTTTGGACCCGAAATTTCAAATTTTGAGTCTTGCTTGCTTGCATCGGAGATGGTCTAATAGAGGTAGGCTTCACCAATATAAGTTGACCCCACTTATATCAGAAAGGCTGATACATAATGTGTCACAATAATGTGATCTCCCTAAAGTCAAGGTTTGACAACATATTTTCTTTTATTAACATAATTCTTTCTTTAGAGATATGCCCCAATCTTTTATGTCAAAACATTGAGGATTTTTCCATTAAAGAGCATTCTTTTCAAAACCATAAGTTCCTTTTCATGGAAGGTAGAAATAGAGGACTTCACCAAATTCTAAGACCATCCCAAAAGAAAGTTTTAGCTTGACATTGTCTACTGACAATGTGACCTCCCTAACATTTTCAATTGAAATAGATAAAAAACTTTGGGTTGCCCATCTAACGTCTCGATTTATATAAAATGAATGGCAATTTCCATAATTTATAGTCTTGTAGCTATAATATTGTAGGGGGTTTTTGTTCCAGCAGCTTGACGAATAGGCATGGGCTGCTGTAGGAAGACAACGAGCAAAATCCCCCAAATGCTTGAGTTCGAAAAACAAGCTCCCAAGAGAGTTTTTAGAAAATCTAATGAGATTTTAAAAGAACACTCTCAGGATCACTTCACTAACACCCAAATAAGCATGAGGATTTCGCTAATGGCTCAGCCTGAGGAGTATGTGGCATGAGAGCTAAGCTTTCATGAGTTTAGCAGTTTGAGAGAGAGAGAGAGAACAACATGAATTTCTTACAGAGGATCAAATCTAAACTGAGAACGAAGGAAAACTTAGCAAGGTTTTATCTCAGGGGAAGAAGAAAACAACGGAGAAATGGGATTGGGTGGCTTGAGTAAATTCCAGATTGCTTGACAAAGCTTGGTCAAGCTCTGGGTCGTTGAGTTGTGGATGTCTTTTCTGGGTAGCAAAAGTCTCCTTTTATAGGCGTTAGGAGCTCTAATTTCGTCTGTTTTCCTCTTCCTTTTCCTTGGCAGCTCCTACTTAGCCCTATTTTGATGAATTTCTCCATCCAAGGGGCATGGGTAAGGAACCCTTCATGGTTCCAATGGTTTGACGCAACTGGGCTTTCCCATAGAGGGGAAGGCGCCACCTGCTTTCCTTGTGTTTTCTCCCAGGCAGAGCTTACAGAGGAAAAGGGAAAGATGGAGCCTTTTGTCCGATGGACACTTCTCTCACCCCCATGGATTTCCTCTGGTCTTGCCGTGGCTCCCTTATGACCATTGTTTGGAATTCAAACGGGAATAGGGCTTGACGCCAGATTTTTGCAAGTTGCTGGGCTTGGGCTTGTACATATGGTATTGGGTCCTCTGGCTTTGTTGCTTCTATCGTTTGACAGGCTTTTGTCAAGCTGCTGGAAAGGCTTTCCCTCTAATTCTATTGATGTGGGCTGGGCTAAATATCTTGGTAGGTTCTTTGGTGTCTTCCTAGAGCATGGGTCAATTTTTTCTCCTCTCTCTCATGCTAACCCATATGCTTGGGTTCTAGGAACGGGCTTGAGTTCCAAAGCCCCCAAGTGGCTTTGAAACCTACGTTCCTTGAACCCTCAATGGGCCCCGTGATTGCTTGTTTCCCTCCATACCACAACCTTCTCAGTAAGCCCCGGTTAATTTTGTGGCTTGGGCCCACTTAAGCTCGTGACGTAGCTTGGTATTAGAATGCGCATGATTTCTATGCTTGTGCTTGGGGTTTTATTATGCCATGATAGGCTATAGTCGGGCCAAGTAGTGCCGAATGAGCATGTGAGCGTGATTTAGTAATATCGGTATGTCCTTGGCTCCTTTTGCACGTGCTTGTTTAGCATGATTTGTCGCTTGTAGCTTGTGTTGGCGGCTCTTATAAATTTTCTTTTATCCCGATTGAGCTTATTTTGCATCCAATCACTCATATTGGGCTAAGGGTTAATTTGGGCTTAGCCCCTTGGATTTTTGGGCCTCAACATTAGCCCCCTTGATTATTGGGGCCATGAATAGCTTTGAGATGGGTCAAATAATCAAACCTGGCCCAAAAGAAAAATCAAATCCAGGCTGCTGACGTGACCTTCTCGCTTTCCCACGCGTGTGTGCTGCCATGATTATTTTCCAGTGGTCTCTTGCATTCCCCAGGTACGCTTCCATCAATCTTGTTTTATTTTATTTTTCTTTCCTTTTCTTCTCTTGTTTTTCTCTTTTCGCCTCTCGACTCTCTCTTCTCAGACGCTACGAGCCCTAAAACTAGTTGCCCCCTTTTCGTTTTTGCTGGTTTCTTTTCATACACAGGTCTAGAGAACCCTTGGGAAATGAGAAATCACAGTGAGGCCTCAACCACAACCGCTGGTTGGTTACGCCAAGGAAACCGCTCGCAAACATCCGGGAAAAGCCACGATTTTTCTTTAAAATCCTTCAAATTTCTTCGATTCGCTCTTCAATCCGTCCAAAACCAAGCTTAGCAAAGTCACTTGGCGAATTGTGGAGCAATTTCTACTGTGTAATCGCAAGGCGCTTCCCCTTTCGACTTGCAAGTCGAAGAATTCCAAGAATAGCAGTGGTAAGCATCGCTCCTGCTTTTTCTTGTTTTCTACATCTCGTTACTCCGGGCACATGCATCTATACACATACACATATACATACGCATATATGTACATGTGGAGGCACCCTTTATATTTTTATTTTTATTTTTAGAATTCCTCATGAACAGGGCACTTTTCTCGGTCTGGGTTTCATCTAATTTCCCAAGCCCTAGGCTCGAATTTCGGGCATAGACCACTGATTTGGGATTTTAAGCGTGCTTGAGGCGATATCTTACCTTGATTAACCATAAAACCTCTAGATGGTGTCGAAGCATGGTGGAAGGAACAGGAACAGCCACTCCATGGCTTCCTTCGCATATTTTATCCCTGTGATTCATTTTCTCCTCTTTTTCTTTTAGCACCAGATAATCTTTTCCCCTCTCATAGGAAAGATTTGCATGATGATATTGAATTGGTCTCCTTTTTTCTTTCTTGATATGGTCTTGGCATGATATTACAGAGATGTGCGTGCGTTCAACAATTCGTGAAGGTGCTTGGAACTTATGCATTTTGTTCTTTCTTCCTCTTTTTTTTTTTTTTTTTTTCGCAGGTGTCTGTGACTTAGTAGGCCTGCCATGGCATCCACTGACCTTCCGCCGATCATGCTAGACCATCTCTACTCCATGGATGACAATCTTAAAGCAGAAGGGCCGCTCCTGTTGCTTGAAGATGCCCGTAAAAATCCCGTTGTTGGTGATGAGCTATCCCCTGAGACTACTCCTGTAATTAATCCTGCCTCCATATCCAGATGCTGCATTGAAAAGGGCCTCTTTCCAGCCGTTCCCCTATTCTTCCAATATCCTTGCGGCATCAGTAAAGGTTGGTCAGAATGGGTCGACCGTGAACTGCGGGATCCATCCACATGCAACATCCTGCGCAGAGCACAAGTCCTTGATGCCATCTTCCTTTCCAAATTGTGGGACATCCATATCGAAGCGAAGATGCTTCGTCACGTGGTCCGGAGGTGGAGCACCGCTACTCACACCTTTGTGTGCTCATGGGGGGAATTTACCCCTACCCTTGAAGATGTGGCGAATATCTCTCGCCTTCCTGTCTGTGGCGACCGTAGTCCTTTCTGCATTGCCCTCACTCCGTAAGAAATAGATAACCTTGCAGTCTTGCGAAGAGGCGCTCCCACCTCTCCCAAAGACTTCACCCGGTTTAGCAACTGGATACAATATTTTGGGGATGCAAACAGACAGAGTCCCTGCCGTTTGGCTGCCTTTATAGCTCTGTGGCTTGGGCGGTTCGTGCTCTGTGACTTTTCTCAGGATGCCTTCATGAGCGTGTATTTCCCTTGGCTTTGGCCATAGCCCGAGGCGATACCATCCCCTTAGCCCCCATGTTCCTGGGACATCTATACCATCTACTTAATTGAACCCAACTTCTGGAAAAGAGTGCATCAGGAACTATGGGCGTTGGACCCTCCTAAATTCTGGTTTCTTGCAGGTGTTCTTGTGGGAGCGTCTCAAAGGGTTGGATGTGCATTCACTCCCTCATTCGCATGCTATAAAGTTGGCTGACTGGGGCAATGGTTCCTTTATGCCAAACAATCTTCCATTAGTTTGCAGGTGGTTCAAGAGAATGCAGAGGAAAGGCCAGAATTTCTTAAAGCTGCTAGACAATGTCGAGAATTTTGTCTTCGTCCTTACGGCACCTCACAGAGACCTTCACTTTCGTGCCCTTCTATACCGACGCGCTGATACGATTGAGATTCCAGCAGCCGTGTCGCAGAGTGACCAGTTCCGGAAGTATGCTTTGTTGAATGTTGCTCCCATCCCCTTGCCTATTCTTGGGCATAATCGCGCAGAGATTTTCGTGACCTACTCTCCACAACGAGTCAGGCGGCAGTTCGGGCTTGACCAAGGGGTTCCCAGTAGTCCCAACCATGGTGACCCCTTTGCACTACACAGGATCTTCTGGAGCAATGACCACATACCAGCCAGTTGCAGGCCCATCGTTTTAGCGAGCAAGACGAGGGTTGGTGGCTTTTCCAGAGGCTACCAAGCTTATCTGAACCGCTGTCTCTCTTCCTTCCGTGAGTTCCAATCCTTTCCTGGGACAAATCGCTTCCTACAACGGCTCGTCCTTGTGGGCTTGGTTTCGGAAGAGAAAGCCATCCCTCTTAGCCAAAAACGCAACTTGCCCTTGATTTCCAAGAGTGGTGATATCGTTGGGGAATTTCCTAAGACGGCCGGCCGGGGTACAGAGTCCCGCGGCTCGAAAAGTGCAACGCCAACACAGCAAAAGGAAGCGAGAGGAGGAGCGAATGTGCGTGAGAAGCATCGCCAAGAAACCCAAAAGGTTCATTCAAGGTAGCCCCAGTGGCCCTCTCAACCAAAGAAGCAACTCCCTGAACAGCCACGCTCGGCTCGCCAGATCCGGAGCCGGTCGCCTGCAAGGTGCCGAAACTACCCTCTCCGCCGTAGTGTTCTTGACTTCAGATTCTTCATGCCTCTTTTGCTTTTGCGTGCATGATATGTGGGTAGATACTTATTTATTATATACATATATATATCTTTTTATATGGAAAATGGGTACAACCCCAAAGAGAAAGAGAAGTGACACACCCTGGATCTCCTCAGTGACCCATAAACGCCAAGCGCATGATTCTACATGCAAGATTTTCCGAACACGCACCAAGATCATGAAGTCGCTGAACCCCAATCGTAGTGACAGGACGATGATAGTGATGATAGTGACACCACCGAATCCGAGGCTAATGTTCCAGAGCAAGAGAACGTTGACGATGCTAGTGAAGATTCTCGACAGGGACTTCAATGAGGGTTGCAGTGAGGATGCATTTGCTTATTCCAATACTATCCAGAGGACAAGGTGGTTCAGATGTTTTCTTCGAGTCCGCTGTAGCAGACACGCCGCTTTAGCGCCGAGTGTAATCGACGCGCTTTAAGTTTTGTCCCCTTCTTCCTCACTCAATAATCAGACACTCGACGCGGCTCATCCCGCAGTTATTGACATTGCCGAGGACCCAAACCTCGCCGCGACCATTGTCCGATCCTCGCCTGACCCTTGAGGTATCCGCATCGATAATGAACGACCGACCCAAATTCCACTTTGGAATCCGGGTCGAATCCTGTCAAACCGACACCTAGTGCCCGTGGGTCGTAAATGACCAAAATACCGAAGCGATAACACAAACTCGGGCCCTATCTCGTGGTCGCTCGTAATCGTAGGGTCGCTTACTTCTTTCGAGGGATCAAGCCACACGTAGTTCTTTCACCGCCTCCGACTTGTAATCGGTTCAATTATCCGTGAAACATACTCTAGGGATGACGCTTATGTGAGTATCCGACTCCGTTTTACGATCCGCCAAATACTATACGATCCTGGAAAAACCTAGATCAACATACCTGAAGTTGACTACGATCCAACGGTTCAAACATATAGAACCCGGAAATCGCATACTAGGCGAGATCCGTCGGGGTTCAAACGGTATCCGAATTAAGATCCGCGAATTTCTACGCGCTCATGACGACCCAAGGATCATTCTGGAACTGAATGGGGTCTCGACCAATCTGCTCACGCGCCGCCACACGCGCCGGCAGCGCGTGGGTGTCCTAAGCGATCACGCCTTACCAGAAAAACTCAACATCTAAGCTCAAGACTCCTATCCTAGGTATAACACCCTATTTGGAACCACTTTTGTTCTTGGACCTACCCCAAAACTGGCCTGGCGGAACAAGACCAAACCTGCTGAAACCTAGCTCGTAAATCGAGCTATCTACGCTGAAATTTCTGAAATCCTACCCAACCAGCAGCTAGAGCACGAAAAATAGCTAGAAAACCATACCTCACTCGTCTGAAACGATGGCGGAGGAGGGAGAACGAGCCCACGAAATTCACAAAATCGCCCAAACCGCCTGGTCGTGGCGGTTTCGGCTATCACAACGGCAGATCGAGACCGAGATGGGCTGGGACTGGAAGAGGAAAGTGTGGTGGAAACAACGTGACCGGTCTTGCCTAAATCGGTGACCGGAGGTGGGAGAATCGCCCGAAATCGGGCTGGTCGAGTTTCCCGAAACCCGTAAATTTACGGGTTTATATAAACCGAAGTTTGAAATATTTATGGTTATGCCATCAACTTCTTTTGATCGTAACTCCTTCGTTACAACTCCGATTTGAGTCCACTACATGTCTACGAACTCGTTTCGTCGCGCTCTATGCAAGGTACAACTAAAATCCCCAAATTCCTTCCCGCTAGTTAAAAAGTCAACTTTTAAACTAATAAAATATTCTAGGGGTATTTTTGTCTTTTTCTCAAATAAATTAATAATTAAATATTAATTTTGGGTTTGGGTTATTACAGATAATATTCTATTTACCTTCTTCTCCTACTCATCTGCCAATACCCATTACTTGTCAATTATCACGTACTAATCCTTGCATGCACCCCTTACATCGAACTCATTTAAAATTCATAAGTAACCATGTGTGGGTATATGTATGTGTATATATATATATATATATATATATATATATATGTAGAGGTAATGCTTAAGAAAATAATGACAACTGTATAAAATCCTCTCCTAGGCGTACACCATAGTGATCCAATTCACGATATCCATCAATTCCCGATAGCAGTCAATTCCTCGGGTCTCGAGGACACAAAATCAACCCGAGCCGCAATCGATATCCGTCAATTCCTGGCAGTCTCGGTGACACGGAGTCAACCCGAGCCGCAATCGGCGGACTCGGGGACCGTAGTCACCTGATCCAAAGCGGCAGGTCTCGAGACAACCTCTCAATCCGGAGCCAGCAATTCCGGCACCACACGGCCAAAGCGCCCCGAACTCGTGGGGCAAAATAATCGATCGCCTCAAGGCAATGGGGGTACTCTCACGGTGGGTTTGAAAACCATAATCTGCTATTTACACAAACTTTCGATAAATTGGTTTTCAACTGAACTTAAAAGATATTCATATATGCAACAATATATACATATATTTATATGTACCAAAAATCATGAAAACCAAAAATTAAATTTCTTCCTTTTCAACTCCTGAATATATGCACCAACTACTTAGCTAGCTGGTTAGCCACATTGCTCTTTGCTTAGCATGTCATTCCAATATTAAATTTATTATATGAACAAATATAAATAGGTGATAAAAAAAATATAATGAAATACTCATCTTGCTAAACCTCAGTTCTCGACATAAGTGTGTATATACAAAAACATGTATAACATGATTTTTATATGAAAACCTCAACAAATTTCTCAAATCTTTCTAGGTGTCTGTTTACTCACCCACTCCAATGAAATAAAATAACCAAGCAACTGTCCAACAATTCTCAAAATAAGGATGCACATGTAGTGTGTCTCAGGAAGTTAACCTACGCTTGCTCGATACCAATTGAATGACGACCCAAATTCCACTTTGGAATCCTGGTCGAATCTCGCAAACGACACCTAGTGCCCGTGGGTCGTAAATGACCAAAATACCGGAAGCGATAACACAAACTCGGGCCCTATCTCGTGGCTGCGCCGTAATCGAGCTGCCTTACGCCTTTCACGAGGATCAAGCCACACGTAGTTCTTTCACCGCCTCGACTTGTAATCGTTCAATTATCCGTGAAACATACTCTAGGGATGACGCGTTATGCGGAGTATCCGACTCCGTTTACGATCCGCCAAATACTATACGATCTCGGAAAAACCTAGATCAACATACACTGAAGTTGACTACGATCCAACGGTTCAAACATATAGAACCCGGAAATCGCATACTAGGCGAGATCCGTTAGGGTTCAAGCGGTATCCGAATTAAGATCCGCGAATTTCTACGCTCATGACGACAAGGATCATTCTGAACTGAATGGGGTCTCGACCAATCTGCTCACGCGCGCCACACGCGGCCGCGCGTGGGTGTCCTAAGCGATCACGCCTTACCAGAAAAACTCAACATCTAAGCTCAAGACTCCTATCCTAGGTATACCACCTTATTTGGAACCACTTTTGTTCTTGGACCTACCCCAAAACTGGCCTGAAGTGGCCTAATAACAGGACCAAAACCTGCTGAAACCTAGCTCGAAATCGAGCTATCTACGCTAGAAATTTCTGAAATCCTACCCAACCAGCAGCTATAGCACAAAAATAGCTAGAAACCATACCTCGCCTCAAACGATGGCCGGAGGAGGGAGAACGAGCTCCACGAAATTCGCAAAATCGCTGTCCAAACCGCCCCTGCGTGGCGGTTTCCGCTATCACGACGGCAGATCGAGACTAAGATGGGCTGGGACTGGAAGAGGAAAGTGTGGTGGTTCTAACGCGACCGGTCTTGCCTGAATCGTGACCGGAGGTGGGAGAAATCGCTCGAAATCGGCTGGTCGAGTTTCGAAACCCAAATTTCTGGGTTTATATAAACCGAAGTTTGAAATATTTACGGTCATGCCATTGAACTTCTTTTGATCGTAACTCCTTCGTTACAACTCCGATTTGAGTCCACTACATGTCTACGAACTCGCTTTCGTCGCGCTCTATGCAAGGTACAACTAAAATCCCCAAATTCCTTCCCGGTCAAAAAGTCAACTTTTAAACTAATAAAATATTCTAGTGGTATTTTTGTCTTTTTCTCAAATAAATTAATAATTAAATATTAATTTTGGGTTTGGGTTATTACAGATAATATTCTATTTACCTTCTTCTCCTACTCATCTGCCAATACCCATTACCTGTCAATTATCACGTACTAATCCTTGCATGCACCCTTTCTTTTTTGCAGGCTGAGCATCTCGCTTCAAATTTGGAAATTGTGCCCGTAGTACCTTCTTCCTTCAACACATTCGATACACTGGTCGAGGCAGCCCTCACAGGATCCTCTCCAACCATGACACCAACGGATTCTCGGATGAAATGCCTACGCCCAAGTTACAAACCTTACCACCTATCTTCCAAAGATTTTCTCAAAGGGACCTTGATCCTCGCCATTTCGCCACCTTTCAAAGAGCCTTTTGGAGCAACACCTTTGTCGCCCATACAACCTCGCCTGCCTGGCCTCACGCTCAACCACTTCTCCGCGACAGGCCTAGTCCCCTAGCACTTCTTCCGGTTCAATGTGACAATGCGAGCATCACAAAACGCCAGCTATCATTACCATCGAATCTTTGTCGAGAACACCCTCGCAAAGACGCGTCTTGGCCGGAGGGAGGAATCATTTATCGCCTTCATGGCTTTCTTTGACAGCGGTGCTCAGTCCTTCGATCCGCAGATGAACTCCTCGCCGCTCTACCATCGATTTAATGGTTACGCACTCTTCCGGGAATTCTTGTTTATCCCGAGACAACGCGATCAGCTTTGAAGAAATTTCGACAAGTGCGGGATTTCATGGACATGATCGGTATTATTTCTTCATTCTCGCCAGGCCGCTTCCGCCCTCGCTTGGTGCTCCATGGGATGGATACCGCAGTACTGGACATTCCGATCACAGTTCCTCTCACAAGTGGATGCGCTTTATGAGGCTATGACTCGGGCTTTCGAGCAAAGTCTCTTCTCGAACTCGTGAAGGGTTTGGCATGTGCTGCATTTGGGGCACGGGCTGTTCATAACATGAAGTCAAATCCCGCCCTGATGAAATAAGGGCAGCAGCAGAGGCTTTGGTCTTCAAAGATTTAATCGAAAACCAAAGACAGGAATTGCGTGGCCTCTTTTCTCGCCTAAGGTGTCTCTTCCGCTGATCTTGTGTGTGATGGAGGCAAAGGATAAGATCTTCTCACGGCCTCCTCCGCCCTTCTAGCCATCCTTGGTGGTACTTTGAGGCTCGTGACTTTTCGTCCTTCCTCATGTTTCTCATTCTACATATGTTCAATGTTACTCTGATTTCTCCTGACATTCCCTTTTTTTTGTTCTGTTTTGCATGTCGCATTTTGCTTGGTGTAGGATTGACTAGCTTGACACATTCTAGAGTTTCGTTCAAGATTGAAGCGCACATTACTTTTTAGCATGTATAGCTTGATTTTGACTTATGTTGTAAAACTTGTACTGTAGTAGCTTGGCATTTTAGTGTTGTTGTGTTCCAAATTTTTAACCTATGTTCCCTTTTTTTTTCTTTTGCCAGAAACACATTGTAGCTCTTATTCGACATGTATAAAATGCCTGGTTGGTAGAATCCTTTGCTTGAATTTTAGATCGGGTATCCTTTTGAAGCATGGTGGTTGTTGCCAAAGTTTTGTTAGGATGGCCCTTTGACACTGCCTATTTTCTTTGAAGGTTCTTGGACCTTATGAGCATGCTAGCTTCCTTTTGTGGGTGCTTAGCTTGGCTTGTTCCTTTTCATTTTGCCTAAGCGTGAAAGCTGCTACAGACCTAGGATCCCATTCAAATGGCTTTGCTTGGCATGTCTTTTGCTAAGTAATATTTTCCTCCATTTTTTTTTGGATATCCGCCGTATATTTATATGTAATTGTAAACGCATGTTCAAAAAGAAATTCGAGGTACAAAGAAGGGCAAACTTTTAGACACAATTTTTTTTTCAAAATACTCCTTCATTTTCATTTCAAACCCCATGCTACCATGATGATACAAAAGCTTTTCAAAACAAAGAGCATATAGAAGGAGACAACATTTTTTAGATAAAAGGAAATGCAATAACATGAAAATAAGATATTATGCCTACTTAGCAGTAGTAGGGCTTGAGCCATTTTCCATTGATGGGGTCCGTTAGCATGCCTTCCTTGACAGAGATCAAGCGATAATAACCGCTGCTATGTACCTCTTTGACTGCGAATGGACCCTCCCATTGTGGGGCAAATTTGGAAGGTCCTGACATTTGCCTTCTCACATGTTCAACGACTTTTAGCACGAGATCTCCTTGCTTGAAGGCTTGAGGCTTAACGGTCCTGTTATAGGCTTGGGCAACAGTCTTGTTGTAGAGTGCCATCCTTCTTTCAGCTTCCATCCTTTTCTCATCAACTGCTTCGAGATCTAGCAAACGCCAATCTGAGCATGTCTTTGCATCCCATTCAAGATCATTGATACCGCTATCCCGGCTGTCGGGATGGTGATTTCCACGGGTGAAATAGCCTCGATCCGCATACACAAGTGAGTAAGGTGAAAAACCTGTAGCGCTCCTTGGTGAGGTGCGATAAGCCCACAAAGCATCCGGCAGGTGAACACTCCAGCCTCCTTGATACTCATATACCATCTTGCTTAGAATCCTCAATATCGTCTTATTGGTAGCTTCCGCTTGACCGTTTCCCTGCGGGTAATAAGGCGTAGAGCGACGATGCTTGATACCGTACCCACTAAGGGTTGAACCTACTTGCTTGTTAACAAAAGGTGTGCCATTGTCGGTGATCATCTTGTATGGGATTCCGAACCTACACACAATGTATTCCCGAATGAAATTCGAGACAGCAGCTCCTGTGGCCTTTCGAAGGGGAATTGCCTCAACCCATTTCGTGAAATACTCCGTAGCGGTGAGGATCCATATGTAGCCATCGGAAGGGGGATGGATTGTCCCAATTAAATCAAGCCCCCAAGTATGGAAAGGCCAGGGAGTGCGCATGTCTTACAGCAATGTGGGAGGTTTGTGGCTTAGATTAGCATGGATTTGGCAGGTGTGGCATTTCTTAACAAAGTCATGTGCATCCTTCTTCATGGTAGGCCAATAATACCCAATGCTTAGTAGCTGCCGGTGAAGCTTCTTCATTCCTTGGTGCTCTCCGCACTCTCCAGCATGTATCTCTTGCATGGCTTCACGCGCTTCTGATTCTCCCAAGCACTTTAATGGCTCACCATTAAACCCCTTCCGATAGAGAGTTGACCCATCAACAAAGTACGTCTTTATGGTCTTTTTGAGCTTATAGGCGAGCTTGGGGTTGGTCGGCAGAGTTCCTCCAACAAAGAATGCCAAGTATGGAGTCCGCCAATCTTCTGCAAATGAAACAGTGAATGACTCCTCCGTAGAGGGTATCGTAGAACAGGTGGGACAACCGGATTGTAGTTCACCGCTTGCTTCTTCATCTCTCGCCAATAATAACCTTTATGCGTGCAAGCGCTGCACAGACATTACTAGTTCCAAGCCGCAAGTGGCATCGTACCTCTTGCAACCTCCTTCTTGCTTCTCGCCATCCCAACACACCGGTTAGAACACCTCCTAAGACGCCTGTAAGTTCCCAAAGATAGTCACATAGTCTTTCAAGTCTTTAATGCTGCTCTCTTCACCTAATTTTTTCTTCAGGGCTTTCTCCAATCATCCTCTTCCAAAGAAGTCCCCTCGGGCCATTGCTTTGACCACTGGTGTGCTTCTCCTTATCACGGTGATGTTGGGCTGCTCTTGCACAAATGAGAGCTTTGATCCCAATGTGGCCAAAGCATCAGCGTACCTATTGGTGGCTCCTGGAATGTGCTCCATCACGATTTGCTTGAAGGAATTAATGAGCCTTTCAGCAGCTGTCCGATATGGTGCCAAGGTTGCTTCCTTTACCGCAAAGCTTCCTTGCAATTGACTTAGTACTAGGTTCGAATCGCCGATGATCTTCACCTTTTCTGCGCCCATTTCTCTTGCTGTGGACAATCCTACAATAAAAGCTTCGTATTCCGCCATGTTATTCGTGCATGGAAAGTCTAGCTTGAATGAGAGAGCCGTAGCTTGCCCATTGGGATTAATGAGCACGACACCTGCCCCTCCACCTTTCGATGTGGAAGACCCATCAAAGTAGAGGGTCCATGGTTCCTCCTCTGTAACAGTAGCGACCATTTCCGGCAGCTCTCCCAGGACTTCCTTGGAAAGGGTTGATCCTTCTACTTCGGGGAACAGAGCTAGCATGTCAATCACAGCTTGTCCCTTGATGGCCTTAGGAGTTGTGCATATGATATCAAATTCGGAAAGCTGCAATAACCAACGTGCGAGACGACCGGATAATACCGGCCTTGTGAGCAGATATCTTACGGGATCGGACTTTACTATGAGTTGTAACTTGTGAGCAAGGAAGTAGTGTCGCAAGCGCTGTGCAGCATAGATGAGAGCAAGGCATAAGAGTTCCGTTTTTGGGTACCTTGCCTCAGCTCCTCTCAGTTGTCGGCTTACATAATAAACGGGGCTTTCCTCCCCGTTATGGCCATCTGCGCAAGCAAAGCTCCAACCGCAGCACTTGTCGCAGCCAAGTAAAGCTTAAGGGAAGTCTCGAATAGGTGCCTCATCGTAGGCAGCTTTGTGATCGCTTGTTGTACCCTACCGTAAGCTTTTGGCATCCCCGCTCCATATATATGGCTTCCCTTTCTTAAGGAGAGGAGTGAAGACACTCATCATTGCAGCAAGGCCTGGAATAAAACGCCGAATGTATGACAATCTTCCCATAAAACTTTTCAACTCCTTTGGATTCTTAGGCGGTGCAAGAGAGCATATGGCTTTGGTTTTCTCGAATCCACATTTATACCACTGTGTACCCGAAGCCCAGAACTTGCCAAATGAGACTCGAATGCGCATTTCTTTGGGTTCATTTTTAACCCATACACCGCACCTTTCCAAAGACTCCACCTCGTAACTCCGATGACTTTCTCTGGTTTTGGATTTTACTACAAGGTCATCCACATAGTCTTCCACCTCTTTTCCCATCATATCATGAAACACTGCCGTCATGGCCCGTTGGTAGGTAGCACCGGCATTCTTAAGACCAAATGGCATGACCGTGTAGTAGAAATTTCCATAGGGTGTTCAAAAGCTATTTTTTCGGCATCCTTGGGAGACATCTTGATTTGATTATAGCCACTAAATCCGTCCATGAAGGATAGCATGCCTTGACCCGAGGTTGAATCAATCAAGATATCCATGTTGGGCAGCGGGAATTCATCTTTTGGGCAAGCTCGATTGAGATCACGGTAGTCTGTGCATATTTTGATTACCCCAGTTTTCTTCTTCACGGGTACAATATTTGCTAGCCATGTCGGGTGTTTGATTGGCTTGATGAATCCAGCGGCTAGCAGCTTTTCAACTTCCACCTTGATTTGCTTCTCAATTTTAGGATGAAAATTCCTTCGTGGTTGTACAACAGGTCTTGCACCGAGCTCAACATTCAGCGTATGACTTACCAAGTTTGGATTAAGGCCGGGCATCTCTTCATAACTCCAAGCAAACACATCTCGAAATTCTTTCAATAACGACACCAAAGCCTCCCTTTCTTCCCCCGTTAAATGAACACTGACAGAGATGGGTCTTGGGACAGAGGGGTCATCACTTAAATTAATTGTTTCCAGCCGCTCAGCTACTGCCGTTGAGCCATCTTGCATGTGCTTGGGCGCTGTCATTGGTTCTTGGAAAGGACAAGGCAAGGGTGCCTTGCCATTTAGGCTCATGGCTGTCCGCTTGCATAGCTTCTCCACCATACTCTGGCTTTCGTAGGATACGGCCAAGCCTCAATCCCGCCATGTTTATATACAAGGCGCCCATCCGCGTAATAACCTTTGAGCATTGAGGATGATCGTAGGCATGGTTGTTGGCCTCCGAGTGCCTTTTTCTTTCTCGATCAACGATGGTTATGAGCTCCTCGTTGCTCAGATCCCGAATCTCGGTCCACGATGGCAGGTAAGTCCCAGAATTCTTGGATGGGTTGCTTCCGCGCTGTACTTAGTGTAGAATTCTGCCTCGGAGTAGTGAGCTTCGCTTTGATTGAACGGTGCTTGATTCCCTGGTATGCGGAGTGGTCTTAGCCCAATTCTTCCTTTTACACATTGATGGTACGTAGAGACCACAAGTTTATGTTTGTTGAGTCATGGCCTTCCCAACAAAGCATGATAAGCCACATCTACGTCCACCACATAGAACTTGGTAAGTGACCGAACGGGCCCTACCTCCAAATTTACTTGCATATATCCAACCGTAACCTCACTTTGATTCCCAAAACCGCTAATGCTCGTTTGGGACTGCACAATCTTGGATAGTGGAATACCAGCTGCTGTAAGTACAGATAGAGGCAAGATGTTATGAAGAACCCGTGTCTACCAGAGCCCTCCGTATGAACACATCATTGATTTGTCCCTCCAGGTAAAGCGGCCTCCTATGATTCGGGTATGGAACTTCCATGTCCTCGTCTGTGAAAACAATAGCATTGTCATTTTCCAAGAATGACCTTTGAGGTTGAGCAGTGAAGCAATGGGGGTTGGTTCTGCAGAAATATTCATGAGGGCTACAGCAGCTACTTCCCTCGCTTGAGGCCCGAAACCAAGTTGGTCGAAGAGTGACTTAACTCTAGGGTTTCTCTGGAGGACTTGTGAAGCCAGGTCCTGCTTCGAGCCTAGATATTGCTCCATTACAGCTTGCCTCACTTCGTAAGGGTGTGAAATGTCACAGCAGACGTTTCCTGCTGTCGGACTAGGCTCCCTGGCGTTGTTCTTCCAAGATGTCCAACATGAACACCCCATTGTCTGCACACCATCCCATCCATCAGCGAGTGGCCATGGCGTGTCATAGCTTGACGGTTTCGAGTATTTGCACCAGTAAGCTTTATCCATGTTTCCACAAGGCTCCCAAATAGCCTCTGGTGGCTTTGGATCATTCCTCCATAGGTGACACAATTCGTCATCGTCGAGCAAATCATCTGAACACGTAATAACAGCAGCCATTTCTTTCCCCCTCCGTTTTGGCAAAGGGTCCTCATCAATAGCCTGCTTCCTAGAGGGAAGCTCAAGAACTCCCTCATGTATTTTGCCATGTAAGATCCTCCTTAAACTCGACAAGCGGTGGTCTGATGTCCTACAAACCGTGGTAGCGGCGATGTGATCTGGATCACTTTTTCTTCCTGTGAGGACCTTGTAGGGCCCGAGAGGTTTGATCGCGCCACAAGAATCATTGTGTCGAGGATGGCATGAAACTCTTCATCTTTGCAAGGCGGCGGTACGCCTCCTATCTTTCCGCTTTGCGTGAGCTATAGTCGTTAGATGGCTTCTCATCCGTAGCTAACACCTGATGTGATTCCTTCTTCTCACTCCTCCAAATTTCCTTTATCCATGGTTTGACGAACATGCTTGTCTTTCTTACCACTTCCAAGAGGGAAAATTGGCTGATGCCGATATTTTCCAAGTATACTCTATAGTCCGACACAATATTGCCGATGCAAACTCAACAAGTGCCTCCTCATCTTTTTCGTCATAGCAATCGAGAGCCAAGTCCCGGAATCTTCTCGCGAAGTCCACGGATCCTCCCCTTGCTTTTGGCGAGTGTTGTTGAGCTGCGTGGTGGTGACCCTCTCCTCGTCTGAAAATATTTTTACAAAACTCGCTTGCCAAATTGTCCCAGGAACGCATAGAGCCTGGTGCCAATGTGGTGTACCATGTATAAGCCCGATCGGTGAGGCTCTTTGAGAATTCTCGGAGTCGCAGATTATAATCACCAGCGTGTGGCCCCAAAGCATCAAGGAATCGGTTGACATGTTCCTTCGGGCTTCCTTTCCTCCCATCGAAGAGAACAAAGGTTGGTGTTTCGTAACCTTTGGGATAGGGCTGCTGGAGTAAACTTGCTGGGTACGGTGGCTGAGGAATGTACTTCCAATCCTCCTGACTTCGACTAAGCTCCTTTTCCAGCATGGCAACGACATCCTCCTGGTGACAAAAGACGGTCCCTTTGTTCGGACTCTTTCCAAAGAGCGCAGATTCTTCTTAAGGACGCCTATCCTATTCGCTTGACTTGAAGCAAGATTTTTAATTCTTTGATAGTGTCCATCATCTCCTTCTGGTTTCCATGGCCTGTATAGCCGTGATGAGATCAGTGAGGGTGAAGGCTTCCTCACTTGCATGTTCTTGTCCTCTAGAGGAAGCATTTTGCCTTGATTCAGAATCACCATGGTCGGGCCCATCTTGGGAGGCCATGGTATTGCTCCTGGTTTTCTTTCTTGGAGGCATCAGTAAAATGGCAGCTTGTTCCCCAATGAAGTCGCCAATTTATGTAGGGGTTTTTGTTCCAGCCGCTTGACGAATAGGCCTGGGCTGCTGTAGGAAGACAACGAGCAAAATCCCCCAAATGCTTGAGTTCGAAAAACAAGCTCCCAAGAGAGTTTTTAGAAAATCTAATGAGATTTTAAAAGAACACTCTCAGGATCACTTCACTAACACCCAAATAAGCATGAGAATTTCGCTAATGGCTCAGCCTGAGGAGTATGTGGCATGAGAGCTAAGCTTTCATGAGTTTAGCAGTTTGAGAGAGAGAGAGAGAACAACATGAATTTCTTACAGAGGATCAAATCTAAACTGAGAACGAAGGAAAACTTAGCAAGGTTTTATCTCAGGGGAAGAAGAAAACAACGGAGAAATGGGATTGGGTGGCTTGAGTAAATTCCAGATTGCTTGACAAAGCTTGGTCAAGCTCTGGGTCGTTGAGTTGTGGATGTCTTTTCTGGGTAGCAAAAGTCTCCTTTTATAGGCGTTAGGAGCTCTAATTTCGTCTGGTTTTCCTCTTCCTTTTTCCTTGGCAGCTCCTACTTAGCCCTATTTTGATGAATTTTTCCATCCAAGGGGCATGGGTAAGGAACCCTTCATGGTTCCAATGGTTTGACGCAGTTGGGCTTTCCCATAGAGGAAGGCGCCACCTGCTTTCCTTGTGTTTTCTCCTGTGCAGCTTATGAGGAAAAGGGGAGAGATGAAGCCTTTTGTCCGATGGACACTTTTCTCACCCCCATGGATTTCCTCTGGTCTTGCCGTGGCTCCCTTATGACCATTGTTTGGAATTCAAACGGGAATAGGGCTCGACGCCAGATTTTTGCAAGTTGCTGGGCTTGGGCTTGTACATATGGTATTGGGTCCTCTGGCTTTGTTGCTTCTATCGTTTGACAGGCTTTTGTCAAGCTGCTGGAAAGGCTTTCCCTCTAATTCTATTGATGTGGGCTGCTAAATATCTTGGTAGGTTCTTTGGTGTCTTCCTAGAGCATGGGTCAATTTTTTCTCCTCTCTCTCATGCTAACCCATATGCTTGGGTTCTAGGAACGGCTTGAGTTCCAAAGCCCCAAGTGGCTTTGAAACCTACGCCTTGAACCCTCAATGGGCCCCGTGATTGCTTGTTTCCCTCCATACCACAACCTTCTCGAAGCCCTGGTAATTTTGTGGCTTGGGCCCACTTAAGCTCGTGACGTAGCTTGGTATTAGAATGCGCATGATTTCTATGCTCGTGCTTGGGGTTTTATTATGCCATGATAGGCTATAGTCGGGCCAAGTAGTGCCGAATGAGCATGTGAGCGTGATTTAGTAATATCGGTATGTCCTTGGCTCCTTTTGCACATGCTTGTTTAGCATGATTTGTCGCTTGTAGCTTGTGTTGGCGGCTCTTATAAATTTTCTTTTATCCCGATTGAGCTTATTTTGCATCCAATCACTCATATTGGGCTAAGGGTTAATTTGGGCTTAGCCCCTTGGATTTTTGGGCCTCAACAAATATTTAGGCCCATAAATGGGTCAGAGATGGAGCGGAGCACATGAAATCCAACCCAACTAGATTCAATCCGAAAATATGACGGGTCATTAACAACTAGATTCATATCTGATTTGTTGAATTATCCGATACCAGATTGGAATTCTTTTTTCTTTTTTTTTTCATATATACAAATAATTTAAAAATGTTTTTATTTGTTTACAAAATTCACAAGATTGTTATATCAAATTGAATGAAATATATGTTATATCAAATTGGATCGGATTAGACAAGATTCAAATTTGTTCTATTAATTTAACGGGTTAATAGATTCGGAATATACTCGAGTTATTAAATTACGCCACCAAATCCATCTTCTATTCGAGCACTTCCAGCGTGCACCGCCTGATAAGAGAGGGCCCGATTTCTTGTTCCAGCCGCAAATGCAGCTCGAGCAAGGCGTGGCCCACCAACCGGGCAAGCCCATAGGCAAATCCAGCTCGCTTTGCTGCCTAGGCAAGTGACGTAATGTGGACATCATTATGACGTCAGCAACCAATTAAAATAATAAAACATTTGAAAAAAAAAAACCAAAAAATTCAATTTTATTTATTTTATTTATAAATACCTAGCCATATTCTTAACTTCCGACACCAAAACCCTAAACCATATAAAAATTAATCATTTATGTATAAATAAAAATAAAAATAATTTAAAGTGAATAGTAATTGCCTTTTACCATAGCAATGAGTGGAAACACACTTTGCCTTTTGTAAGAACTGACACTATTCATATGAATAGTAACACCCCTTACCCTCTGCCATGAAAATGGGTGAAAATGCTCTTAATTACATCGGATTCGGATCAAAATTAGATCCATTGACAGCTCTAATAATATTGCAAATGGATATTTGACTATTCAATAGTTTTCAAGTCTGATTGCAATAGCAAGAGTGATCTAATCAATGACCCTTTAATAGTTTTCTCTTTCCCGGGTAAATAAGTCCGTAGAGTTGGCTTGTGTGCTGCAAAGTTGCAACATCGCAATCAAAGAAAGGGTCATGTTATGTAATTGGAAGAGGCAAAGACAAGGGTGCAGATTTAAAAACAGCAAATCACATAAACCTAGCTTAACGCTCACAAACGAAATGACGCCACGTGGCAAACTTTAGCTATATGTTGTTGCGCCTAATTGTCTTGCCAACACAGAAATGAAACAAAATCTTATAAAAAATGTTCATAGTGCCTGTTTGTACAGGGCATTGTTATTAGTTAATTCGGCAAGTAATGACACTAGGATTTAGTCGCTGCCCACAACCAATTCTTTATAATTACTTTGCAATTAACTCATATATGTTCACATACGGGTTCTAAAATTTCAATAATTCAATTGGGCAGTCAAATGATATCGAATTCAAGTGATTTTTTTTTTGTGTGAGATGATCTTTGATTGAGTATCTACAAAACGGTTTGAATTTGTGAAATATAATACGGAGTGAGCTCTATGAGGTGTCCCTCAAATAAACTTATTTGAGAGATCCCTCAACCGAAGCTCCCCGTATATATATATATATTGTCGTCTTGTTGTAGAATTAGTTTATGCTCATAGGAATTTTCAATGAGATGGAGCATCTTGTTGGCTTCTTTATTGATCCCACTTTGTAGCCAATTGACGTAAGCCTTGTTAGAAGCTAATTAATTAGATTAGCAACTATAAAAAAATGAATTTATGTGCATAATATAATGCAAGAGTGAAAGTAACTTTTTGTCCCCTCCAAAACAACAACTGTGATCTTAGGAGTTATACAGAAGAGAAGAGATCCTTAGAGACGCCGAATAGAACAAGTCAGCATTGTTTTTAACAACCCCCACTTGGCACAATCTCACCAAAGCCGGCCTTGGCATTCCCTACCTTCTCTTAAACTCCAAACTTTCCACCTTTACTTCCTTCCATATTTCTCAATCTCCCTGCCTCATTTTTTTCATGGTTTTTCTTGTCTACCTCCTAACTGTTTCAATCCCAGAAATATTACCCATTAGTTTAAGTTTGTATCCAAACTGAAAAATCAATCAAGATATGGACAGGCTCATAAGTTTGGAGCCATCAAATTTTGTTGCAATAAGGATCGAACCGGGACAGAAATGCTACGGCCAGCTTACTTTGCGCAACGTTATGTACACCATGCCGGTGGCCTTCAGGCTTCAACCGCTGATCAAGAATCGCTTACACGGTGAAGCCCCAATCCGGGATCATATCTCCCCTAGAGAAATTGACCATAGAAATTGTGTATCATCTTCCTCCAGGGTCAAGCCTCCCTGACTCATTCCCTTATTGCCATGACTCTTTTCTTTTGCATAGCGTGGTTGTGCCCGGGGCAGCCATCAAAGACTCTTCGTCCACGTTTGATGCCGTTCCAAGTGACTGGTTCACCACGAAGAAGAAGCAAGTGTTCATAGATAGTGGTGTGAAGGTTATGTTTGTTGGTTCACCTATTTTGGCACAACTTGTGGCAGATGGTTTGATGGATGATATTCGGGAAGTTCTTGAGAAGAGTGATCCTTCTTGGAAAGCAGCCGACTCGGTGGATTCAGAGGGTCAATCTTTGCTTCACTTGGCTATTAGTCAAGGCCGGCCTGACCTTGTCCAGCTACTTCTCGAGTTCGAGCCTGATGTAGAGGCTCAGAGCCGGTCAGGGTCTAGCCCACTTGAAGCCGCCGCTTCATGCGGGGAGGCCTTGATCGTGGAGCTTCTATTGGCCCGGCGTGCAAGCACTGAAAGATCCGAGTCCTCTACTTGGGGTCCCATTCACCTAGCGGCAGCAGGTGGGCACGCGGAGGTTCTTAGGCTTCTTATAATCAAAAGGGCTAATGTTGATGCAGTGACAAAGGACGGTAGCACGGCTTTACACCTTGCAGTTGAGGAGCGAAAAAGGGATTGTGCCAGGCTCTTAATGGCGAGTGGGGCAAAAGCTGAAGTTTGTGACAGCAGAGACGGCGATACTCCTTTACACATCGCTGCCGGGTTGGGGGACGAGTACATGGTGAAGCTGTTGCTGCAAAAGGGTGCTAATAAAGACATTAGAAACTTTGCAGGCCGAACAGCATATGATGTTGCCTCGGAGAACGGGCACACAAGGCTGTTTGATTCGCTTCGACTTGGCGATAGCTTGTGTATTGCTGCGAGGAAGGGTGAGGTGAGAACAATTGTCAGGCTGCTTGAGACAGGGCGCAGCCATCAATGGAAGAGACCAACATGGGTGGACAGCTTTGCACAGAGCTTGTTTCAAAGGGAAAATCGATGCGGTTAGAACGCTGCTCGAGAAGGGCGTGGATGTGGATGCTAAAGATGAGGATGGATACACGGCCTTGCACTGCGCAGCCGAGTCGGGGCATGCGGATGTGATAGAGATGTTGGTGAAGAAAGGAGCTGATGCTGAGGCTCGAACTAATAAAGGTGTGACTGCACTGCAGATTGCTGAGTCTTTGCACTATGTTGGGATTACAAGGATACTTGTTCATGGAGGAGCCACAAAAGACAATAATATGGCACGTCTCCTGTCACCGGCTTCAGTTACATTTGGGAAGAAGTCTATGGGTCTAGAGGAGGAGCTCAAGGGAGGGATGAAGAAGAAATCGAGTCGAGCTAGGGCTCTTCGTGGGAGCTTCGATCGTTCTATGCCATTGGCTGTTCTGTAGCTATGCTGGATTATGTTTGGGGGTATGGATGTTTTGTTGAATTAGGGCTTGTCACATTTGGAGGTCACAATGACTCTGCTTTTGTCTCAAAGTACGTATCTGCAGAACAAGTTGTAGACTTATTCATAATATTTGCATTCTAAAACACCTTCAAAATTGATTGTAATTCCCTAGCTATATGTTAATAAATATCGTATGTATTGTATATGTCATAACATCTACTGGATACAGGAGAGGCAAAAGACAAAATGACAGCATGATCATTGCTTTGGTTTGCTCGGATTTTTGCCCATTCCGCATGTTTTTATTGTAGTAATCTTACAAAATGAATATAATTATCACTGCTGTTTCTGGAGCCCATAATCTTTTGCATAGTGTGGTAGTATCTAGCAAGGCCGAGATAAACTCTCAGGCCAGCCTTTCAACGATTGTGTGATACAATTTATGGAACGACATAAATAAAATGACCCAAATTATTAGTCCAGATAAACTTTCTGCCCAAAATAAAAGGATAAAAGGAAAAATTAGGACCGGTTTGGTGGTGTTTTCAGAGGCCGTTTTGTGTTTTTATTCTCAGAATATGATTGTGATTTGTGTTCGGTGGTGAGGGTGAGAAAATACAGATTTTTTTTACTGAAGACAGATTCTAAGTTTTAGTTATATAAGTCAGAAAACGTTAAAATGATGTTTTCACTTTGGCATCTTGACATTGTAGTTGGTGGCAATATCCTTCCAAACAATCGGCGCAACATCAACTTCAAAAAGTGCACCAACTTACAACTGTAAAACAAGGCTTATTTATACTAATATTCCCTGATATTACGGTCAAATATAATATTGTCTCCTCAAATTTAAAGTAGCCCATTTACTCTGCTTAATCGTGGTTTGGTGACCCACTTTGTCTCCTACCGTCAATTTCGTCTAAAAGTCTATTAACTATGATGACGTGATAGAGGTGTTTTTGTAATTTCATACACATGGATCATTATCCACCAATTGAACGGTGACGTGGCAACTAGAGTACACTTCCATATAGACAAAGATATAATTAAATATTATAATTATTAAAACTATAAAAAACAATTAAAATAAAGCATATAAAAAATTGGTTAATTATCTCTCTCCCTATATCTCTCTTCCCCTCCTCTCTCTTCGAATAGCTTCACAGCCCATCAACACCATCGAAGGCTTCACAACTTCGTAGATCCGATGGCTTAATCGAGTAGAAGCTAACCTGCTGTAACCTGGTCTTGGCGTTGTCACCGCTCGACACCGTAATCGAAATGCTCGGGAACATAGTGGTTTTCCGTCATCCCCAGCTGCTCTCTCTCTCTCTCTCTCTCTCTCCCTTCTCTTCCCCAATCTCTTACAATCTTTGCTACAAAACCCAAACTAAGGGTTGACAAGAAAAACTCAAATTAAGGAGTTTTGTGGGCATGAGAGCGTTGGATGTGGGCATGGTTTGAGAGAGGAATTTTATGGGTGGTTGCGGAAATTTGGGGCTGCAGTGGATTTGGTGGGTAGCGGGTTTTGGGTAATTGATTGGGTTATTGTTTGTGTATATTGTTTGGGTTGGTGTTATATTCTCATGAGTTTTTCTAGAATTTTAATTGAAGAAGAATATTGATTTCTTGGTTTTTGGGGCTTTTTTTTTTCTTTTTCTTTTCAATGATGGTGGTGATACTGTTGAGAGTCGTTTGTGAGGTAAAATACCTCTAGGCCGAGCTAGGCCAAACCACAGTGTTAGTGGTCGAGCTGGGCTAGACCACGGTGTTAGTGGTCGGGCTCGAGCCAGGTGTAGGAGTTAGGTACTGATCTTATGTCAGTCACTGAAATATCTCATTTGTTGCAATACTTCCTAAAAAAAGTTCTTCCATTGGACTGAGAAGGTAAAGGAAGAAAGCGAGTTGGAGTGTGAATTCCTCATCCTCAAATCAGCTCTTTCCGTGGGTTGTTGGCCCTAAGTAATTTAATTGTAGGAGTTAAATCTTACTATACTTTTCGGGATTTGAGAATTCCCAAGGAAGTTGGGATGTTTCGGGATCACCAAGACGCCAATCTAAATAGAGTCCTAGTCCGAGGAGGATTAGGATGTTTTGGAGTCCTAATTCGAGGAGAGCTGGTTTGCTCTAGAGTCCCACTTCGAGAAGGATTAGGTCGTCTAGGATGATATAAAAGGCTAAGGCCATCCTTCGTAAAAGGTATGCAATTCTAAGCACTAAAACCTATTGTGCAATTTTACTCTCAAACACTCGACTGACTTAAGCATCGGAGGGTCCTTGGCCGGCACCACATCGGTGTCACCCACTGAGGCTATCTTGTTTTACAGGTTCTGGAGGACGACTTGGTTAGTCACGCTAACCTAGTTTGGAAGAATTGCCCGACCTCAATCTTGAAGAGGTCATCTTCTGTTGAACCAATTTTAGGCATCAACAGTTTGGCGCCGTCTGTGGGAATCGACATCTTGCTGATTTCCATCTAAGTTTTTAGACAACAACCACTTGCTTGACACCATGAGTCAAGAGTCCGACCACAGTGAACCCGTCACCCCTGTTGCGCCTATTAAGGGGAGGAAGAAATCCAATCGCTTAACTAACATCGAGACCTACCTGAAGGAGATGAGGAGAGATATTAATGAACTCCGTGACCAGAAAAATGAGGTCGGAGGAGGAGCCGAGAAGACCTACACAGGAAGGCAGCGAAGGCTAGAAGAGTGGTGTTAAGAACATGGAGATAGTAAACAAGGCGGACCCCAACGCTGAGGCAAACTTCAACTTGAAAGACAGAATGATGAAGAGGGGGAGAGCCGTCCCCGATCTCCCAATGGAACGAACCGTGAGAAGCTGATAACTTTCGAACCTAGCCTTCGCGAATCATTCTCTGGTTTCTCTCGCATGCCAACCAAAAGCTAGAGGGAATACCTTGATCTAAGGGATTTGCTTGAGGCAAAGAAGGCTCAGTACATCCGACCTCGTAATCGCGATCGTGAAGTCGATCGTGATCATGAAGTCAATCATGGTCGTGATCGTGATCGGGAAGTGGATCAGTCTGAAGTCCGCCCTAATAGAGATGAGCAAGCTGGAGAAAGTAGAATTTTGGAGGCCATGAAGCGAATGCAAGATGAGATGGATCGGAAGCTGGAACTCCGCCTAACAGCCCTCGAGCATGAGAGAGGTCCAGGACCTCTCGACCTGGTCACGACAACTGACACCCTACCATTCACTAGGGACATCCTTGAATTCAAGCTCCCAAAAGATTTCAAACAGCCTAAGATGCGATTCTATGATGGGACCACTGATCCGGTGGACTTCTTAAACGACTTCGGTTACTGGATGAATATGAAGGATGCCGAGATGCCATGAAATGTCGTGGCTTTTCCTCTGCTCTTAGAAGGATCAGCTAAGGATTGGTTCAAGTCCTGAAGCTGCACTCCATCACCATTTGACTCGCTCAAACAGAGCTTTGTGAACCAATTTTTATCTACCTCAAAGAAGAGATACCCACCTAACTACCTCCTCAGCATCAGGCAGGGCCCTAAGGAGAAGTTGCGAGACTACATCAACCGTTTCAATCGAGAAGTAATTAGCATCCTTAGTTGCTCCAAAGATACGGCCTATACTGCTCTTCTAGCTGGGTTCCGGAGAGGACCTTTCCTGTTCCATGTCAACAAGTTTCCATCTAAGAGTTATGAGGACTGGTGTCCGAGGCGTATCGTCATGCCATAGCTGAGGAGATGACATATGATACACCAGAAGGAAAGGACCCGTCGCAGCCTAGTGTAGGAGATAAATGGAGAGAAGATCGGAATGATGTACGCGAGAAGCCAGACTACAAGAAAGGAAGATTTGAGAATTCTAGACTAGGTGAGAGAGATCAAGATCGGCCACAAAATCTATTTCGACCACGGTTCGACAACTACACCCCATTGAATGCTAATTGAGAGGA
The DNA here is from genome assembly GCF_029339155.1 of Prunus mume. Classification (NCBI taxonomy): domain Eukaryota; kingdom Viridiplantae; phylum Streptophyta; class Magnoliopsida; order Rosales; family Rosaceae; genus Prunus; species Prunus mume. The sequence goes on from NC_142705.1 coordinate 22,982,747, forward strand.
GGTCTTCTTCCACATCCAAACAGAAGTTACCGAAACCACGACCTTCGAGGTTTTCCAAGGGGCGAAAGGATCCAAATCGATATTGCAGATATCATCTCGAGAACGGTCATACGACAGACCAATGTTACGAACTCCAGGATGAGATTGAAGCATTAATCAGTAGGTCGTCTAAGCCGATTTAGTGGGTGAGAAGAAGCAAGCAGAGCCACATGACAATGCACCAGATAAGAAACCACGTGCTATGAAAGACATCAATGTTATCTCAGATGGAGCAACCCTATTTGGGGACTCCAACAAAGCATGAAAGGAGTATGCGCGACGTACCCCAGGTGGACTCGAGGCCCTTTATATTGGTCTAGGCTATCGAACTCCGAAGTCACCCAAGCTCGGGTGCTCAGCGATCACCTTTAACGAGGAAGAGGAAAGAGGCGTAGTTCACCCGCATGATGACCCATTCATAGTCCAAGCTGAGATCGCAAATTGTTGTGTGAAACGGGTTTTCATTGACACAGGCAGTTCGGTTAATATCATCTTTACATCAGCTTTCGAACAGATGGAAATATCACGAGAAGAGCTCGCCGCTGGTCACTCCCTTGCTCGGGATTCACTGGGGACAACATCAACCCTATTGGAAGCGTCACACTACCTCTGTCACTGGGAACAGCACCCCAACGGACAACGGTTTACACAACTTTTCTAATAGTTGAATGTCCTTCTGCTTATAATGTCATTTTAGGTAGGCCAGCCTTATGCTCTCTCCTAGCCTTCATCGCTAGCTACATGCTCTTGATGAAATTCCCAACCAAAGCTGGTGTGGGATATGTAAAGGGTGACCAACAAAAAGCTAGGGAGTGTTATGTCATGGCATCCAAGCAGAGAAGGAAGGAAAAGATGGAGATGTACACCATCGAGGAAGATGGAATAGACCGTGAGGTCGAGCTCGACCCACGAGAAGGTACCAATAAACAACAAGCAATGCCATGGAGGGGACCTAGAGAAAGTGCAAATCGATGATAATCACCCAGATCGGATAGTCAAGATTGGTGCCCAACTACCACCTCAAATTCGTGATGACCTGACAAACTTCCTACGTGAGAACGTTCAGGTATTTGCATGGTCGTATGAGGACATGCCGAGAATAGATCCTAAGATCATATCACACCGTCTAAGTATCGACCTTGCCTTCAAGCCAATCCGCCAAAAACGTTAAGCTTATGATGCAGAATGGTATACTGCCACGAAGGAAGAGGTGGACAAGCTCACAAAGATTGGTTTCGTTCGTGAAGTCAACTATCCAGGTTGGTTGGCCAACGTGGTCATGGTGAGGAAGACACCTGTAAAATGTGAATGTGCGTTGACTTCACTGACCTGAACAAGGCGTGTCCCAAAGATAGCTTCCCATTACCCCGTATTGATCAGCTCGTCAATTCAACCGTAGGCCACGAGCTCTTTAGTTTCTTAGACGCATACTCGGGGTATAACCAAATTTTGATGTACCCCCCATATCAGAAGCACACCTCATTCATCACAGACCGAGGTCTTTATTGCTACAAGGTCATGCCATTCGGTCTCAAAAACGCTGGTGCGACATACCAGCGACTTGTTAACCAGATGTTTGCCAACCAGATTGGGAAGAATATGGAGGTGTATGTCGATGACATGCTAGTAAAGAGTGTCACGGTTGATCATCATATTCAAGACTTAGCTGAAACCTTCAAGGTATTAAAGAGGTATAAGATGAGGCTTAATCCCGCCAAGTGCGCCTTCGGGGTTAGCTCGGGAAAATTCCTTCATGGTCAGCCAGCGTGGCATTGAGGCGAATCCAGAAAATCCAAGCTCTGCTTAACATGACGTCGCCTAGGACTTTAAAAGAAGTGCAAAGCCTAACAGGTTGTGTGGCTGCACTAAATCGATTCATATCTCGAGCTACAGACCGTTGTCAACCATTTTTCCAAGCTATAAAAGGGAGGACGAAACTCATTGATTGGACCCCTTAGTGTGAGCGAGCTTTTCAAGAGTTAAAGGAATACATGGGAAAACCCCATCTTCTGTCCAAGCCTGAACATGGGGAAGATTTGTTATTGTACCTATCTGTGTCCTCCACAGCGGTAAGCTCTGCTCATCAGAGAGGTGGGCAAGGTTCAACACCCTATGTATTATGTGCCGAGCTCTCCAAGATGCCGAAACAAGGTACCCTAGATCGAGAAGTTGGCCCTCACCCTTGTTAGTTCAGCTCGGAAGTTAAGACCTTACTTCCAATCTCATACCATCGTCGTGCTGACCAACCACCCATTGAGGCAGGTCTTGCAAAAGCTTGAGACCTCATGTCGGCTCATCAAATGGTCAATTGAACTAGGTGAATTTGATATCATATACCGCTCACTAGAAGCAGTCAAGGCTTAAGCTGTGGCCTATTTTCTTTCTAAGTTCACTAATGTACAACCACCATCATTGTCGACCGATCAGCTTGAGATGAGCATGGAGAAGAAGATACAACCTAACTTTTCATTTTGGATTCTACATGTTGATGGTGCTTCAAATCAGCAAGGAAGTGAAGACAATGAGACCCAGTATGCCTTACTGTTTGGGTTCAAGGCCTCGAATAATGAAGCTGAGTATGAGGCACTCCTTACAGGGCTTCGCCTAGCCTCCGAGCTTGGGGTTCAACAGCTGCGCATTTTCAGCGACTCCCAGTTGGTAGTAAATCATGTCACTAAAGAACACCAAGATCGAGATAAAAGCATGCGTGCCTACCTGGCCGAGGCCAAGAAGTTGTTGGATGATTTCATTGGTTATGAAATCATTTAAATTCCTCGGCTCGAGAATGCAAAAGCTGACTCCCTTGCTCGATTGGCATCTTCTTTCGATATCGACCTGGGGAGATCCATCCCGGTGGAATTCTTGGAGAAACCTAGCATTGAGGAAGATCGCGAGGGTATGTTCCATATTAGTTCCGAGCCAACTTGGATGGATCCAATACGTGATTATCTAACTCATGGATTCCTACCTGAGGACAAAGCAGAAGCTCGACGTGTACGGTATAGGTCATCCCAATATCTGATCATCAACAACAAGTTGTATAAACGAGGTTTCTCTTTGCCATACCTGCGATGCCTGACACCAGATGAAGCTAACTCTGTGCTTCGTGAAATCCACGAAGGTGTTTATGGAAATCACTCAGGCACTCGATCTCTTGCCCACAAAGCCCTCAGACAAGGATATTATTGGCCAACACTCCAAGCTGATGCTAAGAAGATTACTCAAACCTGTCCCAAATGCCAAGAATACACAGTGGTTCCCCATCAACCACCAGAGAATTTGACTTCAATTAGTAGTCCTTGGCCTTTTGCTCAATGGGGAATTGACCTAATTGGCCCTATGCCAAGGGGAAAAGGTCAGACCAAGTTTGCAATTGTTGCAGTGGACTATTTCACCAGGTGGGCTGAGGCTGAACCCCTATCTACAATAACCGAGAAGAACTGCACCGCTTTCCTTTGGAAGAACATCATATGTTGATTTGGTATCCCATACTCCATGGTTACCGATAATGGTAAACAATTTGATAATGCCAAGCTTCGTGAGTTATGTGCAGAGCTCAACATCAAGCATTTCTTTGCATCTCCTGCTCATCCTCAAGCTAATGGCCAAGTCGAAGCAATCAATAAGTTGATAAAAAAAGAACTTGAAGACAAGGTTGGAAGTGCTAAAGGAGCATGGGCTGAACTATTACCCCAAGTCCTTTGGGTTTACAGAACTTCACATCGAACATCCACGGGGGACACACATTATGCCCTTGCTTTTGGAGCTGAAGCCGTAGTGCCTGTCCGAGATTGGAATAGCTACACAGGGTGGAAGTGTTTCAGGCTGAAGCAAATGATGATCAGATGAATCTCAACCTGGATTTAGTAGATGAACGACGGGACCATGCTCAGCTGCACAATGCCTCATACCAACAACGTGTAGCTCGCTACTACAACTCCCGTGTCAAACATCGAGCTTTCCAGGTTGGTGACCTGGTACTCCGCAAGGTCATACTTGCTACTCGCAAACCTTTAGATGGAAGCTTGGGACCGACCTAGGAAGGGCCTTACCATGTCATTAAAGTTGTACGCCCGGGCACTTATCGACTAAGGGATCTCAAGGGAACAAATCTGCCTCATCCTTGGAATGCTGAACATTTAAGGAAGCATTACCAATGACTTCCTCGTCGTCTACATGCTCTTAGAGTTAGATCATCAGTTTGAGATTCAGATTTTTCGTTTTGTTTCTTTTCATTCGATGTAGGACTATCTTGTTATGATAGCTCATAAGTTAGCTTTTAGTTCTTCAACTTAGTTAGCCAGCGTGCGAGCTTGCTCTTGTTTTGTTTTCAATTTTTTACTAGTGAATAAAATTGGGATTCCTTTTCCAGCGTATTGTCTCTCCAAGCCTTAACAAAGTAACTCAAAGGGGCGCATTCAGGTCAGGATGAAATCAAGCTCTAAAGGTTTGCCAAGCTCAGATGGACGAAAGGTCTGAGCTATATTTTTATTAAGCTCATATGGACGAAAGGTCCAAGCTATATTTTTTTTTTATCAAGCTCGTATGGACGAAAGGTCCGAGCTATATTTTTTATAAAGCTCATGTGGACGAAAGGTCCGAGCTATATTTTTATCGAGCTCATATGGACGAAAGGTCCGAGCTATATATATATATATATATATATATATATTATCAAGCTCGTATGGACGAAAGGTCTAAGTTATATTTTTTATCAAGCTCGTATGGATATATATATATATATATATATATATAAGAAAGGAATCTGGGGGGGGCGTATCAGCTTCCATATGGGACCTCTGTTTGTAGGAAATAGGTGTGCTTTTGTATATATATAAGCACTCACGACACATCTCATATAGACACAAACATATATATATGGCATATTATATATTTCCTACAAACAGCTGACATGAGGTCCCAAACATTGTTAAACATCAATTCATATATGGCCTCCACTAAGAAGCAACAGGACAGCAGCAAGAAGACACGCGTGGGTCCAGATAAAAAGATAAACAGGAAAGTATGGATTTCTCTTTGCAAAATAAAATGATGGGAGCTAATATGTTCAGTTCAGAAATGGGGGCTGGTGGTAGCATAAAATAAAAATAGGGTGGTGATGAGATCTTACCTCCTTGGATGTGTTGGTGTTGCTGGTATCAGATTTCAGACCTCTCCCATTCCTTTCTTCTCCAAATAACAATTAGGTTAGGGGCTAATACCTTCTCACTCTTTGCTATGCGTTTTCGGGGGTCCGACCGCAGCTTTTGGGGTTATTCTCATTTCAAAATGGGGCTGTCTTGGAAAGCTAAATTTTTTAGCCCCCCACCAATGCAAACTTGCCACGTGGCGTCCTCACCATGAGATATTTTCAACCATCATTTTTGTTATTCTCAAAGACACACAAGTCTGAAATCAAATATCGTCTGTACAATTCAAACTCAGATAATTGTACACAGGCAGCCACACAGTAGTTAACTCGAGATGAGGCAAGCATCAGGTTTTATTATTCTCTTTTGCGCTAAATTCTTATTCTCCCCACCAGTAACCAAGTCCTTTTGCCAAGCTCATTTTTGTGGAAACTTGGGGGACTCCTGGTGCCGACTGGTGACACAGGAAATATTTAAAAATTATTTTATAACTTAATATTGCTAGCTCGGCCAAATTATTAAAGTACAACTCCCCACACAAAACTCTCTTGTCTGGGGACTTGGGGGGCTTATGTTTGTGAGGTAAAATACCTCTAGGCCGAGCTAGGCCAAACCACGGTGTTAGTGGTCAAGCTGGGCTAGACCACGGTGTTAATGGTGGGCTGGGCTCAAGCCTGGTCACCCTATACTTTTCCACCCTGACCCATGTGGACTCGTGGGCCCATTTGAGCTCAGCCTCGGTGCATATGAGTTTGATTTACGTTGTGTACACTCAAAGGACTCCCAATCCCAAGGAAGTTGGGATGTTTCGGGATCACCAAGACGCCAGTCTAAATGGAGTCCTAGTCCGATGAGGATTAGGATGTTCTGGAGTCCTAATTCGAAGAGAGCTGGTTTGCTCTAGAGTCCCACTCCGAGAAGGATTAGGTCGTCTAGGATGATATAAAAGGCTAAGGCCATCCTTCGTAAAAGGTATGCAATTCTAAGCACTAGAACCTATTGTGCGATTTTACTCTCAAACACTCGACTGACTTATGCATCGGAGGGTCCTTAGCCGGCACCACACCGGTGTCACCCACTAAGGCTATCTTGTTTTACAGGTTCTGGAGGACGACTTGGTTAGTCACGCTAACCTAGTCTGGAAGAATTGCCCGACTCGATCTCGAAGAGGTCATCTTCTGTTGAACCAATTTTAGGCATCAACAAGAGTATTGCTGAAAGGTCAAGCATGTGCAAGTGAACAAGGTGGAAGAGAGTGTTGCTAGAGTTGATGGAATGAGAAAGACAGCTGCTTCGGAGGGTCAAGGACGATAACATGGCCAGAGTCCTTATCGCACTCGACATCGTCTCATGAACTAGGGATCATCATTTGGACTGTGACCCGTGGGCTGAAGTGGGCAGCCTAAGGACGTTAGGCCAAGCCCGTGCTAAGATTGGGTAGAATTTGGGGCTAGTATATGAAACCCTCGACCTGGCCCCATGAGCCCTTTTAGGCCCGGCCTGAAAAAGCCCAATTAGGCTTGGCCTAGCTGCCCCGACAATAAATAATAATAGTATAGACATATAAATATGGCTTAATTATGTACATGCCTGTGCTTTCCAACTTATCTCAGTTATCACTGTGGTGGAAAACGTCTCAAAGTACCCCAATGTGCAAAATGTCTCACGTTACCCTTTCCGTTTTTGAAGTTCCGTTCTGAACGTTCGTTCATCTCCCAAAATTCCAAACAGCAGCTCCTCCCATTTGTTACCGTTCATCGCACGTTTTTGGGCTGCCATCGCCTCCTCCGGCCACCCCAAGCGACGACATGGATATCAAAAGAACCAAAGACGTTGTCCTCTACCACCCTCACATCTCAACCGCTGCCAACCATCGTCTGGATCACCAAAAAGTAAGAAATTGGCCGGTTTTTACCTAAAATCTCCATTGCTCGTTCGGGCGATTCCGAGCACCATTTTCTTCGATCCAGGTATGATTTTTCAACCTCTCGAGTTGTTCTTGCTGCTAGTTGTGTTGGTTAGGAGAAATTTCTGAGTTTTGGAGGGTAAATAAGCGATGAACAGTAATAAAGGGAGGGCTACTGTTCGGAATTTTGGGAGATGAACAAAGAATATTCAGAACGGAACTTCAAAAAGACGGAAATGGTAACGTGAGACGGTTTTTGCACATTGGGGGTACTTTGAGACGTTTTCCACCACAGTGGTAATCTGAGATAAGTTGAAAGCACAGGCATGTACATAAGCCTATAAATATTCAAATATGTCCACAAAAAAAAAAAAAAAAAAAAAAAAAGAAACCAAGCCCAATACACCAAAGGTTCTATTCACAGTGAGCTAATGCAACATGCAAAGCCTGGAAAGCAAAAACAAGAAGAAAAAAATTGTAATAACCTGATCCTAATTTAATATTTAATTATTCAATAAAAGATAATTTTATCCCAAAAATATTTTAATGATTTAAAAGTTGACTTCTTGTTTGGGAAAGAATCTGGGGTTTTTTAGGAGCATCGTTGCGTAGAGCACATTGAGATGAGTCTGTAGACACATAGTGGACTCAAATCGGAGTTATAACAAAGAAGTTATTATCTATGGAAGCCCAGTGGCATAACTGTAAATATTTCGAAGTTCAGTTTTTAAAAACCCATAATTTTCTTCATCTCTTCTCCTTCACAAGCAGCCAACTTCAGACAGAGATTATAATCAGCAACCCAAAAGCCCATATATCCTTTCCATTTTCTCCAGCAACTCAAGTATTCTCTTGTCCACTTTCTATGCTCCAACACGAATGAGGGTTTAGCCCCAACGTATTCCAAAATCCTGAATCTATCTCTGACTAACGGTGCTTCTTGGAAAAGCACACCTACTTCCGGTGAAAATGTGTTTTAAAATGAATATGCAAAATGTGTTATAAAAATTATAATTTTCCTCTTTCCATAAAGCCAAATACAAAAACCTTTATATTATAAATAACATATAAACAAATTAGAAAACTATTAAGATACAATGAACTTGAAAAAAAACAAAATAAATTATAAGTAAGAAGGTGAGCTTGGTACGGTGAAGTACGTCAAAAACGCTGTCATAAAGCCTTTGTATCATTTCTACGTGCAGGTTTTGACGGTCTACAAGACTCCAAGATATGACCCTAATACACATAGTGGGCTCAAATACATGCATGTTAAGAGCTGATTGGGATGAGAGGAATATAAGCTTAAAGACAAACCCAATTTGGGCTACACTTCCTTGTTAGTCTAGTTTCATAGGTCACCTTGAAAGCCTTATTTTAGCGACCTACATAGCTCAAATGAGAAGACATCCTTGATAGACATTGTTCCAATGGGTGTCTATTATAACATATCCAAATTTCAACCCCATTGGATAAATCGGGAGTCCTCCGCATGTCAAACACCCAACTCAGTACATAGAAAAGTCCTTATTGGCTGCTATCACATTTAGGCCCCGTTTGGTTGGCTGAACTGGATTGATTGAGATTGAACTTGGAGTGTTAGACTGGACTGGGTTGGATTGAGCTAGACTTCAAGTCCTATTGAGTTGTTTGGTAAAGCACTAGATTGGACTAGACTTAAGTCCAATCCATTTTTTGGTACAAGGCCACACTAGACAACATTGGACTTCATTTTTTTAAAATTTCAAAATTAATTTACATTTTATTAGATTATTTAGCATCATAAAAAATTACTTTTTTTTTTTTTTTTGGTGTTGGAATCATAACAAATTTTAAAAAACGCATCAAATTACACAACTAATATTTATATAGAAAAATTACAGAACCAATACATTCAACGAGATTGGGACTTCAATAAAAATAAAAATATATAATAATAATAAATAAATAAAGAGATTAGATCATGAACACTCAGAGAAAAAAACTACAATACAAACTGCAATTTAGAAACTTTTTTTTATCGCTTATTTCATTTACTAAATTTTCTGAAGAAACAAACATGACCCATCATCTTTGATAAATAAAATAAATAAATAAATAAATAAAATACATAACCCATCATCGTAAAGAAAAGGGACAAGGAATTACAAAACCAATATTTATTATATAAAAAAAAACATACAAATCTGGGATTCTTTCGTAAAGAAAAGGGTAATTCCGAATTCTGATTTGAATTCAGAGAAGAAAAAAAAAGGTGAAATTTCTAATTTGAATTCTCAAAGCCTTTGATCCATGGCTTCTCGTAGGCAGAGAAGAGACAGGAGACATGAGAAACAAAATTGTAGTCTTTTTTGGAGGAAAAGAAAATTGTAGTCTAGCCAAAAAAAAAAAAAAAAGGTAATTCGAAACAAAATGAAAAAAAAATCTAGATATTTCATATATGAAAGACAACATTCAAAACAAAAACAAAAACAAAAAAATCACAGATGAGAGAAAAAACTAATGGCAATCATCAAAACATCTCAATATTTAGCATTTAAATAAAAAATTTAGAGAGAAATCTGAGATGAGAGATGAGAGATGATAGTTGAGAGGAGAGGAGAGAAGAGAGAATAAAAAAAAATCATAGCTCCATAGATGCATTGAGGAAATAAATCTACCATCATAATGGCACAAAGAGGTGTAAGTCACAGGGGAGAATAAAAAGAAGAAAAAGAGACAATGAGAAGAATGAGGTACTTTGGGCACGCAATGAAAGTCGGAGGCTGAGGCTTCGAAACCCATGGTTCCGCTTGGGTTTATAAAACCCTCATTCACTGGATTGGTATCCGATCAAAATATTAGGCCCAACCAGTCCAAGTGTGCATTTAGGCTCACCAAATAACAGATAGGATTTTAGTCCATTTTAATTGGAGAAGTCTAGTCTAGTCCAGCCTACCAAACATGGCCTTAATGTGGCCACATCCTGTAGCCATGTGTTGCACATAAGAACAGCCACACATGAGAGACAAATTAGCTTGGGAACTCAGAAAAAGGAACAAAAGTCAAGCTTACCATGAGGAGACCAAGAAGAAAGTCCACTAAAAGCATTTATTGAGTAGCTAAGGCAGTTGGGCATCAACTGAGAGAGGTGTGATTCACCAGCCAAAAGGGAGGACGAATTTGGCACTCTATAAATAGAGAGCTCCAGCACATTCATCAGACACACTCATTCATTCATTACTCATACACACATTCAGATTCTATTATTCACCACAAAGAGAGAAGAGAGCTAGTTGCAGAGGAAGGAGAGCTTGGAGCAGTCCTGGGAACTACCTTGCTGCCACCAGCTAACTCTTCTTTTCTCTTTATTCTCTCTATGTATGTCTTATTTTTTATATTTATAGTTATGTCTAACTAATTCATTTAGTTAGGGCTTAATATCTAAAACCCTCAACCTGGCCTGACTGAGCCCATTTAGGCCTGGCCTGAAAAAGGCCAATTAGGCTCGGCCAATCCCGGCCCGACAATAAATAATAATAGTATAGATATATAAAAATATTCATACATGTCCATAGCTCACTGGAAGAAAGAAAAAAAAACACCAAAAAGAAGCCCAATACACCAAAGGGAGTATTCACAAGTGGGCTAATGCAATATGCAAAGCCTGGTAAGCAAAAATAAATAAAAATAAAAGAAGGAAAAAAACAATAGCTATTTTTCATTTCCATGCATGTTTCCAAATTCCAACGGTTACATTGGATTTTATAATCATCTCCGAGTTCAACAGCTACTTTTTTTAAAAAAAATACCCTTTTCATTGTTGTTTTAAAATGTGTTTAAAAAAAAAAAAAGATATAAAAAACTTTGAAAAAATTAAAAAAGGCCCGGCCCAATGAACAACAGTTACTCCTCTCTCCATCATGTTGAGTCCAAAATGCAACCTTTGCATAAGACAAAGGTTCCCTAGAAGCAGCCCCGTCAATTACAAAGCTTTGTTTCAACATAGCCAACTGTCCTCACAAATGAAAAATAGTGAGTAACAGCAATGAGTAATGGCAAAATAAGATAGCTTAAAGAAATAAACTTTGGCCACAGCGATTCCATTCCCATGAAAATTATCATTTCTGATGTATGGCTAAGTGTGGAAAAGTTAATTAAACTCCTTTTAAAGGCACTCAACTCATGCAAAAGTTGTTTCACTCCATAGACTACAAAATAATCCAAAACACGTTGATAAATAAATGCAAAACATTAAAAAAAAAATGTTCTTTTGTTGGGAGTGGGATCTAATTAGAAAGTAGGGCGTTGAGGACTTGTTTTGTGCAGGGATATGTGGTGGCAATGGCATTTATAATTGATGTTGTTCTGCCTGTAATCTTTTGCAAACTGTGGCAGTATACAGCAAGGCCCAGATACACTCTCAGGCCAGCCTTCAACAATGACTCCTCTGAATAAACTTTCTGCTGAATTTACAAGGATATAAGGAAAAATTAGGGCCCGTTTGGTGGTGTTTTCAGAGGCCGTTTCCAGTTTTCATTCTTGAATATGCTTGTAATTTGCGTTCGATGGTGAAGTTAAGAAAACGCAGAAAATGTTTTCTGAAAACAGATTCAAAGTTTTAGTTATATTATAAGTCAGAACCTTTGGCATTTTGACATTGTAGTTGGTGGCAATGTTCTTCCAAATAATTGGGGCAACATCAACTTCAAAAAGAGCACCAACTTGTCACTAATATAAAACAACGAGGCATTTTCCAAGTAAGATGAACTGATAAACGTTTTAGTTTGACTTTTCTCCTCCATCCTTTTATTTGAATTTTTATATAGAGCAAGTCTGATTACATCATTTCGTATTGCTAACGTCCTTGAAACTATTTTTTTTTTAAAGGAAACTTTGATTGATGGGGTTGAGTAGAAAAGGGGAACGATCAATGGTTGGTGATGAAAAAGACCTTTGTCTTAGCAGTCTCTCATAGATCACCAACCAAGGAAAGGAAAAGGATTTATCCTCTATGAGGTGGGTTGGTGAGTTTAGGTATTGTATCATTGTAATTTGGATGTACAACAAATATCTTTCTGGTCTATACTTACCCACTACTGACTGGTTTCGGCTGACTTGAGCTTTCTAGAGAAACATACAAGTGTTTATTAGTCTTTGGTCAATTGGGTATTTCAGTCTAGAAGATAATTATTTATCAGCACAACACAAACATGGTACAAATTATCAGTAAGGAAATTCAAGTATCCCACTTTTCTATTCACCATATCGTTTGAGTTCTTGAATTGCACCCGATTCAGGGAACAAGTTTTTTGATTTATTAAGGATTTTTTTTTAAAAGAACCTCGACGTAATGAGGGAAATTTTATTGAGAAAAATACTTTATGTCAATTGTTTAGTCGTTGGATGACTTTTTTGATGTGGTGTCCTGGTTTGGTTCGGTAACTGGATCAATATGCCCAAACATTGCAGTCAAAATTGCCAAAATCAGAATTGCCACCGAACCGCCAAATTTCGGTTACTAAGTATTTCGATAGAGATCGGTCCGGTTCAGTCGGTTTCTTAATTTGGCAGTCGAATATCTCAAGCCTTGTCATGCTTAGAATAAAACTCAAGCAAATTATTGCAGAGAAAAATCAAGTGGAAGATCTAGATTCGAATAACATTCCCTATTCTAACCATAAACAAAAAAAAAAAAAAAAAAAACATTATATAAACATGAACCAAAATAGGAATAATGTTGGTTTCTTCATTTATAGTAACGATAGAAATACCCAATCCTACAACAACAAAAAACAAAACAAAAAACCAAATTTTTTATTTTTGATAGAGTGAAATTGCATTAATAATTTAACCATAAAAGACCAAAATAAAAATTCACCCGGGGTACATCAATTACAACTCAAAAAATATAGTTTTCCTCTAGGCACAGCCGCAAAGGGCCCAAATCTTTCATTTATTAAATTTCGAAAGCTATCACACAATCGGAATAATTTCTTTTATCAATTGAGAAAGTGGTGGTTCGAACTTAAAAAATCTTTTAACATAGAAAAGAGAAATACTACTATATTAATAGTTACGTGATACAATCCAATATTGAAGAAGTGAAGAACTTAGACCAAAACAAAAGAAGGAAACACATGAAATAAATATAGGAAGCAACAAAAAAAAACCATAATTTAACCTTTGAATAAATACATATACAAAACTTGAAACTTTGAAGGTGGCTTACCATAAGGACTCGTCGCTTTAGGTGGTCGAGCGACTGTGTATGATTTTCTTGAAATTTTTCTTTGGGAATCGCTGGAAAGTGAAGCGTAGAATAAAAATGTGGAGAGGTTTGAGAAACTGAGCTCGATCATGATTCATGAAAAAAGAAGGCTTTTTCGCTTGGACTGATTATCATGAAATGAGTTGATGATGTATGTGCCAAAAGCCTCGCAGAATTGCATTGCTAATTCTGATAATAATGTCCGTTGCGTTTGGGTGTTTGTGTGTGTGTGCATTGGAAATTGCAGAGGAGGAATCCGAATGCAGAAGTCGATAAAATAGGAGACGACGACGACAAAAATGGCAACAGATGAAAAGTACTGCAGTCTGCAGTGCACTTCACTAATTATTATCACCCACACCTACCATGGACAAGACGTGTATTTCACACGCCCTGACATCATAAAAGGGACGTGGGCATTTATTTTAGCTCACGCTCACTCAAAACTCGTCACAGGCATTGAATTCTTTTCATTTAATTCTAAAAATTATTTTCTTTTTTGATGCAAAAGCGATAGTGTTTTATTAATGATGAAGGATGAAACAAGTACAAAAAATGGGGCTATGACTTGACTTGAGCTATGAGGTTCGAACTCAAACTATTGTTCTGTAAATTAATATTTTTTTTTTACTGGGTTAGACCATGTTGATGACAAAATTAATATTTTAAATTACTCTAATATACGAGAAGGAAATTTGAACTCAGTTGTGATGAGGTAGGCACACTTCTTTAATTAACTGGCCTGACCCAGATTTGCAACAACAAAAAATTTAGGGTATGTTCAGTATTCTATTTGAATCTAAATTTTTAAACTTAAAAACATAATTTAAGTCCAAATCCTAAAAATCTGTTTGGATGCCCATTTTTGAAAATCCAAACCCAATTTGAGTCTAAAAAATATCCAAATACAAAAAAAAAAAAAGTTCTTTTTAGAATTTTTTTTCAAAAGTGATTTAGAAACAGTTTAAAGGCCAATTTAATATTGCTATGCTGTAAAATAATTTTTGTCATATTTGTTATGAGAGAAAGTAGTTTGGCGTTTGGTAAACATTTTGTTAAAAGTGATGTTGGTACAATAATCAATTTCTAAGTGTTTGGTAAATTTTTTTTGTGAAAGTGTTGTGAGCTGTGTATAATGAAATGACTTTTCTGTTAAAGTGTTTGATAAAAGTTTTTGAGTTCTCTACTTAAATAAGAAACCAAATGCCTCTTCTTTTTTTTTTTTGACATTTTTATTGAGAGCGGTGATAATATACTAAATCACAATGCTAAGACTTGAATCCATTATATTTTTTAAGAAAAACAATGCTTTAAATCACTATACTAGTGAGTTCTTTGCGGCCTCTTTATTTATTAGATGTGCTTGTTTCGATATAGACTACACAGGTCGGGATTGTTGGAAAATGAAAAAAATGAAAAAATGATATAGACTACCGACAGTTAGCCTTTTCTTGGCATACACGCTGTACTTATTCCGTCCCAACCGAATTGAATCTGGCCGCATTAGAGCTAACCATTCAATTCTTTTGACTTTCCCCACCGACATTTCTATTGTCCACCCAACCAAATATACAAATTATCTGATTGGGCCGCCAACAGATCAAGATCTAAAGTCACCATCACGCATGTGAAGACTACTAACATTTCAGCCATTCTAGTTTATTTATTATTAGTATTAACGATTAAATAGACTTTTAAGTGCTGTTATTTTCACACCACCGGTCCACCTTCCTATTTCTCCGTCCACGTTATTTTTATATTAATTATATAAATTTTAAAAATTACGATTCTGTTTTTCAACCCACCATTATTCATAAAATATCATTTAATCATTAAATCAACCAAAACCCAAAATCTCAGTACACACCTCAAATTCATCAATAATGGCAGTCACTAACGGCCCTCTGCACCAAAACCATCATCAACCAAACCCTGCTTTTCAATATCTCTTCCAAGCCCTTGACCCCATCTCCCTCATTGTCTCCCAGAACCCAAAACAAGATCAAGAGCTAGTCCCTCTGTGGCTCATCACATAGAGCTACATCATGGAGAGAGGACCCAAATACAAAGCCTCCGTGGAGCTTTTGATTCAAAGCTGCAAAGGAAGTATCTAATGTTGGAATTTTAAAAAGGTTTTAAAAATTTAACCTTTTTGAATTATTTAATTATTTTGGCTGTTTTATTTTATTTATTGTGGGGGTTATAAATATTTAATTTTCATATTTTATTTCTATATTGAATGCCTTAATTTTCTAGTTTAATATGGTGAATGTTACATGTTATTGGATGCCTATAAAAGGTCACTCCTTCTTCACATTTGAACAACCACAATACACCATCAGAATATTACATACCACAATCATCACCACAATTTGATTATCTCCTCTTCTACTTTTCATACTTTCTCTACTTATATTATTATTTTGGGCAATGGTTACTGTGACTTGGATACCTATATCCATCTATGAAGTGCTCATAACAGATCTTGAGCTTGTGTACAAGTGGTCGTATCTTGGAGTCCTGTAGACCGCCACGGTACCGAGCTCACCTTCTTATAATTTATTTTGTTTTTACTTACCTATCAATTTATTTTTCTTCAGTTTCATTGTAACTTAAAAGCTTTTCAATTTGTTTATATGTTATTTATAATATAAAGGTTTTTGTATTTGGTTTTACAAAAAAGGAAAACTATAATTTTTATAACATCTGAGGCCAGAAGAGGCTGAAGAACCTGAATTGAAACTGAGCCCGTTGAAGAAACAAGTCAAATTTCACACCAATACGACCAAATGAAGTATAGGTTCCTCTAGCATGGCTCAGTCAGTGCCTAATTGCTCCGCTATGTTGAGAAAAGAGAACCACAAGCCACCATCAAGTCTTCCATCGACACTTGAGATGGACCCGTTAGCGAAGTGTTGGTCAAAAGTAAATGGGGTTTTGTCAAATTTGAGAGGGAGTAAGTCGATGGCCACAAGGAAGAAAAGAGTTGATGGTAAGGAAGAGCTATGTGAGAATGGAGGAATTGAAAGGGTTTGTCTGTTAGATTTCATAAATGTGTTCATGATCTTTCACACAACCTAAAATACTTAGAAGACATACTTGATGTCATCTTCCTTGAGTACACGATCTCAAAACTCATTCAGTCGCAGTAGCAACAGTACGAGCAAAAGACACGAACGACTTAAGACTTTTACTTCTCTCTTAATGATGAGATTAGGGTATGAGAACATATCTGATGAGAGTAGAGTCTTAAGCTTATATAGGGCTAGGTCAAGTTGTCTCTACTCATCACCAAGGGACGACTTGACTAACACTCTAAGCCCATCAAGCAACGGTTCATGCAAAAGGAAATAAATAGGACCCCTTTAATTGGCTTCAAAACTTTCCTTACTTCACAAAGTTTTGGGCCCCAATGTATAACCTAATTTAAACTTGTATCAAACCTGATATAACTTAGTATCTAGTTCACCATTTTAAATAGGAATATAACATTGTCTTCTACTACTGCGAATGGGGTTTCTATGTTTCCTTATTTTTTTCATAACTTTTGAGTTCATTCATTCTTTACTAGAGATGTGTTATGATGCTGAATGGGGAGGTAGAAATTGATGCTGATATAGAAGGGATTATTTTTGACATTTGACAGTTGGTTTCTTAGTTTAATAGGACAATTGGTTTCTTTACTAGAGGTGTTTGTGTTTGCTCCTCGTCGATGCAATAGGGCGGGCAACATATGTTGTTCCAAATTTTGTGTTTAGACAAGTATTTGGGATTTTGTGGGTACTGAGTGGCTTTTAATATCCTAACAGAGGATGTAAACATTATTAGCATTTGTTTTGAATGAAATTTTTCAACGCTTTAACAAAAAAAAAGAAAAAAAAGAATAGATGGGTTATGAGGTGAGGTTTTTCCTCAGATCCTTAGAAGTTATTTTACATATGGGTAAATTTGTATTTAAAATTTTGAAGATAAGGTGGGTGGGAAAATAGGACAGAGGGTGGAAATAGTAGCACTCTAGACTTTTTTTGTTGTTGAATCTATTAAATAGACTTTGATACTTGGGAAATGCTACTTCATTTTTCTTTATACCCTCTCATTTTCATTGTGTAAAGAGCATTTCAAACAACCTCTTCAACAGCTTTGGAATTCTAAAAAGGTGAGCCACATCAAAAAACCTCTCTCCTATAGCCTCTTCAACCTCAATTATCAAAGTTGTGACCTCTTTCTCTCTCTTTAGGACAGTTAAGTTAACCTTAGCTCTTCAAAACATTTATTTTGCTTTGGAAGAATCAAAATCATATGAAAAATGGTTAAAATATTTATTTTGCTTGCTGGGTTTGATGTACAACTACTTTTAAAATTTAATATCTTTTTTTTTTTATCATATTGGATATAAATATATTATTTTAGTTAACTGCAAAATAACTTTGCTCGCATTAAAAGAAAAAGAAAAAAAAGAATCACGTTTGGTTGTTGGTTTATCCAATATGACTTTGGGTAATCATGTTAAAAGGCCAAACAAAATCTAAACAATATGACCTTGCTTGTTTATCCAATATGACTTTGCTGGTATTAAAATTTAATATCATCATGATTGTGTTACAATAATTGCTTAGAATACCATAAAAGGCCAAATAAAATCTAAACAAGCAAGTGAGCCTGTGAAAACTCAATTTCAGTTGATGTATGAAAAAGTTCAAGAACAAAAAAAACAACAAAGGTTGGAAAAAAAAAAATTGTTGAAGAAAAAATATGGAATTATGGAAAAAGAGTTTGGAACAAAATGACAAAAAGTTGGAAGCTGATGAGAAGAGAGAAGATGAAACAATCATATTATTGAATACCAATGAAATGCCTCCTCATCTTGATGAGTACTATCGTCATCATCAACGGGAAATACTAGGAAGGAGATTTAGTTTTAATTAAATATTATTTATTTTCTAGAATGTTATCTTTAACAAAAAATGTTATTAATTATTATTGTTTTAAGTCAAATATTGTATTAATTGAATTAAAGAGTCTGATGGGGCACAAAATATCAAAGTAGTAAATAAGGCTTTTCAAATTGCCACATAGGTCAACAAACTTCAATTTGAAGAGTTTTATTTACTACTACTGTTGGAGATGCTCTAATAGTTTATGTTAATCGAAATGATTCAATTTCAAAATATCAAAGGTTTTTTTTTATTTGCCATATAATTGAGGGTCGCTCTCTCGCTTCCGCGAGGAGAGAGAATTGAGGTTTTGAAAAACCTATATGTTAAGGAGTCTCCCCTCCTCTCTTTCCCTTCCCCTCCATTGTCCTATTTTCCCTTCCCTTTTCCTTCCCTCACCTCTCCTACTCAGTTCCTTTCCTTCCATCCCTTCCCCACCCCCCCTCCTTCCTTTTTTCCCTCTTTGTTTTTTTGTTTTTGCAGGTTTGGAGTTTCCAGATTACTTCTAATTTGTGTGGTTGGCCTCTCCTTGGTTTTCTGCCTAGAAGAATTGGTGTTTTGGCATATCTAATATCTTGGATATTCTATTTTTTGGTTGGTAATCGTTGATGGGTTGTAGTATGTGGTTTTCGTCTCCAAAGGGAGGTGGTCGATTTATGACATTGGCATTGAACTGAGTTTTTCGGCCCCCTTACAGCCTTATATGTTTTTGTGTTATAGTTCTTGTGAACTGATCGACATGGTGTTTTATTTGATTATGACCCAATGCATGCTGAACAAATCTTACGTTGTGCAAAAGAATATGATTTTAATAAGAAGCGTTGGAGTCTTCTTCTGAAAGGGTTCGTTTAAGTTTAATGTTGATGGTGTGCTAGAATGGTATTAGAGATGATTGTCCTGTTTGTTAGATTTCTTTATATACGTGTTCAGGATCTTTCACACAATCTGAAATATGTAAAGACATACCTGGTGCCATCTTTCTTGAGTACACGACATCTGAACTCATTCAACCATAGCAACAAATAATCTCAACAAAAACAAGAACGGCTCAAGACTTCTGCTCTCTCTTAGATATGTTTCAGCTCTCTCTTTATGATGAGATTAGGGTTAGAGAACGTGTCTGATGAGAGTAGAGCCTTAAGCTTATATAGGGCTAGGTCAAGTCGTCTCTACTCATCACCGAGGGCCAACTTGACTAATCTTCCAAGCCTACCAAAACGGTTCAAGCAAAAAAAGAAATAAATAGGAACCCTTAATAGGCTTCAAAACCATTCCTTATTCCACAAGGTTTTGAGCCTCAATGCATAACTTAATTTAAACACTTATCAAAACCTGATATAACTTCGAATCTAGTGCACTGATCTAAATAGAAAACATAACATGCTCCCACTAGATCAAGCACTAAAGCACTAAGCTTCTGTATTCCAAAAGGTTTGATAGTCTTTATTGGCCATGAGTTTAAAACAGTTAAGTCATTCCCTTCCAGCTATAGTAAAAAGCGATTAGACAAAATGAACTATAGACAAGCATTACTCTCTTTATTAAAACCAGGCCATCTATAATCACATAATGCAATCTCAAAACACATGAAGCACCTACCAATGAGAACCTTAATATGTACTGATGTGTAATGTGAATCTTTATGCTTTTCAGTACATGTATCCCTTTACGATTTAGCAAGAGTCAATCCGCAATATTATTAACACAGTATTATCTCAAAAGAGACCATAAACTCACATGCATAAACAAAATTGCATAATAAGTTTAAATAGCTAAATAGTCAAAATGGTAGAATTTATTCAATAATAAATAAAACTGTCAACCAAATTAACATCCTTAAATGCAAATCCCTCAATCTAGAAAACAACAAAATAAACAAACTAGTAAATATCAGAAATGGAACAAGGCTCCCACTAGATTGCAGCATCAAAGTTAGGAAATAATCTCATACTCTCAAGATGCCTCAGAAAAGCTTTTGACGGCAAAAACTTTGTGAACGGATCTGCAATCATATCTTGAGTTCTGATATGATCAAACCTGACTAGTTTGTCCGCTACCTTCTCCCTCACTATTAAATATTTTCTGTCAATATACTGAAGTCCAGACGACATCTTGTTGTTCATGTAGTGAAAAACAGCCGCAATATTGTCATTATATATCTATCTTGGTCTAGAAATCGAGTCCACCACCTTAATGTCTTTAATAAAATTCCTTAGCCATACTACATGAGAAGTGGCTTCATAGCAAGCTATGTATTCTGAAAACATGGTTGAACTTGAAACACTAGATTTTTTAGCACTCTTCCAAGCAACAGCTGCTCTTGCCATCTTCAAAAGAAAACCTAAAGTACAGATGTAATCATCCTCTGTCTTTTCAAGATTAGCATCAACATAACCAACAAGCTCTAAATTCTTTGTGTGTCTGTAAATTAACATAAAAGTCTTTGTTCTCTGTAGGTACCTCAGAATCTTCTTTCCAGCTATCCGGTGTTGCGTTCCCGAATTTGACTGAAATCTCCCCATCTTGCTAATGCACAAGGCTAGGTTTGTCCATGTACACACTTGTGCATACATAATACTTCCAACTAGAGCAGCGTACGGCTTGTTCCTCATATCATCATCTTCTTCTTTATTCTTGGGGCAATGCTCCTTCTTTAAATCTCCTAAAGGAACTTTCTGTCCAGAGCACATACTCATGTCAAAACGCTTGAGTATCCTTTCAATATATGTTTTCTGCGACAAGCCTAGAAGGCCTCGAGCTCGGTCTCTCTAAATTTCAATGCCTAACATAAAAACAGCTTCTCCCAAATCCTTCATCTCAACATACAACGCTAGAAAAACAAATCGGCTCCCACACTTCTTCAGATAAATGCATCGATCGACTATGTTCTCTTCAAAACCAGAAGATGAAAAGTTTGATGGAATTTGGAATACCACCTCCTACTTGCTTGTTTCAGTCCATAAATTGTCTTGTTAAGTTCGCAAACCATATGCTCTTTTCCCTCCTTTGTAAACCCTTTAGGTTGCCTCATAAAATTTTCTTCTTCTAGTTCACCATTCAGGAAAGCAGTTTTTATATCCATTTGATGTAAAAGTAGGTCATAATGTGCCACCAAAGCCATAATGATGCAGAAAGAATTTTTTGTGGAAACCAGAGAAAACATCTCAGTGTAGTCAGTTCCCTCCCTTTGGGTGAATCTTTTTGCTACCAATCTAGCCTTAAATCTTTCGATTCTTCCATCATTATCCTTCTTTGTTTTAAATACCCATTCGAGCCTACCAATTTCTAGCTCTTGTGAGGTTCAACTAATTCCCATACTTGACTATTCTTCATGCTTTCAAGTTCATTCAACATTGCTTCCCTCCATTTGTTTGTATTCTAATTCTCCATAGTTTCTTTAAAACTTGTTGGATTAGCCACATCTCCCATGTCAAAATCTGCTTCTTGTAAGTACACATAATTTGAATTTGCTGCGGATCTTCTTGGTTTGTCAAATCTTCTCGGTTGCATGGGTTCTTGTGGATTATCTAGCTTAGGATTCTCGACAGCTTGTTCTTGTTGATCAACTTGTTCTTCAAACTGAGGAGGTTCCAATACAGTTTCACATAAAGGAATCAAGAGTGTAACATCTTGTTCATCACTCTCAATCATAGCTACTTCCCCTTCTTCTTCAAAAATAAAATCTTCATTCCCAATAGCATTCTCCTCATACTCTATAAACTTTACACAACCAGTCTCAACAATTCGGGTACCATAATTTGGACAGTAAAATCCAAAACCCTTTGACCTTGCAGGGGTAACCAATAAAATGACAACTAATCGTTTTAGGATCAAGCTTCTTCTCTTGAGGGTTATAGATTCTAGCTTCAGCCTTGCAACCCTATACATGAAGGCTAGGCTTCCTGGTAGTCCAAATTTCAAAAGGTCCAACTCATCTTAGTGAGTTTTCCTTTAACACATTCAATACAAATTTTGTCATCACCAAAAGTCAGTGATGGCCCTTAACAAGAATTTTCATTATTTCTTTTAAAATGTGTCGTAAACATCTATGCCATAACTTAGTGGATGTGCCTTCACTTCTAATCATTTTCTTACTCGATTCAGCCATTAAAACTTCACCCCCTTTATTGTAATTGAGACAGTATAATCCATTTAAGAGAAAACCAGTAGCAAGAACATTTGAATTCTGAGATAATGCAAAGCCATCTTTATTGAATTGAAAAACAAAACCAATTCTTGATAATCTTGAAACATAAATCAAATTCCTCTTCATTGAGGGTACTAAAAGTTTAAAACCACATCATCCAACTCTAAAATAAATCCTGAATCCAATTTCAGGTGTTCTACTCTTATGGCTTCCACATCTACTTGCTCTTCATTCCCCACGAACACTTTAACTTCATGCTTTCTTGGTTCCCTCCTTCTTGTGAATTCCTGCACATTATGAGCTATAAGAATCGAGATTGCCGTGTATAACCGCCAAGAATTAGAAGGAACATCCACTAAATTAAACTCAAAACTCACTAGGACTAATTCTTTATTACCTTTGTTCTTGTTCTTCTCAAACCACTTCTTGTAATTGTTGCAGTTCTTCTTCATGTGACCTTCCTTCTGGCAAAAATAGCACTTGAATTTAGTGGTAGGGGTCACGCCAAGAGGGTTGTTCTTTTGAGACTGGCTCTGCTTCTTTATTCCCGATTTTGCAGCACCCTTATTCTCATACTTCCTGGCAGTGACCTCGTTAACCACACCACCATAAGCTTTTATCTTATTCTCCTCAAGAACATTAATTGTAATTAGGTCATCCATTGTCCAATCCTCTTTCAAGGTGTTATAGGTGGATTTCATTTGCTCATGAGGTAGGGAATCCAGCGCAATATGCACTAGATAAGTTTGATCAATAGGTGCTTTCAACCTGTTCAATTTGGCAGCAATATCCACAAGTCCCATGAGATGTTCTCTTACGCTGCCTCCTTCATAATTTGTATTAGCCAGCCTAGACATGAGGTTCTTCATTTCAGCTTTGCCAGATTCCTTAAATTTCCTTTCAATGGATTCCATAAACTACTTGGCACTTTCCATTTATGGAATTCCACCAAAAATAGCTTCCATAATAGTCTTCTTCATAACCAACAGACAAAACTTATTCACCATCCTCCAAGCTTCATGCACCCTTTTAACTTTAGTAGGGGAATTCGCAACGGGTCTGGTCCCCTCATCTTGGGTGATAGCATAATCGATATCACTCATGCCTAATGCAACTTCAAGATTGAACTTCCATCGTTTGAAAGTCGAACTGGTGAGAGTTTCAATTTGCAAGAAATTGATTGAGGGAGTGTTCAAAGCTGTAAGGATTTGCAAAAGAAAGCATAATTACTTTCCAAGAAACCGATTCTCAATTTGTTAAGAGAAAACATTTTTTCCTTTTAACTTTATTCGCAAAATTAACAAATAACATATGCAAGCTTTCTTAATTAAGTATCACACTTTTGTGGCAAGAGATTACTTATAGTTTACTCAAATTACGTGTTTGTGCCATCATAAACAAATTACAGGATAGATTCTATTTGTTGAAGAAACTTATCAAGCAATTTAGGTTATTTCTTTAGGGTTTGAGTATTTAGGTTTGGTTTTGTTATGAAAAATTTGTTGATTCTCGGAGCAAAGACAAGCACCTATCTAGCTCAGAAAATAACCAAACAAACACAGTTCAAGAGAGAAAACCCTAAATTGTAGTGAATAGTAAAAACTGCCATGAACAATGTTTTAGGGGTTTTTAGTGTCCATTTTTGACGCAAAATACCTTCTGAATAGGGAATAACCTAATTAACACAACTCACGGATTTGCCATGACATATGGGCATTTTTAGGGTTTTAAGGTCATCTAGTAGGTCAAAAACGTGTTTAAAGTTTTGAAAATATGAAAAGACAAATTAAAACATGCTTTTCCAGATTTCTTTAATATTCTTGATATTTTAGAAAACATGTTTAATCCATCCTCAAATTTTAAACATAACCAAAAAGTCATCATGGCATAAACAGATAAGAAATTGTAATAGGCATGCTTGAACAACGATTTTAGTGTCTGTGAATGACCATATGCTCTGATACCAACTGTTAGATTTCTTTATATACGTGTTCAGGATCTTTCACACAATCTAAAATACGTAAAGACATACCTGGTGCCATCTTTCTTGAGTACACAACCTCTGAACTCATTCAGCTGTAGCCGCAAATAATCCCAGCAAGAACAGGAACGGCTCAAGACTTCTGCTCTCTTTTAAATCTATTTAAGCTCTCTCTTTATGATGAGATTAGGGTTAGAGAACGTGTCTGATGAGAGCAGAGCCTTAAGTTTATATAGGGCTAGGTCAAGTCGTCTCTACTCATCACCAAAGGCCGACTTGACTAATCTTCCAAACCCACCAAAACAATTGCAAAATAGGAAATAAATAGGACCCATTAATAGGCTTCAAAACCTTTCCTTATTCCACAAGGTTTTGGGCCTCAAGGCATAACTTAATTTAAACTTTTATCAAAACCTGATATAACTTAGTATCTAGTGCACCGATCTAAAGAGGAAACATAACACTATTTTGTATTCTTGATTTTGAATCTTCTGTTAATCTGTAGCATGTGTGGTACTCTTTCCTATCCCGGAATTTTTTCCCTGGAAAAGTTTTAACGAGATCATTGTTAACATGCTGCTTACTTTGTAATGCTTATTGGATTATTAAAGGATTTTATCTTTATCTAAAAAAAAATAGATTCATTTTCATGGATCATTCATGCTACTAAAAAAATCAATCAAAATGAAAATTGGTTATTCATTCAGAATGTGGAGCTCGCCACGATAATTTTTAAGGGGTAAAGGGATGGTAAATTATAGGCACGTGTTCATGCTTATAGGGAAGTGATGATTTCTTCTTGTAATATATCAATGTGGCAATGGGACTCTAGATGCGCCACAAATAGAAATATTTCAATTTCTTCACCATTCCCTTGCCCTTAAAATAAAAAAATAATAATAAATATACATAAATAAACCCTCTCATTGTCGCGGTTGTTTTTGGCCACCTCCGACCACCTCGTTTATTGCAAAATAGACCCGACCCATTTGGCCGTCGTGTGTGGCAAATCAAAGCCAAGAAAATACGGCCACCATGTCAAAATTTCTCAATTTCCAGCCAAATCCGACCCGATATCGCTTTGACCACGGTATAAAATTCACTCCCCTCATTATCATGCTTGACATTTTGGTGTAGGTGTTGCCTATCCATTTGAAGTTTTTTTATCGCCAGAAAATTATTCAACCCATCGGGCTGTTGAGTCACTTGGTGGTGACCTGTTTTCACCCCACCATGTTGTATTTGATGTCCTGGACTCAGCGACGTACTTGAATTTGCAAGATTCAATCATTTGACAAATGATCAGAGTTTTGCCTAACATGGTATGCTCGATCAGAAATGAGTGGATCGTTGGATCGACCCTATTTTGGGATATGTCATTCCTCATATTATCAGGAGTGCGCAGATACTTACGGAATGAAAATATGAGGTCCGGATATATTTCATATATCATATTACCAAGGTTGTGCACGGATTATCAACTTACTTGATCAATCATCGTCTGAGTGTGCCATCGACGATGATCTAGCCATTGGATAGTGACCAAACTCATAGGATATGTTTAGTTGATCGTTAGGGAATTATAGAAACTTCCATATTGGAAATACAAGGTTGTGTACCTGGACCTCATTGACTAGGTGGGCCAGATGCCTTCCGAGGACACTTTGGGCTTTGAGTACACTTTGGTACGATCTCTCAACATCCTTATTAGGCTTCACATGTATTTAGGGTTCGTAGAACTATGATTTCGTTGTAACTCATTGGCTTCGTTATTTGTTGCATGGTGTGCATGGTGTGTTAGACTTTTATATGTCATATACCACTTGTAAGTGGTCTTCTAATCATCATAGGAGATCTAAGTCCTTGTATAAACTAATAGCTCGATTAAGATTGGTTTTTTGGTTCTAAAGAAGTAGTGTTATTCCAGTAATCCTTGTTCCATGAGGTTTCTTATTAGTTATCATTTAGAACACCTTATACCATTGCAATTAGGATAGCTCTTATATTCCTTGATGGGCTAGGAATTGAGCTAATGCATTTAAATATCAAGTCCCTGCTCAGACGATCACACCAACAAAAAGGCATTCAAAACCTCATCCAGAATTATAGCTTGAAGGATCATTCTGAGTAGAAGAACTTGGTTACTCTCAGTTCAGTGATAGCAACACCAATGGCTCATGATCAAGGTTAGTGTTTTAATATATGTAGCCTATCTTGTTTAACATGGTGAACCTTTGGGAAGTTATTATTGTGTTTCTCTGAAAGTGAAAATTGTGGGGAATGTGCCAATTGAAGGAAATACTAAATCCTAATTATATTTAGCCACGAAGACAAGGTTACAAGTAACCTTAGGCAACAAAAGCTTTAAAATTTTAATTTTTGAGCTTTAACATAACTAATTCCAAGTATCTTGAGGTTTGGTTTAGATTGTTCCACTCCTAGACATTCTAGACTAAGAGAAAAGAGAAGAGAAACTTTACCCTTGAAGCACTACTCAAGGTTGACATCCTTTGAGTTGATCACTTTATGAAAGGCCTTGAAGATTCACCAAATCACCAATGGAGGTGATCTCTAACTTTTCCACATCAAAGAAGATGGAGGACATGATGCAACCTAGGAAGGAAAGGATGCTAGTTCTCACTTCCTAGGGTGGCCAGTTTTGGCTAGGAGGGAGGAGCAAGGTGGTGTTCTAACTCCTCTCTTGAAACTAGCTCAAAAACCCTAATTTTCTCAAGTGACAAAGTTCACTTATATAGACACACAAGAAGGAGACCAAAGTATCCCTCTAGGTAAGACCAGCCATGGGTTTTCATTAGGCCTCTTGGGCTCATGTGGTCATCCTACTATGTCCATATGTCTTAAATAACCCAATGGGTCCAAGCCCAATGGGCCTTGAACCCAATTTTATGGTTTAGGCCCAAACTACCCTTTTACCGCATTATCTTAATTAATTCAATCTCCATTAAATTAATAAGTCTATGCACATCATATTTATTTCCTTTCATCTAACCTGATTGGTGTGCGATCCATTAGGTTCTAATCAGTGAGGTAGTGGGCGATCCAAAACTCTTTATTGATCGATTGTGAATTAAAACTCCCTTTTAATTCTCCCTTTATGAGAACTAGATTATATCTTTGTCCCCAGGGCTTCCACAAACCATGAGTGACATCTATTAACATGTCACGGTTTCCCAATCCAATATAGAATGGGGCTGTGAACCTATTCACTTGAGATTATCGTGCAATATAGTCATTCTCTTAATCAATGCTCTTGATCACGCTAATTGGGGAATGGAATTCATGTGAAGCCATAGCATGATCTACTATCTAATGTGATTCATTGGAGCATGATCATAATCTCTATTATTGATCTAGCTCGTTGGTTTGGCCAAAGAATTTCGAATCACATCTTATGAGCATTCTCTTTCTTTAATGAAGATAGAAATCCATTGTTGTACACTCAAATGTCTCTATGAGTTGATCATGAACCCTAGTCATATCTTTGGGTTATGCCCAAAGGAACACAATGCTTCAACATGGATAAGGGCCCATGACACTTTCATGAGACAACTCGTGGTGCCTTAGGTCAATGACTAATTTGCACTATTCCAACTTAAGAGATCCTGATTGACATGTAAGTTAAACTTCCATTCAAATTCTCTATGTTGATCGAGTTCAATGAATTCATTCTCTAACGAACACCCATACACTTATCTTAGTGTCTCCACGTGAATGACTCGAGACCAGTCATCCTCTTGATTGAGCATATATAGTGCTTAATGGTCCTTGTGGATTATCAATTTCCAGTTGATTATCCTATGACCATGAACAGTATGTGGACATGGTATAGAAAGGTCTCCTGAACTTGACTTCTTTAAGTTATTTTCTAAGTCTCATCCATGGACTTGTTGATTAAGTAAATAACTAAGATAATTACTCAAAACAACATAATGCCTTTAATTAATTAAGTGAAATATCCTTAAAGTTTACATCTCATGATTGGCTCTAGGGCGTACTTCTAACACCAATTATAGGGGAGACTCTATTGGATTTTCGGTAGTAGTCAAACCCCTTGGTTTTTTTCTCGAAAAGAGTGAAGGAAATTTTAGTAATGTGGCTCCGACATCTGTTAGATGTCAGACATGCTTTATGCTCGAGTTCCAAGAGGAAATCCGAGGGTATGGGTACTTTCAATATGTGTATATAATGCATGTTTGGTATATTAATTAAACTAAAAAGATTTGTGGTGGTATTCATGTACATATATACTTCGTCATATATTTGCTATTTGCTATAGGGAGTTTGAACGATTCCTTAAATAATCTTAGGGTTAATCGTTTTATTAGTCCTTGAATTTAGACCTGATTTGCATTTAAGTCCCTAAATTTCCAAAATCGTTCCCGTGGTCCTTCAACTTTAGTTTCATTAGGACAAATGGTCTTACCGTCAATTTTTTTAACTTTTCTGTTAAAGGAATGGGCAAAATGGTATTTTTGTATCAAATTGATTAAATATGAATAAAAAATTAAAAAACTGAAAAATTAAAATTAAACTCTCTCTCTCCCCCTCTATCCCGATTTCTACTCCCCCCCAAACTTGAATTTTTTTTTTTGGTTTTTTATTTGATTTTTTATTTATTGTTATTTTAAAGATATGATTTTTTATTCGTTTTTTTGGTTTTAATATAAAAACACCATTTTGCCCCTGCATTTAACAGAAAAAGTTAACAAAATTGACGACAAGACACTTTGTCCTAACAAAAGTGAAGTTAAAGGACCACGGGAACGATTTTGAAAATTAAGGGACTCAATTGCAAATCGGGTCTAAGTTCAGGGACTAATAAAACGATTAACCCATAATCTTATTTGGGGGACATCTTTGATGAGCTCACTCTATATTGTATTTGAATTATCCAAAACCATTTAAAGACCCAAAAAAGTGGTGTTCATCTATTCTTTTGGTTACTACTGGATGTCTTAATAGGTTTTAATTTTTCTAATTTTTTACAAGAATATATTTAAATGAAGACTTAAAAAATAGATAATTTGGTGCAAGGGGATTGTACATCAAGTGGTTAAGAGTATTTAACCCTGCACTCGTGGTCCTATGTTCGGTTCCTCCCCCTCCCCAATATCGCTTGTATAAAAAATAAAAAATAAAAATAAAAAAAGGGTTCCGTTTATTAAAGTGAAATTTGCAGTGAAACTCACGAAGTGTCAATTTATTTAAAGAATCCCTCAATAAAAATAGACTAATATTTGACAAACCTGTTCTTAACTGGTATTTTTTTAAAATTGCTTTGTTCCCAACACCACAAGAAGTTCTGTTAGTCACTGTCCGTTATATTCAGATGGGTGTGACAATATCAACTTGATTTGTAGAGTAGAATAGGAGATGAGGTTTTTAGTATATTGTAATTTCTAGTTTAGTAAACTTCTGAAAATACTTAGTAATGTATGTGTTGCATTAGTTATTTGTCTCTTGTGGTCATATGAATAAAAATTATATTTGGTATTTAAGAATATTTTTTTTTTTTTTTGGAATTTATTTAAATTTCAAGGACGCAGTTTTTGTGTCCTCGGCGTCTTCTATTAAATTAAAAAAATGTTTCTTTTATTTATTTATATAAAAAAAAACTGATAGAATTTTATTACATCAAAATGAAATAAAGAGTACAGAGGACACAAACTCTATTAAAAATGTTTCTTTTAATAAAATAAAGGTAACTCATAAGTTTCATTGTCATAAACAGATTGAATTAATGGTATGGAAGATTGAGGTGTAAAGATTTTCGAATCAAAGGAGTGTGCTCTTTCTTGGACCCTGAATTTTTCACATTTACATGTATGATGTATGTGTTGTGTTCATCCATGAAGATCTGATGTATGTGTTGTGTTCATCCATGAAGGTCTAATTAATCTAATCAAAGCCATAATGAACTCATAGTGACATAGATAAATTATATTTGGCCAAAAGGAAAGTTGTGATAGTATGAAAGACAGAAGGTGAAGTCTTTGTAGATGGGCACTAGCCGCACATTAAACAAAGACGGAAGAAAGAGAGGTTTACGCGGTCCACTAGAAAATAAAATCTAAATAATAAATGATATCATTGTATAACGCCTCTTTGATTGAACAAGATAGCGGTTGCAGTCCCTCGAAAAGGACAAAAAAAAAAAAAAAAGAAGGATGGCAGCTGAAGTGGGCCGTACAACATGGAATGTGAAAGGCACTCAGCTACACTAGGATCGCTTGATCTGCATGGATTTTGATGAGGGATATAGTTTGGGATAAACATTTGGCACGCAGTCTGAAGTGGGTAGTTCAATGGGCTAAAGTTTGGCTCGACTCGATGGTTAGGTCTGTTTGGTCCGGCCTTCTCTAAGGTTTGGTAGAACTTGGGCTTAGAATGTGAAACCCTCGACTTCTCGGCTTGATAAGTTCTGTCCATAGCCATGTTCGGCCTTGTCCGATCTAGGCTCACCTTCCTTTTTAAGATTTAATTGATGCACTCTCTAACCTCCTTTTATAATTAATCCAAATAATATAATATGTATGATATAAACTTTTTATTTTGTTTACACATGTTATAAATTAAGTTAATTTTTTCAATGTTGTCTAAAATTTTGTAACAAACAACCAATATGGACATTGAATTACTTGTAGGATGACTAATAATGCCTAAAAAGGGGTGAATAAGCTAATTTAAAATTATAATCACTAAATAAAAATAAACTTCGGTAGCAGGATCGATAAAGCTTATCAATCTTGAAACATGCAAAGCATAAAATAAAGGAACACACAGAGAATTATTTTACGAGGTAAAACCCGACTTTTGGGGAAAATCGATGGGACTCCTTAGTCCAATTCATTATAGAATGATGATTACAAGAAGTACTCACACATTTATCTTAGACACATTCTAGATAATGTTTATTGACTTCTTCGTAACTCAACTTTTGTCACGGGATGATCTTTTGACATGTGAGCTTCTGTGGTGAAGTACTTAGGCGCTAGGTTTGTTCCACGCAAGGGGTGTGCGCAGTTTGACTTGATTTGATTTGATTTTCCCCTCAAATTGGAACTGAAATTGAAACTTCACACAGTTTGGTTCAGTTCAGTTTTCATAGAAAATGTCTAGAAGAACCAAACCAAATCGGACTTATAAGATTTTGGTTTTGTTCAACTGGTTTCTAGTTTGGAAATATTCTAAATATGAAGATGTGAAGAAGAGAGAAATAAGAAAAAGAGAAAAAGAGGTAGAAGAGATAAAATAAGAGAGAGAGAGAGAGAGAGAGAGAGAGAGAGAGAGAGAGAGAGAGAGAGCTAAAATAATAGAGAAATTTGTGAAGAGATAAAGAGGAAGATAAATAGAAAGAAATATGTGGAAAATGGAGAAAGACAGAAGCACAACAAGAACGGGTGGTTTATAGAAAAGAAAAAAAATTTGGTCTAGAGTTGTTATTTAGTTTGGTATAATTTGGAAATTGAAACTAAGACATTTGGGTATTAATTTGGCTAAAATAATTAGATATGACTTGTAGTTACTAATGTGATTCGAATATTAATTAGGGTTACTACTAATTTTGATATAAATGAATAAGTAAATTTAACTTAATCGGTTGGTTCAGTTTAGATGGTTTTTTCAAGAGAAGAATCGGGACGGAAATAGATCCAAAGCAATCCGGTTTGGTTTTTGATCCTAGGTTAAGTTTTTTTGTTAACATGGCTTTTTCCTCGTTTCTGGGGCTCGATTCACCAGTTTAAGTACTCACCCCTAGTCCACGCATTGTTCTTGAGGTCCGACCGCATGGGTATTGATGGACCTAGTCGGCCTTTCTTATCCTATGGGCCTCCGTAGACGCAAATAAAAGGTTTTGGGCCTTGTATTTGGCTTTTTGAGCCTGCCTACCTCTTTAAGTGGTGAGACCTTATTTTTGGGCTATTTTTGACAGATTCGTTCATATTTGGTATCAACACGAATATTGGATATTGGAAGAAGGGGAATCAAAATTGTAAATATCAATTACAATTCTCCCATGTGTAAATATCAATTTCTGAAATTGTAGTTTATAACAATTTCTCAATTTCTGAAAAAAAACAAATCGCCTTTATCAATCACGTGCATTGTCTTCTGAGAGCTCATTGCCGGTGCCTTATGCTCTCCTCGAGTGTAATCCTCACCTTAGATGCAAAGACCATTAATTGGGATCACGACATCTCATTCCCATTGGAGGTCGTCTCACACCCACTAATTAATCAAAGCCAATAATCTGTTCTCATTGTTGGAGCCTCGGCCTGAAAACATCATGATGCGTTTGGTGGATTATTTCTATTAATTAGATTTCATGGGATGATTTTGAGATCCCTGAGTTCTCAAGCTACAGATGGCCTCATTTTGTTGCTCTAATGGTATTTAAAACTAAAAATTGTTAAGTCAATGTGGTTAGTCTTTCAGGTATTTGATTAAGAATATGTAAATAAATGCGGGGAAATTACGAATGAGAATCATTCATTTTCTTCTTTTGAGTAAATATGTATCAATTTTGATAACAGTAACAATAACTCTTCAAAATATCAAAATCCTATCGCATTTGAACATGAAAATAAACGCGAGCGAAAAAGTTACGAATGAAAATAATTCATTTTTTTCTTATAAATAAACATGAATTAATTTTGATAACAGTAACTCTTCAGAACATCAAAATCTTGTCGCATTTTCATAGCTGCCATAATTTTGTTTTACTATATTATCTTGCGTTTTAAGTATAAATCTGGTCCCATCACACCTACTCACTCAACAACAAAACATGTATCCGCATCATACTTTTTCATACAAATCAAAGGGTATATTAGGTAATTGAATCAATATTTAGTACAATAAATAAATTCAGAAAAATGTAATCTCCCAAACATAGTGCAAACAAGTGGCGTCCTCACCAACCCCCAAAAACTCCAGTCACCAACTCTGAGTCTATTTTAGAAAAAAGAAAAAACAATTCAGTCTCCAACTTTTTATTATTATTATTATTTTTATTTTTAAATTATTTCATAATTTCCAATTTACTTCTCCACAAATTTAACCGTTTCAAAATCACCACAGAAGTTTTAATATTCCTGGGGAGAGGAGACGATGTTTAGTAAGCGCTCTCCAGGCGCGTGATGAACAGTGGGTGGTGTTGGATATCCTGCTTTTGCTATGCTGTCCACAGAAGGTTCAAACCTTATAAAAGTTTACCAACAAGCCACCCTTGCGCTTGTGTGTGCTCTACGGGTCGTGGCTTCGGTCATCAAACCAAATATTTAAGTTGGGGCGCCGTGGCGGTGGGTTGCTGCATTAGTCTCTCCGGAGTTTATACCAACCGTATGGTGGGTCCAATAAGCCCAAGTAAGAGGTGGTTCCTCGTTAAAAAAATTAAAATGAGTGGGTTCATCCCATGATCAGGGCATATCAAAGCCTCTTCGAGAGGTTACAAATGAGATCTTAGTCTCTTTTTTAGTTTTAACAGATTACTCCACCAAGAGGGATTGTGAGAATTGAACATAAGCCTTAATAGTGAAAAGAACGATCCTTTTCAACTCAACTAACTCTCATTGGCCTGAAACACATTTCTTTTGCTATAACCTCATAATTTATTTTTATACTTATAAAGGAGGTCTCAAATTTGAAAAAAATTCCAATGCATTTGGTTCCCACATGGCCTCATGCTAGTTCCACTCCAATACTATGTGTCTAGTTGGAAGGGCGACGTGGTACATCTGCACGATCGAAGAATTTCTTCTCAAATTCAATTCTCTCACCTCTCAAATTTTTTTTTAACACATTATAGTCATTCCTTTTTATTTTTTCCCACACATCACACATACATTTAACTCAATCATGACTTAATTTTTTCTCTAGATAACATTATGTATTTTAAAGTGACACTAAGTTTTAGATTCCCAATTGATTTATAGAGCCCAAAAAGAAAACAAATGAAACACGGAGAGCCGAACATATAAGTTGTTGTCCAAAAATTGGTGTTGGAGTAGTATTCTTGTTATATTATTATTTGGATGAAAGGATTTGAAAGAAGGGATATGGATTTGACAACAAAGCTAAATTTGTAATAAAAACAAAGGCTTTTCACAAATAGGCCAATTTTAACATGACGGACCACTTGTCATTTTCTAATTGAGTCTTATTACCTTTTAAGTAAATTTTAACACACTAGAACTAGTTTTGGGTTGTTCTATCCAAATGGGCTCTATATGGGTTTTTATAGAATAAATATCTCTAAAAACAACAACCACATTAGATTGAATATATTTGAAATAACTAGATGTAGTACATGTGAAATGACTGTATGGAAAGAATCATTTGAAATGCATTTGTTTTCTTCTTTTCTTTCTTGTCCAAATTTGAACATACATGAATTATAATGGTCTATACACACCATATTTTTTACCTTAATTATAATGTCCTCTAAATTCATAAATTTGAAAATCAACAAGTATACTGGCTGAGAGCATCTTTTTGAGAAGAAACAAATTTCCCTTTTCAAATTGTAATTTTTTTTTACCAATGTGACAATGAAGACTCGAGCTTATTTACTAATGTGCTTATTAAACACACAGGATAAACACATTTAGGGCCCAATGAATGTAACTTTTTAAACACACAGGATATGAATTTGGAATGTTTTAATAAAAAAACAAAAACAAAGGTTGGGGGTTTTAAGTTTTATCTAATCGATCCGTTTAAAACAAACAAATAAATTTAAAAGCAAGATGAGAAAATGGAATTCGTTCAAAGAAACGGCCGCAGATGAGAATCTACATGTTACTCCTCTCTCCTATAGGCTAATCCCCTCCGGTTTCCAAACCCACCCTCTCCCCAGGCATGTAGGGGTGGGACCCACCAAAGCATTCACCTACCGCATCGCCCAAAACCCACCACATGACCCAAAACAAGCGCGTCGTCTCCAAATTAGTTAAAAAACAACACCACGATTTCAGTGTCAATAAAATTTAAAAAAAGTCCGGAAAAAAAAAATAAAAAAACTGAAAAAAGAAAAAAAAAATGAGCGTGGGAAAGAGTGGGCAAAGGCAAGGCAGGGGGGCAGAATCCCAGATCTATAAGCAGAAAGCCACGCAAGCGCATATGGCTATAAATAAGGCGAGAGTGAGCCATTCGAACTCGCTCCTCTCTCTTCTACGCTAATAACTGAACCAAGCGGAAGAAGAAAGAAAGAACCAGTCACGTATTCTTTACCTCCGAAAGGTACGAAGACCCTCCCCTCCATTTTCTGGTTCTGTTCCTCCTCTTATTATCTCTCTCTTCTTTTAGGCTTCTCTCTCAGACCCCTGCGTATTGCTGCTTTTTTTTTTTCCCTCATCATTTCCAACCCTTTTTGCCATGCCAACGTGATCTAGAGCTTACCTTTCACTCTTTTGTTTACCATTCGTAAAAAAATTGATTTGATTTTTTGGTTTTACGCTGAGATCTACACTGGTTAGTGTCCACTTCTGCGATTCTGTGTTGGATTTTGCGAAAATTTTGGATTTTTCGGATACCCTTTTGGTTTAATTGAATGAACATTTGGTGGCATTGGGATTTTGGTTGTTGGGCATTTTGGGTTGCAGATCTGAGTATGTTATGGTTTTGGTATTTGTAGATCTGTTATTGGGTTTTTGGGTTTTACTGTAGATCTCTGAGTTAAGTGGGTTTCTTTTTGGCTGTTCTGATTTTCTTAAAGATAAGGCCAAATAAAAATTTGATTTTCTTAAGTGGTTCAGATAAATTCCCTGCATGTAGCGTTAGATCTATAAGTGAGACCATTTCTCCTTCAACCGTTTCTCTGCTTTACTACGATTTCAGGATGAGATTCCTTGCTTTAAACATTAGATCCATAAGCACAAAGTTCTGCTATATAAGGTTGTAGGTTCTCTGGTTGGATTTGATTGAGTGTTTATAATTCAAGCATCTATGTACTTCTTCAGGATGTCTCAGTATCAATATTTTTTCTTTCATTTCCACATGAAGATAACAGAGACGTTTCATAATTTTTGTTGTTGTTCTTGATTTCAATCAACTCTTTTCTTGAAGCAAAAAAATGCTGTGTATATCTGTCAGGGTGTTTTGAATGGTTGACATGATGTAACTTAAACTATTCTTAAACTTTTTATTGCCTGGTCATCGTGAAAATGTTTCTTCTTCTAGTTGTTAAGTCAGCTAAGTTGTGTTGGTTGTTGATCTGATCAAACAGAGAAATGGCGTCTCACATTGTTGGATACCCTCGTATGGGCCCCAAGAGAGAGCTCAAGTTTGCCTTGGAATCTTTCTGGGATGGGAAGAGCAGTGCCGAAGATTTACAGAAGGTGGCAGCTGATCTGAGATCTTCCATCTGGAAGCAGATGGCTGATGCTGGGATCAAGCACATCCCCAGCAACACGTTCTCATACTACGATCAAGTGCTTGACACCACTGCATTGCTCGGGGCTGTTCCACCTAGATATGGATGGAATGGTGGTGAGATTGGATTTGACACATACTTCTCCATGGCCAGAGGAAATGCCTCAGTTCCTGCTATGGAGATGACCAAGTGGTTCGATACCAACTAGTACGTAAATCCTCTCTCAGCATTATGTTTATTAAAAGTATCAACATATTATTATGCTTTCGTATGGTTTATACTAACTTAATTAATGTACTAATCCAGCCATTTCATTGTCCCTGAGTTGGGACCTGATGTCAACTTCTCCTATGCTTCTCACAAGGCCGTCGAGGAATACAAGGAGGCTAAGGCGGTATGTATATATGATATGTTCATTCTCTATTCTCTATATCATTTGTTCTGTATATACGTTTGCACGCATTGGCAGAGGCACACAAGTAAACACAAACACATGGATATCTGAAGGGAAATCCTAGTCTGTTTACCACGTTAATTATGGTGAAAACTTAATCCAATCTTTCTTATGCAGCTTGGAGTGGACACCATTCCAGTCCTTGTTGGTCCTGTGTCATACTTGTTGCTTTCGAAACCAGCAAAGGGTGTTGAGAAGTCCTTTTCTCTTCTCTCTCTTCTTGGAAAAATCATTCCAATCTACAAGTAAGATACTCTTTGTATATCAGATATACACTTTGTCTTGCTTCTGTTAATTTTGAGTATCCAACTTATTGTTCCAACTATGAATATCTGTTTAGGGAAGTTATATCTGAGCTTAAGGCTGCTGGAGCTTCATGGATTCAGTTTGATGAGCCCACGCTTGTTATGGATCTTGATTCTCACAAGTTGCAAGCATTCACTGAAGCCTACTCTCACCTGGAATCAACTCTATCTGGCTTGAATGTTCTTATTGAGACCTACTTTGCTGATGTTCCCGCTGAGGCATTCAAGACCCTCACTTCCTTGAAAGGTGTCACCGCATTTGGTTTTGATTTAGTTCGTGGTGCTAAGACCCTTGATTTGATTAAGGGTGAATTCCCTAAGGGAAAATACCTCTTTGCCGGATTGGTTGATGGAAGGAACATCTGGGCTAATGATCTTTCTGCCTCCCTAAGTACTTTACAGTCTCTTGAAGGCATTGTTGGCAAAGGTATTCAACTTTTATGCAGTTTTTAGTGATAATGTCAAATAATTTAGTTTCTAAAGTTGCATTTCATTAATTATTTGTTTGTCCCGTGCAGATAAACTTGTTGTCTCCACCTCCTGCTCTCTTCTTCACACTGCTGTTGATCTTGTTAATGAGACCAAGCTGGACCAGGAAATAAAATCATGGCTTGCTTTTGCTGCCCAGAAAATTGTTGAAGTTAATGCTTTGGCCAAGGCCTTGGCTGGTCACAAGGATGAGGTAAAACCATATTTTTCATTTAGGTTATCAGATTTGTTCATAAAGCACAAATTTCGTGCATTTTGGCATATAATCATAAAGTTAGAAGAGTTGGCAGTATAATATTATCTGTATTAGATTGCACATTTTGGAGTTTGACATTGTTCACTTCAGCATTGGTTTCTCAGGATTCTTTTGAGTTTTGTTTATCTGTTTGTGTGGTACTGATCCCTAATTATAACTCACCTTTTATGTTTTTTTCATCAGGCATTTTTCTCTGCTAATGCCGCAGCTCAGGCTTCAAGGAAGTCCTCCCCAAGGGTGACCAATGAGGCTGTTCAAAAGGCTGTGAGTGCTTTCAATTCATATGCCTTTCCAATTGACATGCTGTTAAAATGGTTTTGTACTTTGAATTGACTTTTTCTTTTGCCTCACAGGCTGCTGCGTTGAAGGGTTCTGACCACCGCCGTGCTACTAATGTAAGTGCTAGACTTGATGCTCAACAGAAGAAGCTTAACCTTCCAATTCTCCCAACCACTACCATTGGATCATTCCCTCAGACCATTGAACTCAGGAGGGTCCGTCGTGAATACAAGGCCAAGAAGTGAGTGAAATTAATTGTTCCGTATTTTTCATAAAAGTTGTGAATCACAACTATTTCATTAATAATGCATTATTAATTGTGCTGATGTGTGCTGTACTCAGGATTTCTGAGGAGGAGTATGTCAAGGCCATTAAGGAGGAAATTAGCAAAGTTGTAAAGCTTCAGGAAGAGCTCGACATTGATGTCCTTGTCCATGGGGAGCCCGAGGTGAGATTTCCTTTATGAATATCTCTTCAAGAAAGTGAAGAGAGAGATATTCTACTGCTTATTTTTTTTAGTTATTATCAATTAAAGAGAACTGGAAATTCTGTCTTATGTTTCATCTATTTTAAGATTTCTTCTTTTTATGTGTCCCTCTAATTCATTATTTGTATCTTCTCATGGCAGAGGAATGATATGGTTGAGTACTTTGGAGAACAATTATCAGGCTTTGCCTTTACTGTCAATGGCTGGGTGCAATCTTATGGATCTCGATGTGTGAAGCCACCAATCATCTACGGTGATGTCAGCCGCCCCAACCCAATGACCGTGTTCTGGTCATCTGCTGCTCAGAGCATGACTGCCCGCCCAATGAAGGGAATGCTTACAGGCCCTGTCACCATTCTTAACTGGTCCTTTGTTAGAAATGACCAGCCCCGATTTGAGACTACCTACCAGATTGCTTTGGCCATCAAGGATGAAGTGGAGGATCTTGAGAAAGCTGGTATCAATGTTATTCAAATTGATGAGGCTGCTTTGAGAGAGGGGTTGCCCCTAAGGAAGTCGGAGCAAGCTTTCTACTTGGATTGGGCTGTCCACTCCTTCAGGATCACCAACTGTGGTGTGCAGGACACTACTCAGGTCTTTTTCCACTTCTCTGTTTTCTTTAATTGTAAGCATTTGTTTTCTCCCTTTTTTTAATTACTTCAATTTTCTGAACTGGTTTTGTTTTTAAACAAACCTACAGATTCACACTCACATGTGCTATTCCAACTTCAACGACATCATCCACTCAATCATTGACATGGATGCTGATGTGATCACCATTGAGAATTCTCGCTCAGATGAGAAGCTCCTGTCGGTCTTCCGCGAGGGAGTGAAGTATGGTGCTGGCATTGGCCCTGGTGTCTATGACATCCACTCTCCAAGAATACCATCAACTGAAGAGATTGCAGACCGGATCAACAAGATGCTTGCAGTGCTCGAGACAAACATCTTGTGGGTTAACCCTGATTGTGGTCTCAAGACTCGCAAGTACGCTGAAGTGAAGCCAGCCCTCAGTAACATGGTTGCTGCTGCCAAGCTCCTCCGCACCCAGCTCGCCAGTACCAAGTGAATGATTTGAGAAAGGAAGCTTCAATTCTATTGCATTACATGAACTTGAAACGGTTCTATAATGTTTTATTGGTTTAAATAACTGTGTTGAAATATCTAGTAGGCTTTTAATGAGCTCGAGAGCATTTTATCTTTTTTTTTTTTTTTTTTTTTTGTGTTTGTTTTTTTCCTCTTGATATTTGGTATTTTGGAGGCCCTGCCTCTTGTCATTTTCAAACGCACCAAACTGACTGGTGTACATGATAAATGAAGAAATCTCATTACCAAGTTGTGTTTGTATTTTTGAGGCCCTGCCTCTTGTCATTTTCAAACGCACCAAACTGACTGGTGTACGTGATAAATGAAGAAATCTCATTACCAAGTTGTGTGGTGTCCATGTTTCCAAGCCTATTCCTTTTATATCAATCCCCTTATCGTGCCTGCAAAAACCAAATTGCGTTCATAAAAATGCACTTTTTCAAAATTATATATTACTTCCAACCGATTTCCTTTGAACCCATACAGAGAAAAAATGATTGATACAGTTTCACCTTTTGGTTTAAATGCTAGCAACTTTCTTTCTAACTTTCTTCTTTTGACCTTTTTTTTTTTTTTTTTTGCATTCTCATTACACTTTAATATTTGTTAACCCGAAAACCCACTAGTTGGGTAAAAAAAGAGAACAATTAAGTTTAGGTAAAGAAATTGAAATCTGCAAAGTAACAAGGAGGTTTCTCGTGGAGGAGATGGATGCCATAGATGTGCAGTTCTGTTAGCTTGCCAACACGGAGGTTTCTTTGGTGTGGCGGTTGAGTTTGATTCCCAAGTTGCCTTTCATATGGTGAAGGGGGAGAGGACGGTGGACATGAAGGTGGATAGTATTCTTTTCAACATTCAGGCTGCTATTTGAGAATTCCAGGAAGTAACCTTTGTATATGCACCTCACAGTTGTAACAAGGCTGTTCACGAGGTTGCATCTTTTGTGTATAGGGCATGTGGTAGTTTTTATTGAGACTTTGTACCTCCAGTATGGTTGTTTAATACCTTTGTTGGAGATGTTAATTCACGCGTTTGTCTTTAAGAAAATGAAGATTTCTTGATAGTAATGTTAGGGCCTTTTTAGGACTGACGATTAAGGAGACTGACTAGACGAGGCACAACATTGTTCATAGGTTGGCCCGGAGATCGAATCAGATTATTAAGTTCCTTTTCTTGGCCACAAAAAAAGAAAAAAAAAAGAAAAAAGAAAAAAGAAAAAAGAAATTGAAATCCAGATATGCTAAAAACCCTATTTGAATTTTGGGCCTGCTCAAGTAGTTTAGTTTCATGTAAGTTTTAGGTTGATGAGGTTGGCCATTTTTGTGGGCTTTGTAAGTTTGAATTTCTGAAAGTACAATTTTGCCCTTAAGGGGTATAAAGAGTGTGATTTTTATTTTTAATTACTAAAGAGAAACTTCATTAGATAAACTTCGATAAAACAATTAAAGACATCAATATCACATCTAAAGTACCAATTCCAAGAGGGCGAATAAAAGCCGCACTAAAACTAATAGCCCACATCATTACAATGAACCATAAGAACACAAAAAAACTAATATAAATGAAATCTTAAAGCTACTCATGAGCCTAAATGAATCTTACCACCACCACTAGAAGAAGTGCCATCGCAGCAACACCCACCATCGTTTTCATAACATATTTGGGGAAAATACGATTTCCAGTGATCTACCTCTGCATAAGAAAGAACAAATAAATGAAAACAACAACCCTGCCAAAGAAGAAATCACCACAAGAGGCTTCTTATTCAAAACGCCCTAGTGGATTTATTTATTAACCCAAGAGGAAAAGATGAGAATAGAGGAGGGGCAATGACGCTTCTTCGTCCTTCCCCCCTCTATGGAGTTTTCCTTTGGAACTCAGAGAAAGAGCGGCTAGGGTTTTTTTTTGTAGTGTGCAAGAGAGTGTGAGTTTGAACACCACTGTTGGAATTTTAAAAAGGTTAATTTTTTTTATTTATTTATATAGTTTTGATTTATTTAATTATTTTGGATGTTTTAGTTTATTTATTGTGGGGGTTATAAATATTTAAGGCCAAAAATCACTTTTGGTCATTGTAGTTTGGCACTTCAACCACTTTTGACCCTGCAGTTTCAATTCCGTCAATTTTGCCATTATAGTTTCGTATTTGTAGCAATTCAAGGACGGGGAATGCTAGCAACCTTCTCTCTAACCTTCTCCTTTGGACCTTCTCCTTTCTTTGCTTGACACGTGTCACTCTCCTTACACATAACACAATGCTATTAATTATAGAAAAACCAAAAATTATATTTTCATATTGCCCTTGAAGCTAAAACGTCTTCTCTTTGCTTTATCTTACAGAAGACGCTCTGCATTTCAACTCTCAGGCTCAACCACAAAAGTTAAAGCGTCTTGTTCAGCTTCTCTCCCTCCAAGTCTTGGTCAAAGGTATGGTTTTTTCATTTCTGATGTATTATTGTGCTGAAAATTAATATCTTTTGGAAATACTTTCTTAGGTTGATGGGTATTTCTTTAGCTTTTCTTTGGTTAATCTAAACTGTAATATATTTAGGTTTTCATATTGTAGGGGTCTTTTTGTTCCAGTTGCTTGACGAATGGGCTTGAGCTACTGTAAGAGGACGACAAACAAAATTCCCCAAGTGCCTAAGTTCAAGAACCAAGCTCCCAAAAGAGTTTTTGAAGAGTTCGATGAAACTTTAGAAAATTTATTTTTAGGTTCTTTTCACCAATAGCCAAATAAACATAACAAATTGATGAGTGACTTGGCTTGAGGAGCTTGTGGCATGGGAGCTAAGTTTGCACAAGTTTAGCAATTTGAGAGAGAGAGAGAAGCATGAATTTCTCACAAAGAGTAAAGGTCTAAAATGGGGAAAAGGAAAATTAGGAAGATTTCTATCTTAGGGAGAGAAGAGAACAACGGAGGAAGAAGATGGGGTGTCTTGAGTAAATTCCCAATTGCTTGACAAAACTTGGTCATGCTCTGGATGATGATCTTTGCTGGGTAGAGGAAGATCCCTTTTATAGGCGCTAAGAACCCTAATTCCATCGATCACCCATTCCCACGTTTCCTTTGCTTCTATTCATTCACCCTTTTTGGTGAAATTTCCTTAACCAGAGATTCCGGGTTACAGGCTCTTTGGGGTTCCAAGGTTTTTTTGTGGCTGGACCTCCCCATGGGGGGTGAGGCCCCTCCTGCTTTCGTTCTTGGTTTTCAAAATGGAGCTTACAGAGGGAAAAAAAAAAAGGGTAGAGTCATTTGTCCAATGGGTATTCCTTCTACATATATGAATTTCCTTTGGTCCCTGCCATGACTCCTCGTTGACCATCTTGGAGTTTTGACAAGGGTGGAGCACGATGCTAGATTTTTTACAAGGCACTGGGCTGGGCTTTGTGTACATCATTGGGTTATTGGCATATTATTTCCAACGTCTAATGAGTTTTTGTCAAGCTGCTGGAAATAACCTGTTTATTTTGGGCATTTTACTGATGTGGGTTTGTCTAAATGTTATAGCAGACTACTAGATGTCCTCCTACGGCATTGGATCACTTTTCTCCCTCTCTCATGCTAACCCATGTGTTTGGGCCCGAGGAACGAGCTTGAGTTTTAATGCTCCCAATTGGCTTAAAACTTTCATTCCTCGAACCCTTAATGGGTCATGTGATTGCTTGTTCCCTTCCATACCACAACCTTCTTAGCAAGTCCCGGGTAATTACGTGGCTTGGGCCCACTTAAGCTTGTAGCACGGCTTGGTATTAGAATATCGGTCCTTTACATGGCATCGCGTGTTTATTTAACATGCTTGTGCTTGGTTTTATTGTGCCACAATAAGCCATGATCGGTCCAAGTAGCATCAGATAGGTTGGAGAGCGTGAATTTATAAAGCCGGTGCATTTTTGGCCCTTTTGCACATGCTTGGTGGGCATGACACATGACCCATGACTTATGTAGGTGCGTCCTACAATTTCTCTTTGTTGAAATAAAAAATTTCATACCTATCAGATTAATTTGGATAGGCATTTGGGCTGTAACAAATCAATTCTAAATCAAGTGAGGCCCAGATGAAGAACTCAACAACCAAATGACGTGCCAAGAGATAAAATCCCATATATTTATCTCTAAGAGAGACTCCCATTACAGCCCCACTCTCAATAGAAATTAAAAGAAATAAAAAAGAATGTCAAGGTGAGATCGTGCATGGAGCAGGTTATCTCCCACCACTCCACTTATCAAAACGATGGCACAATATGGGAAGAAACAGTCTCCCTCAACTGCCACTCACATGTTTGCCTATAAAAAGGCATGAATCAAAGAAAAAAGGGAGGGCAGAAAAAAAAAGGAGGTGTTGTCGGAAAGGAGGCAGAAACAGAGGCAAAAGAGCAGGAGTAGAAAGAAACCAAAGGGCTTCGATAAGGGGCGAGAAGTCCGAAGGAGGCAAAAATAAAAGCTGCTGCAGGAAAGAAAAGTCTGGAGAGAAAACGAAGAGGCTGCTGGGATTCTGATTAAGGAGGAAGAGAAAGAAAAGGGCAGAAGGAAGGCAAGGATGTGCTACACTTGTTCCATCAGGCTATAAACAAAAAGACAAACAAGATGGGAAGGAATTTGTAATAGCCAAAGCAAGCTTCTAGCTAAAGGCAAAACAAAGCCCACATGTTAAAGAAATGGGTGAGAAGGCTTGAGACAACTTTGCCTTCTCATTGCTACCCATGGCCAACAAAAGAAAGTAGA
Organism: Prunus mume; assembly: GCF_029339155.1. Taxonomy (NCBI): domain Eukaryota; kingdom Viridiplantae; phylum Streptophyta; class Magnoliopsida; order Rosales; family Rosaceae; genus Prunus; species Prunus mume. Next base: position 23,027,630 of record NC_142705.1, read on the forward strand.
AAGATGAGGTCATTTACAAAAAGATTGAGAAGACCAAGGCCCAACATTTCTCAGAGCCTATGAACTGACGCAATAAACAAGGGCATTGTCTTCAGAGCTCTTGAGGAGGTTTCTTTGGATCTCCAAGTCTCCAAGTCTCAAAGTCACAAGTCACAAGCTGGATTTCTCTAAGGCTAAAAATGTATCAATTAGCAAATAATTGATACAAAAGTCCTAAATTTCAAAGTGATACAAAACCATTCCAAATTTTCTCATGGGTCATATACCCGTGCAAATTTTAATGGGATCAAATTCAAATCTCTCAAACACAAATTCTTTCAAGGGGTCATTCATTCCTTGAAAGTCCAATCAAATTTTTAAGGAACTACGTCCTGTTTAATTCCACCAAGGATACGTAGGCAATTTGGAAACTCAATCCAAATACAACCGCAAGCCCAAACAGAATCCCTGGTCTCCTTAACCAAATTCACCCCAAACACTTTTCCAACCACAAAATCAAATTGAATCCCTAGTCCAACCACATTCATTCAAATTCCATAAAATATTTTTTTTTCTTGTAATCAGAGATTCTGGATTACAGGCTATTTGGGGTTCCAAGGTTTTTGTGTGGTTGGACCTCCCCATGGGGGGTGAGGCCCCTCCTGCTTTCTTTCTTGGTTTTCAAAATGGAGCTTACAGAGGAAAAGAAAATGGGTAGAGTCATTTGTCCAATGGGTATTCCTTCTACATATATGGATTTCCTTTGGTCCCTGCCATGACTCCTTGTTGACCATCTTGGAGTTTTGACAAGGGTGGAGCACGATGCTAGATTTTTTACAAGGCACTGGGCTGAGCTTTGTGTATATCATTGGGTTATTGGCATATTATTTCCAGCGTCTAATGAGTTTTCGTCAAGCTGCTGGAAATAGCCTGTTTATTTTGGGCATTTTACTGATGTGGGTTTGTCTAAATGTTATAGCAGACTACTAGATGTCCTCCTACGGCATTGGATCACTTTTCTCCCTCTCTCATGCTAACCCATGTGTTTGGGCCCGAGGAATGAGCTTGAGTTTTAATACTCCCAAGTGGCTTAAAACTTTCATTCCTCGAACCCTCAGTGGGCCATGTGATTGCTTGTTCCATTCCATACCACAACCTTCTTTGCAAGCCCCAGGTAATTACGTGGCTTGGGCCAACTTAAGCTTGTAGCACGACTTGGTATTAGAATATCGGTCCTTTACATGGCATCGCGTGTTTATTTAACATGCTTGTGTTTGGTTTTATTGTGCCACAATAAGCCATGATCGGGCCAAGTAGCATCAGATAGGTTGGAGAGCGTGAATTTATAAAGCCGGTGCATTTTTGGCCCTTTTGTGCATGCTTGCTGGGCGTGGCGCATGACCCATGGCTTATGTAGGTGCGTCCTACAATTTCTCTTTGTTGAAATAAAAAATTTCATACCTATCAGATTAATTTGGATAGGCATTTGGGCCGTAACAAATCAATTCTAAATCAAGTGAGGCCCAAATGAAGAACTCAACAACCAAATGACGTGCCAAGAGATAAAATCCCATATATTTATCTCTAAGAAAGACTCCCATTACAGCCCCACTTTCAATAGAAATTAAAAGAAATAAGAAAGAATGTCAAGGTGAGATCATGCATGGAGCAGGTTATCTCCCACCACTCCACTTATCAAAACGATGGCACAATCTGGGAAGAAACAGTCTCCCTCAACTGCCACTCACATGTTTGCCTATAAAAAGGCATGAACCAAAGAAAAAAGGGAGGGCAGAAAAAAAAAGGAGGTGCTGCCGGAAAGGAGGTAGAAACAGAGGCAAAAGAGCAGGAGCAGAAAGAAACCAAAGGGCTTCACATAAGGGGCGAGAAGTCCGAAGGAGGCAAAAATAAAAGTCACAAGTCACTCGAGGAGGTTTCTTTGGATCTCCAAGTCTCCAAGTCTCAAAGTCACAAGTCACAAGCTGGATTTCTCTAAGGCTAAAAATGTATCAATTAGCAAATAATTGATACAAAAGTCCTAAATTTCCTAAGTGGTACAAAACCATTCCAAATTTTCTCATGGGTCATATACCTGTGCAAATTTCAATGGGATCAATTTCAAATCTCTCAAACACAAATTCTTTCAAGGGGTCATTCATTCCTTGAAAGTCCAATCAAATTTTTAAGGAACTACGTCTGGTTGGATTCCGCCAAGGATACGTAGGCAATTTGGAAACTCAATCCAAATACAACTGCAAACCCAAACAGAATCCCTGTGTCCTTAACCAAATTCACCCCAAACACTTTTCCAACCACAAAATCAAATTGAATCCCTAGTCCAACCACATTCATTCAAATTCCATAAAATATTTCTCATACCACAAATTCTTTCAGGGGGTCATTCATTCCTTGAAAGTCCAATCAAATTATTTGAGAACTACAAAAGGCTTGATCCCCAAAATAGGGTATGTAGGCAGTCTAGGGTTCCCTGGATGCAGCCGCAACATAAAATCAAATTCCATTATTTATTTCATTCTTCATATTGGAATCAAAGGATCTTTGTCTTTTCAAAGAGATTATAATTAAGAGATATTTTTATCTTGAATGGGTCGTACTCAATTAAAAATAAAAAAAACTCTTATTAGTAAATAAGAGTGAGATTATGTTGGGTGAATTTTTAATTTCCTTGTTACATTTTTTATATAACACTCTTATGTCCCTATTGGGCTCCTTTAGCGATCAATTATTTGTGCTAGGCTAAGAATAAACCTGGGCCTAGCCCTTGGATTTTTTTTTTTTGGGCCTCAACACATATTGAATTCGATTTTGGTGATTTTTTATTCTTTTGCTTCTATATCTTTTATCTCAAGCCTATATTGTTAGGTGTCCATGGGAGTTGAGATTGACTTGAATTTGCCCGAAGAAGATGCTGATGGTGTGAGTCAAGATAACACTAATATATTTAAGAGTGCAAGCTTTATTAATGAAGACACATACTTTAGTGAAATGGAATTCCATTCAGATGACAAGGTGTATGAATTTTATTCAGAGTATGCCAAACAAAAAGGATTTGCTGCCTCAAAGGTATCTTGTCGTCGGTCAAAGACATCTGGAGAATGGATTGGGGCAAAATTTGCTTGTACGAGGTATGGGAAAAAACGAAAATCTGATGCATTAGCCCACGGCCTTGCTTGAAAATAGATTGCAAAGCAAGCTTGGAAGTCAGAAGAAGGTATGATGGAAAATGGTTTGTTTGTAATTTTGTCAGAGAGCATAACCATGATCTCCATCCAGAGCATATACACTATTTTCCAAGCAATAGAAGAATCACCAATGCCGACAAGTATAATATTAATGCTTTGCATTCAGTTCCGAGAAGACTACAAAATTTTTGGTGATGTCATTTCGTTTGATACAACATATGTCACCAACAAATATAAGATGCCTTTCGCTCCTTTTATTGGAGTGAATAATCATTCTCAGTCTACGTTACTTGGATGTGCACTACTTGCGGATAAAGAGAATGTTAATAATAATTTGTTGTGTGATATCAATGTGCTTGATCCAAGAGTCTCAAATACAAAAGGAGCCCCGAAAAGGGTGAAGAATCAGAACTCCAATGGTAAAAAATATAACAAGAAGCCAAAGAAGGTATGCTCTAAATTTTTTTTCCTGTACATAAGGCATATATTGATCTACTTCCTCATATTGTCATTGCTTATCTATTAAATATACTTTTCATCTTTTTTCGTAGGCACAAGCAAATCTTGGACTATCTAATGATGCGATGGAAAGCTCCTTGCCAAGACAGGTACAATATATCAGTTTTCTTTCGGAATTACCTTTAGGTGCATATATAACATATACATGTCAAGGTGTTTTTTTTTATGTTATACGAACAAGCACACACAAGGAATGATGCTTCTGATAACTACAAGGATACTCATGAATGCTTGCAACAAATAGTAAGTATACCATAGGTGATACACAAATTCTTCTTTTCAGCACTTAATAATCATAACCTTTTATTGAATTTTATCACTTATGAATAAATCTTGTTTTTCTTTGATATGTTATAGGATGAATATGAGACTCTCGAAGGGCATAATGGAATGAAAGTAAATATGGACTGGATGGCAGTTAATATTGTCATATATGATTTATTTGTGTTTATTACTAATATATTTGTATTAATTAGGGTGCATATCTACTACATGTAACAGGGAAATTATAATTTGTGGACCTCACGCATGCATGAATATTTTGCTGGTCAAGCTACACAAGATGGTATTGTTATAAGAACTTTTTATTTATTTATTTATAGAATTTTTATTTATTTATAAGAACTTTGTTTATGCTTGTTTGACCAATTGAATTTTGTTGTAATAGGAACAGTTGATACATATTAGAGAAGATTTGCAAATGAAAAGTCTGGGAAGATGAGTAGTGAATTCGTATACCATTGAAGAAGAGAAGTGAAGTTAAGTCTGGGAAGATTAATCATCTTTTGTTTCTACTACTACTAGATTTTGGAAATTTTTTGGGAAGACTTTAATATTGTATAAAGATTTCACTATTTGGTCTTTTGTAACCGTTAAAATGTGTTGTTTTGTTTCTACTCAGATTTGGGGGATATTTTTCTTTATTTAGTAGTACAAGAAATGCAATCAAACCCTTTGTGTTAAAAAAAAACCGAACATGACTTCTTAAAAAAAAAAAAACATTTTCTTTAAAATAATAATAATAATAAAATGGTAAGGAAGTTGTGAATTTTTTTTTGGATAAATTGAATACATTTTATAATGGTAAACTTGGAAAGAAAAATTTAGCTTGTATAATATATTAATGACATTGTTTTATGTGTAAGGAGAATGACACATGTCAAGCAAATAAGGAAGAAGGTCCAAAGGAGAAGGTTAGATAGAAGGTTGCTAGCATTCCCCTTCAAGGACATGTTAGTATCAATTTCTTTAACGATGCAAAGGCAATTTCATCAACCCAAAACCCTTGAGAGTAAAAGCTTGTTTGAAATCCTCTCCATTTCATATTAAGGCTTGAAATTCAACCACTAATCCCAATTTTTAAAGAACCCTAAACCCAAATGACCAAGCCTTAATATGAAATTAAGGGAGTTTTAGATGAGCTTTTATGCTAAATGATTTTGGGTTGATGAAATTGCCCCTTGCACCATCAAAGAAATTGACTGGAATACTAACTTATCCTTGAATTGCTACAAATACGAAACTACAGGTTCAAAATTGACGGAATTGAAACTACAGGGTCAAAAGTGGTTGAAGTGCCAAATTACAGGGATCAAAAGTGAATTTTAGCCAATATTTAATTTTTAGGTTTTATTTATATATGCCTAAATTTTCTAGTTTAATGTGGAGGATGTTACTTGTTCTTGGATGCCTATAAAAGACCACTCCTTCACATTTGATATACTAATATAATACCATACTACCACAATACCACAATCACCACCACAATTTGATTCTCTCATATTCTACCTTTCATACTTTATATACTTAATGTTTCCTTCTTTTCGACTGAGTGGCTGACGGAAGGAACTTTTGGTCCTTCTTCTTCAAGTTGCGTAGGCGTCGTGGCTTGGATGGATATGTTGCACTTCTGACTTCTGATCAAGTGATTGATCGGCCAAGCAAAGAACCTCCTCTTGGCCTAGGTTCTTTCACTTCTTCGGGGTCGAGGATGGTTAGGCTTCGTATGGATGTTTTTGTGATTTTTAGGTTTTTTTAGTAATACTCTGAATTAGATTTCTGATTGCTTAATTCTTTCCTTGTGAAGCCTCCGTCCCATGTATGCAATCCTCCGGAAATCTTGGGTTCAAATCCGTGGCTTGAGCTTGGACCTACAAGACTTCATCTTGACATCCGGTTAGAATTCTAGAATTGGTTCACAATCCACCAAGGTGGGTGGTATGGGAACTCCAAATACTTGGATGTTGGGTTTGGCCTTATGTTGGACCATCTTTGAGTTCCCAAAATATTCAGATATGGGGAATTCTAGATTTGGTTGAGAATCTGCGGAAGTTGGCATGGGAGCTCTAGGATTCACCAAGAAAACTCTTATTTAATTGTCCCATTTATTTAGTAATACATATATTAATAAATTTGAGCAAGTCCATAGCAAGGAGAGGAAACTCGAGCATGGGACTCGACGTCGGCGAGACAGTTGGTCATGCATAGTAATAAGGAGCTTCGAGCATAAGACTTGACTTCGGCGAGGAACCTCTATGGTGGAACTCACTTCAGCGGAACTCCCTTCCGCAGAACTTTCTTTGTGGAATTCCCTTCCGCAGAACTTCCTCGACGGAACTGCCTCAGTGGGACTCCTTTAGGTAGAACTCATTCCGGCGGAACTACCTCAGCAGGGCTCCCTTCCTCGGAACTTTCTTGGCAGGACTCCCTTCCGTGGAACTTCCTAGGCGAGACTTACTTCTGCGGAACTTCTTTCCACAGACCACGGATTGGAGATCTGGAAGATTTGGATTGACCTCCCTCAAATATTGCCCCCTCGATTCATTTAACCTAAAGTTGGCGAATGGGTAGATTAATCAAAATTTAAGACCTCAATTTCTTAGTTGTTAGTTTCTATGAATTTTTACTAGGCCATTTGATGCATACTCGACCATTCCTTGGTCTCATGTTGTAGTGAGCTCTATCCACCTATATATATATATTATCTTTTTCTTGGAGGAGGTTTCTATATACAAACTCTTAGCACGAGATAATGTGAACTATCCATCATTGTGGGTTATTTTAACCAACACCATTTTCTCGTGGCGAGTTATCTCTCTGTCGTTTCTCAAGTCGTTGAGTAATACTTCTTAAAAAATCAACCATTGATCGGTGAGTCATGGATCCGACTATTTCAGTCACTTAACTTATATGCTCCTTTCCCCAAGACTTGGTGGATGAGGAATGAACATTCCCAAGACTTTGGAAGGCCAATCCTTGACGATGGGGTTCATAGGTCTAACGAGAACATGTTGGACCACATATTGGGCATCTCTTAGCATAGTCGATGCAATCTTTGAGGATGATTGGCTAATAATAGCCATGCCTTCTCAAAAGCCATCTCATCTTCATTCAGCTTGATGAGCTCCACATATTGCCTCATGAACGTCTGTCATGCCTACAAGTTGTCCTTTCTTTTCATCGTTGTCTTATGCTAAAAGACTTCCGATAGAATTTTCCAAGGCCGAAATGCATAGTTTCAGAGGTCGGCCTTGCTTTAGAGGAATGAGATTAGCAGCTTGGTTAAATTCTCTTTGGTGTAATCGGATGCCTTTTGGTGGACTTCCTTCTACCAAAGTTGTACTTCATCCTCGAGTTTTAGCAAGGATGAGAAATGCTCAACTTTTCCTACGAAATTGGATATAAACATCAGGAGGAAGTTTATTTGGTCTAGCAAACTTTGCAATTCTCTCTTGTTTCTCAAAGGAGGCGCATCAATATTGGCTTTAGCCTTATTTTAATCAATTTCGAACATTTTTTGGTGTACCAAGAATCTTAGAAAGTTTCCGACAAAACCCCAAAGGCACACTTTTTTGAATTCATCTTCAATTGATGTCTCCGCATTCTCTCAAAATCCGACTTGAGGTCATTCAAGTAACCTAGCCTCGACTACGACTTCATGACTACGTCATCAATATAAACTTCTAAGTTTTGACCGATCATGTCGTGGAAGATGGTATTCATTGCCCGTTGGTAGGTGGCCTTGAAATTCTTTAGGCTCGTCCATTTGGACCATGAACTCGACCTCGTCGAAGACATCTTCATCCATTGAGTTGAGTTGGCCTAGCTGAGCTTCGAAGAATGGCGGAAGTGTGATCTCCCTGGCTTCGACTTCAACAAAATCTCAAACTTCACTTTGGTCTTACCCATCTTCAACTTGCTCTCAAACTTAGCCATCTGTTAGTATGAAATTTGTATTGTCATTTTCTAGACTCTAGCATAGGTGGAAAATTAGTGTGTGAAGAATTGTTACTGAACGTTTTGGCACAATTCATTCAATCTCATACTTCCGAGGCATGACTTGACCGATATGAGAAATTGATTTCAAGTAAATCATGACATAATCATGCATTCATTATAGGATTCCTAATTAGAGTTATTTTCAATAGGATTAGATTTTATCTCTTGAGATTATTTTCCTAGTTGGACTCTATTTTGATTTAAGTTAAAATATTATCTCTTCCTATTATGACTTGCACATTGAAATCTTTTCCTACTTGATTGGTCTAATTCGTTTGTTTTAATAGATATTGTTTTTCTATTAAAGATTAGTTGGTTGGCATATTTACTAAGAATCCATTTTGAATCAAAACTCTTGGTCATAATTGAATAAGAGATGTGGTCCTGCTTTGACGTTATGACTAAGAGATTATATTGGATCAGTATTGTAGAGTCATAGTTGAATAGAATTAATGGTATGTTGGGTTTTCCTCTTTGAAGAGAAAAACTCCCTTTAATAAAACGTAGGATTTTCCTTTCAAACAGAGAGCTTTTGATATATTTGTGTGGAGCATATAAAATTCTTAGGAACAAGCTGCTGTGCATTTATTTGAGATAAATCATCGAGTGTCCCATGTTTACTTGGTAATTTATCAAACACTTTAATAATTTATATTGCATTCATTTGCATTGTTTGGTGACCTATACGGTTGAGGGCACCAAAACCGTGGTGATAGTTTTCTTCCGACGAGCTTGAAGCAATCGTGGCCAGTATTGCGTTCAACATAAGGAGTGTCAAAAATCATCCCGTGACAGAAGTTGGGTTACGAAGAAGTCCGTAAACATTATCTAGAATGTGTCTAGGATAAGTGTGTGAGTACTTTTTGTAATCATCGTTCTATAGTAGATTTGTGTTGGACTGAGGAGTGACGTGGATTTTCCCCCAAGGTAGACGTAAAATAATTCTCTGCGTGTTCTTTTATTTTATACTTAGCACATTTCAGGATTGATGAGCCATATCAATCCTGCTACCGAAATTTATTTTTATTTATTTGATTATAATATTGAATTCGCCTATTCACCATCCTCTAAGCATTTTTAGTCATCCTATAGGTAATTTCACCATCCTTTCCCTATGTTCCTTCTCAAGATGCTCCGTAGTCTCCTCTGGAAGCTCCTCAATATATTTGTCATCGCTATACTTCTCGTCCTCATAAAGCTCATCATCATATGTTGTCGCATCCATGGGATCTTTTGAGGTTCCCTTGTTTTTTTCTTTGGCCGCTGGTTCAGCCTCTTGTTCAAACTCATGTGTTTCGGAATCGGCCATGACTTGGTCTTCTCCTATCTTTGGTTTATCCTATTCCGTATAGGGTTTACCTCTAACTTTCTCGATCATGCTCTAGCCGTTCTTTCCTTTCTTGTCTACTTTGGCAGATTGGGCCACCTTGGTCAAGACTTGAGTCTTGGTGACCGGAAGCTGGATCTTAAGCTAAACCACTATTGCTTTCTCAACTTTTAGAGAGTTCTCATCTGCCACCTTGGGTGGCCTTTTGGGCTCACCTTGGATTTGTTAGCTTCAAGGGCTTCAAGTAAGATGAAATTCCAACTCTAAGATTGATTCTTCCAGAGTTGTCACCACAACTCGACCATTCACCTATTCTTGGTGTAGCCTCATTTACTCGGCTGCTATTGCCTTCAACGAAGCCAAGGCCTCGGCCTTGACTAACTCCAACTCTTTTGGTCAATGCTTCTCTTAAAGCTCGACCAATCAGTTAAGTTGAGGTTGCCTCTCGTCCTCCTATTTCTCGTAAGAATTGCAAGTGGCGGCATATTACCTCTGAGCATTTCTTGTTTGAGTTTTGCTTATAAGTATTAGAGGAAGCTTTCAACCCCCACTCCTATACCATTGAGCTGCCTTGGAGTTTGACATCTTGAAAGTTGGAACACCACTACCATCCGTTGGGTGATGTCTTCACATATAGGCCACATCTCGACTTTTTCCTTTTCCCACGGAAGTCAATATGCTTTATTTTTATTTTGCCTTGGGTTACGGCGGATCTTTCACAATATCTTCATATCTTAGAGGCATCTGTTGATTTCTTCTGTTAGGTTATTGTGTGGCTTCTCATACCTATCTTAGTATTCATGTAGTGACTGTTTGTTCGGTCTCACTTCCATCATATACCGCTTGGGCTATATGGGTTGTAGTTCTTGGCTAAAGTTGTTATAACATTCTTCCTTGAACTTCTAGGTCTGCTTCAAGTAGGATGACTAGTACGACCTGGATGACTTCTAGCCATTACTTTAGCCGCCCCTTCATGCCCCCCAAGTCCACTTGCTTGGTCAATCTTGGTCTTTGATTGAGGCTCGATAAACGTGATCACTTGCAATTGTGGTCTCACAATATTGAGCTTTTCTCCTACAATCATGTCTATCATGATTGTACCTTGGGTCGTGCTTTGACCGTCTCTTTTACTAGATATTAGGCCATTACATCCTAGGATGGTTGCCTTGGGTTGGACGATATTTTCATCCTCAACGTTAACCACCTTTTCAGTTTTATTCCCTTGGGTGGACTCCTTTTCCTTAACCAATGTCAAGTTCTCAATAGGAAGGTCAACTTGAATATTCAATTTTAAGGTCGTCTTACCCACCTCTTTCTCACTCTCACATTCCCTGCTAACCTCATTTTTCCTCTACAGGAGTAGGTGGAACAGGTGGCCGAATTGCAACCATATGAGGATTTTCCTCTTGTGAGTGAGAATCAAGGTTGGGGTTGAGAGTTTGCCCCTCGGCTCGTTAGCTAAGTCAAGATGAAATCTCGCGCAAAATTTGGATGAAAAGGTTGTGAGAAGTTTGCAATTCATATACGAACTCTTTTAATAAAACTTCCATCTTAGGTGTCATCTCATTTACATATTCTTCCACCATATGGGTATGGCCACCATATAGCCTATCACTCACCTTGAGATTATATTAGCCACCATAGATAATGGGATGATCTACTTGGTGGGAATAATAATTAGGCTCATTGTACAAACAGATGGAACCGTTTTGACAATATGGGTAAGTGTATTGCCCCCATGCCACTTGATTGGTTTGGCCACCAAAACCATGTTGATCATTTGAACTATTTTGATTCATAAGATCATATATGCCAATATAGTTGTGCCCACCATATTAGCCACCAAATTGGCTACTTGAGTCATATTGGTTGTTAGACCTACCTTGATGGGTAAAACTATATTGGCCATAGTGACAACATATATTAATAAATTTGAGCATGTCCATAGCAACGAGGAGGAAACTCGACCATGGGACTTGACGTCGGCAAGGAACTTCCATGGCCGGTTGGACATGCATAGCAATGAGAAACTTCGAGCATAAGACTTGACGTCAATGAGAAACCTCGATGGCGGAACTCACCTCGGCGAAACTCCCTTTTGAGGAACTTTCTTGGCAAAACTCCCTTAGCAGGACTCCCTTCGCCGGAACTTACCTTTCACAGAACTCTCTTCCCAGGAACTACCTCCCTTTGGCAGAACTTACCTTTCGTGAGACTCCCTTCTGCCGAACTTCCTCAATGGGACATCCTTCTGCGGAACTCCCTTTACGGAACTCCCTCGGCAAGACTCCCTTTTGCGGAACTTACCTCAGCGAAACTTCCTTCCATGAATTGGAGATCTAGAGGATTCAAAGATTCCTCCTTGGTGGATTTCACGTCTCTGAGTTGGTTGATATAGGGAAATTTGACGATCCCCAAAACATTTATATTATTATTTTTGGGCAACATTTCTGTGACTTGGACACCTATATCCGATTGTGAGCGTGCTCATTGAGGACCTTGAGCCTATATATGATATTTTCATCCTCATTTTGAAGTCTTGTAAACTATTAGTACCTACACATAGGGAGGCTACAAAGGCTTTAGGACAATGTCTTTGATGTGCTTCACCATACTAAGCTTCCTTTCATAATCTTAATTTAATTTACTTTTATTTACCTATTATATGTTTATTTAGTTTTATTTTACCTTAAAAGAGTTTCCAATTTATTTTATATATTATTTATATTATAAATAGTTTTGCTTTTGAGTTTTACGGAAAGAGTAAAACTATAATTTTTATAACAACTACATTCTTTCGTATTTCTAGCGTTTCCACATACCTTTGGTGCCACTTTTGTGTGAGCTTTTTTTGGTGGATGTTGTGCGAAATATGAGGTACTTATAATGTGTGTTGGTTGTACGATTCAAATTTGATGATCAATTTTGATTAATTGTTTTGTTTCCAAATGGATAGGAGTTTATTTATTTTATTTTTATCAAACTTCATTAGATATCAAGAAGACATCTAAAATACAATCCTAAGAGGGCAACAAACTAACATGCTCAAAGCAAAAGTAACGCAGATAAAAGCCGCACTAAAACTACTAACCCACATCACCACAATTAGCCATAAGCCTAAACAAAGCCCACAACATAACCAAAACCCTAAAACAACCCATGAGCCTAAAAGAACCCTATCACCACTACCTAATGAAGCACCGTCATGGCCATACCCACCACCGCATCCGTAACAAATCTGGAGAAAATATGATTTCCAGTGATCGATCTACCTACGCATAAAAGGGAACAAATAAACCAAAACAACAACTTTGCTAAAGAACAATTGGGTGATTTGCAGTAACCTCCATCAAAGACGATGTAGAATCAAATTTGGAGAACATGAGCGGCATTAGGGAGAAGGTTTTGGGAGTAGGATTTGATTGAGAACATAGACTAAAAGGGGTGATGGGGAACTTCAATCTAACCATGGCTTAGAAGAAACCACCACAAAGGGTTTTTTTTTAATTCAAAATGCCTAGTGGATTTATTCACTAATCTAAAAGGAAAAGACGAGAAGAGAGGAGGGGGAAGAGGGGCAGTGACGTTTCTTCCTCCTCCCCCCTCTGTGGAATTTTCCTTTAGGACTCACAGAGGGAGAGAGTGGCTAGAGTTTTTGACCCAAATGGATTGGAGTTGGTTCTGTCATTAAGGTACATTCTTTCCGAATCTATTGGGGTTTATTAGTCTTGAGATGTTGATTATTCAATTTTTATATAGTGGTGGTATGCAATTTTCAAATATGATGTTACATTTGAGTTGGTTGATACTATGTAACTCTTGAGTTATTAATTATGCTTATTAGGTTTTGATCTGTTCTGGAGTGTGGATTAGAATATGTTGACAAGGAGGTTTTCAGTGAATTTGAGTGGTATTCTTTTTCGTTACTGTTTGAGTTAGGTTTTAGTTCTAGTGGTTTTGATTTTTTTTTTTTCTCTCCCTTACCTTGAAGCTTGTTTTGTCATAAGAGTATGTAGCTGCAACTTGCATTACAATTGTTGTTTTTGTTTGCTTTACTAATTTGATCAAGTTCAAATATGGTTGAGAGATTGATTGTGTGTGTCCTCTTTTTTCAGCCTTGACTTCTCGATAATATAGGGAGTAGCTACCCATCAATCCTTGCTGAAGTGAAGCAAAGCTAGATTGTCGTCGAAATGATGATAGTAAAACATCTAGCAGTTTGCGTGAGATTTGGTTGAGTTTTAGACATAAGCTTTGAATAGCGTTTAATGCTCTGCCTTGTACTTTCAAGCTAAACCCATGCAAAAAATGGAGATAAACTCTTTCAAATACGTTGACATGAGTTAACCTACTAAATTAAGGAGATTTATTTTCTAAGTTAATTAGGTGATTTACTTCCTTGTTTCATATAGTTGACACATCCTTGTATAATTAGGAGATATTCTCCTAATTAACTACTGTATATATGTCCTTGTAAAACACCACTGTAAATTCTTATATATCTCCATATAGAGAAGAATACAACTAATCAAAAATATTCAAACCATATTCATATTTTAGCAATTTGTACCCACTCTCAAGTTGCCGCTCTTCACCCTTCATTGGATATTTAATTATTTAATTATTGATTTCCTTTAGAGCCATGAAATTGGCCCAAACACCATCACATCATTTCTCATTGTGGAAAACAAAAATATGCGTATATGCTTTGACATGTCCAAAAAGATTTATATTTCCAAAGAAGTAACCTTCTTGTTGTTCTTTTATTACAGCTTGAAACTCTGAAGCATAGATTGTCTATATGGCGTTTTGGGATCCAGAGAAGCATATAATAAAATCCAGAATATCCAATGTGTGTAATTTATTACAGCCGACCATATTATTTTATTGGCAACATAGTGTGGTAAGCCGACCAAAGAAAGTCTTCAAGTTTTGTCTTTCATTCGGGGTTTTCAATGAATTATTCAACAAGAGAAAATGTATAAATAGACCAAACATTCCCAGAACATATACAAAACAATATACCTACTGAGAGAGCTAACACAAAAATTTTCTAATAATTAAGGGGTACATCAAATTAGCTCCAATGGCTTCGATTAAGTTTGTCACCCTAATTACCATGGTTGTGATTCTTCTTCCTACAATTGCCATGGCAACGGAGTTCGTCGTTGGAGATGATAACGGCTGGAAACCTAATTTTGACTACCAAGCTTGGGCCAAAGACAAAGTATTTCATGTTGGTGATACACTAGGTAATATATACATTCCGATTATACTTTTATCATAATATAGAAGATGTTTTAAGATGCTTATATTGCTAAACCGTGAATTTAGACTATTCAACCATTTGATTTCGTAAAAACGAGTGGTTGAAACTAAGCATTTGTTTAGAAAACAAACATTACTCTTAGCATAATTAGTAATTAACTTACAAAAATCAGATTTGACGTGATCACAGTTCCTTTTTTCTTTCAAAGCTACATATATCCATGAATATTAATTAATTTATGAACATTATATATTATGCATGCATGCAGTGTTCAACTACCAGCCCCCACACAATGTGTTCAAGGTGAATGGAACTGGGTTCAAGGAATGTGTTAAGCCAACAACAAATGATCAACCACCACTTACCTCTGGAAACGACAAAATAGAGCTAAAGACTGCTGGAAATAAATGGTACATTTGTTCTGTTAAAGACCACTGTGCTGCTTTGGGCCAGAAACTTACCATCAATGTTATGGAGGGTCCGCCTGCACCAGCTCCATCCTCTGCTGTTCGTGGTTTCATCTTTTCTGGATACCAAGTCTTCATGGCCGCCATTGTTGGAGTTTTCATAGCTGTTGCTGCCTGATCTTCATCTTCAACTCCTCCCCAAATGCGTATGCATAAAAATACACCAAATCAAGACACATACATTAATAAAACATACTGTTTTTTTCTTTAATTCTATAATTATAATAATTTTGTGGAAAATAAAATAAGAGAATTTCGTTCTGTATTAGATGCTGAGCTAGCAATACTGATGTAATTGCACATCAGAATCTGCTCTTGTATCATGTTTTTTTGTTTGTTTTTGGTTTTTGTTTTTTGTTTTTGTTTTTTGTGTGGATCAATTGTATCATGTTATTAACTAATGGCAGAACCAGGAATTTTTATACGGGTAGGCTAAATTTGTATTTATTTATAGTTTTCCTCTCTTTGTCTGT
This sequence comes from Prunus mume, assembly GCF_029339155.1. Classification (NCBI taxonomy): domain Eukaryota; kingdom Viridiplantae; phylum Streptophyta; class Magnoliopsida; order Rosales; family Rosaceae; genus Prunus; species Prunus mume. Next base: position 23,043,145 of record NC_142705.1, read on the forward strand.
CTATTATCATCATGTGACATGATATCCTAACAAGAAATACTAGACACTAAAAATCATATACACTAATTAATAATTCAAGTTGCAAAAATAAAACATATATAACAATCTACAAAAGTTTTCACCCAAACCCTAAATTATAAAAACTTAACAACAACAATTAAAATTGGAAATTGAATTTAAAAAAAAGAGAAAAACTTACCAAGATGGAAGAACCCATTGAAGATATATTGAAAAAATCTGCATATCAATTGTACTGAAGCGATCATTTAGTTTGGTAAATTATTATTATTTTTATTGAAATTTTACCGATTCAATATGGATCGAAAATATTAGTTAAAGGACTAAGTGAGAATATCTCTTACCAATGGAAACCCGTACAGAATCGGACTTTAAATTTAATGCATTATTTTATTATTTAGCCATTATCAACATGTAAGTGGCTGAAAAAAGGAACTGTTGCTAGTATTCATAGGGTGAGTGAAGTCACCTCGGGTTGGAACTTTAAATCTAATTTCTTCGATTTCTTACTTAGATAAATAGAACTATTAGTTTTTTTTAAAAAAATTTAAAAATCCTTGATTAGGATAATTTCGAATATTTGTTGAGGAACTTATTTTATGTGAAATAGTTATTACTTGATTAATAGGTCCCGTTAAATTAATGATCGATTAACTAAAGATAAATGGGTCTATCGAAAGTTTGATGCGGTTAACGAAAGAGCTCTCCAACCCGTGCCCATGGTTAACACAGGGGTGGATACAAAACGGGTCAAGTTATATTAAAATGGGCTAAGATCAATTTTTAATCTTAGCCGTTCACTCCATCCGACAGTGAAGCTTTCTTCTCCGTCCTAGGTTGTTGTTCGCTCTGAGACGAAAGTGCTTCATCCCTAAACCCTGTCTAAACCTTCAGCTCCCATTCGCTGATTTTCAATCTGCTCTCTTTCTTCTGGTGAGCTTCCTCCTTCTCTCCGCTATATCCTTTCTCTTTTCTGTTGGCAGGTTGTGATTTTGATTTGGCGTTTTTAGTATTAAGTTTGGTCTCAAGGTGTTTTTTTTTTGGTTGTTGCTGGAGTTGAGATTGGGTAATAGGAATTTTGTTTTATTCTAATTACTTGCGGGAAGAGATTTAAATACATGGGTCCTTATGTCTTTCATTCAGCTCAACATTGTAGAGATTTAAATTATCTTTCCAAAAGCTTAACTTAGTTTTAAGTTTAACCATCACAAAGGGCATTGCGAGTCGTCAACTTATTGCAATTTGAAACTAGGTTTTACAAGAACATTGTTTGATGAATGATATGGGACAATGCTAAGTTGTGACCACATTGATTTATAACAATCACACTTGCACCTAAGCTTAGTGGAGACCCCTGATGAGTCCTGTTTAGCGAGGATGAATGGTGAAGGGGAATTGAGGATTTATTTTTTCTTCTTTCCAGGATTTAAAGGACTGGAGTTCTGAGTATTCCTTTATATTTTCCTTTTGGTGTTAAGTGATATTAATGTATCTCTTTTTCTCTATAAAGGCTTTTTGCTTTTCACTTTTTGTCATATATAATTTGGGTATTGGCTTCTTGTTAGATGTGTGTTTGTATCCATCTTCTAATAATGGAATCAATTCTTTATTGTGCAATGGGTACTGCTCATGGCGGCCGATTTATTTTTCAGCTATTGTTACTGCTTATGGGGTTTTTGCTGCTTGTTTTTGTTGTTTGATTTTTGCTGCTTCTCTCTGTTTTAAAGTGCATTGTACCGTGCTTTTCGATATTTGTCCTCTTGCATTTGTATTCTACTGATTTTCCACATTTTCAATTGTTTGGTTTTCGTTTTGTTTGGCTTTAATATGTTTGAAGCTTGCTTCTATATTTTGTAAGATGAATTCTGTAGAAGAGAATCCTTGATACCTTTTTTATGCTTAGAAGTTTGATTTGTAGTCTCATGCTTCTAGTTAGCTAAGACACAGATTGTGCCGTCCATGGGTCCTTGTCTTCCTTAATAGACGAAGTTTTAACTATACACCGAAGATTATAATGACTACTAAATGGCCTACGGCTCCTTATATTTGTCACCAAAGTGGTAGTTGTATCTCTGAGGTTTCCACAACGTCTGGGATTTATCCTCAGCCTGCTGGGGCAGTCAATACAAAATCATTTAAACCAAAACTTTTCCTTAATATCCCATTCCTCTATTCACTTATCCACTCCCAAATTTATATAAGCCTCTGTCTGGGATTTTTTAATTTCTCTTATTCAAATGTTTTGAGTTGTAACTTGTCTCATTTTTAAAATTATTTTTGTTTTCTAAAAATATTTTTATTTCATCTTATTTATCTCTCCCTCATTTTGATTTAAGATTTCATTGGGTGCACTGAAAAAAGGTAATTGGGTTCTAAGTTTCACTTTTAAGGAACGGGAATATGGTCATATAATTTAAAGGATGATTTAGACTCTAGTTTAGTAAGTTTGCTCTGATTTCATTTTAAAAATTTGCACGTTAATTTGGAAATTAGTGCATGTATTTTGTCCCAATTCATTTTAAGAAGTCTATGGTGCACTGTATAGTGCTGGTGATTTATTTTGGTATAATTTTAATGCTCATCATAATCTAGATTAGAATTGAGTTTCTCAAGTGTTTTATATGCATTGAATTGAATTTTTCAAAAGGTATACCACTTTGCTTCCTATAAAAAACGCCAAGTAGTCAGTCTGGTTTTCCAAAAAGTCAAAAATTGGTTCAGTTGTCACTTAAAAACTATTATAGCATTAAGCATTATAGATTAGATTTTAAAACAGAAAATAGGATCATTACCTGTGTATTGATTAGTTACCCATGTACTGATTCACAGTTAATGCGTTGGGATTATTTCCACTATGTTGTGCATGCCTCTTTTGTATGTGTACTTCGTTCATGGGATAATTTGACTTGACATTTGCTCTCTGGCTTCCTTTAGCACACTCTTTCTAATCCTCATGCACGAGTTAATTCTAAAATGTCATTGATATATTTCTCTGAAGTTTGACATTTTAAAACAGTACACAAAGAGACAATACTTTAACACACATGCAATGCTTTATTATCACATTCTTGTCCAAACTCAAGTTGGTTGTTCAATTTTGCGTCATGATTTTCTTGTCCCAATGGGCTTTAGCCCATGCTCAGACTTATGGATTGTATTATGTTCTAATCTGAATGTGAACATGTCAAATATTAATTGTCTTATATGTTTTGTATTATGTTACACCCAACACAGTTGATCATACCTAATCATTCAAAGTTTTTTTCTTTCTCCGCAAGTCATCTTCCTCTCTGCACCACCTCTGGGTTTTGGGTTTAGGGTAAGCTCTAAAACTTAATTATAATATATCTATGTTAGTTTCTCAGTCTCTCTCATGTTCTCTCTCATGGTCTCACCCTCTGTCTCTGTATCTTATTCATTCTTGTGTATGTGTGTAGCTAAGCGAGCCCTACAACCCACTTCGTTTTTGTTTTCTCAAAATTTGTAGGGTTTTGATTTTTTTGTTTTTGTTTCAGTTTCTCTTTTTTTACTATGTCAAAACCATGACCTTGCTCAGTATGGCAAGTTGTATTGGACTAATTCATTGATTTGGCTTTCGAATTTTTTGTGAACTCAGGGATTTTCTCTTAATTGAAATTTTTTACTCTCTAATTATGATTTTGAGAGTTAGGACTTTCTGCTTCAATTTTTATTTCTGTTTGAGCATTGCAACTGGGTTGATTCGCGCTTGCTGATGTACACCACTGTAACCGGGTTTGTTTCTGTTTGCAATTTGGGTGTGTCATTGGTGGTTTGTTCTTTCTATGGTGTCATAATTATGGGGTTTTGGATTTCTTTTAAAGTTCCATCCCAATCCACTGCTGATACTAAATAGTATTTGAGCCTTTTGCTTAGATCTCTCAGAGTTCCATTAGTGTTGGCTTATTCTTAAACGACTTAAGCGTTTTGAGTTTTGTTAGTAGTTGGACTTTAACATGGTATCAGAGCTTTTGGATTTCAGTTGTTTTCTAAGAATTAGTTGTATAGATGTTCTTCAATTAGTTCAGTTATCTTTTGTTTATTGTATCATGATCACAGCTAACTTGCAGTTATATTTTATTTTTCTGAGAATAACAAGACCAACTTATTGCAACATTGGGCAGGGCCAATCATTTATATGAAAATCTCCCCTTTTACGCTTATTTGAGTTCACTTGAGTTGTTATTTTAATGCATATTGATCATAAAAGGGGAGAATTTCATGGTTACCATATGAGATAAGCTCTTATTGTATTTACTATGTCTTGTTGTGCTGCCAGTCTTGGTTGGGTAATGATTCTGGAGCTATTTATCTTTCTTGCAACTTCTACATTTGTTTGTCAAACCAATCTAACTCAACTATTTCATACTTTCAAAGAGTATATATCATGCCTGATTAAATTTCTCCCAAATGATTATGAATACATTTGTCTGAACTGTTCTGTCACTGTTCTCTGGTGAAGCCATGCTCCAGTGGTCCTCTGCATCTTGACAAATGTATAAATATTAATTAATGGTGCTTTGCCTAGGGAGTATCAGCAACACTAGAGGAGCAAGCGCGGACTCAGAAAACTGTGTCCTAAAGGCCTCCTCAAGTCCTGGACAAAGATGAGACCTTTAGATGAGACTGAGACCACAGCAGTTTTCGAAAAGCTTTTCAAGTTCACAGGCAACAACCTCAAAAACATCGTCGAGAACCCTTCGCACGAAGGTCCAGACCCAGATTCAGGCCGTTACTGCTTCCGCCTCCACAAAAACAAGGTCTACTATGTTAGCGAATCACTAGTAAAGCGTGCTACAAATATATCTCGGACTCAGTTAGTGTCTCTCGGGACTTGTATTGGTAGGTTCACTCACGGTGGCAGTTTCCACTTAACTGTTCAGTGTTTGAGTTCATTAGCCTCAAATGCTAAACACAAGGTCTGGCTCAAACCTACCTCCGAGATGTCCTTCTTATACGGAAACCATGTTTTGAAAGGTGGTTTGGGGAGGATTACAGAAAATATTGTGCCCGGTGATGGGGTGGTTGTGTTTTCAATGTCAGATGTCCCGTTGGGTTTTGGGATTGCGGCCAAGTCTACCCAGGATTGTAGGAAGTTGGACCCCAATGGAATTATGGTACTTCACCAGACAGATATTGGAGAGTACTTGAGGATGGAGGATGAGCTTTGAATAACTAGAGGAGATTGGACGAGATTCAGGTGGTTTTGACAGATGTAGTGTCTTATTGGGTATGTCGGTTATGAAGTCCATCTGTCAGCTTTTGATCACTATGAGCTTAAGCCTTTTGGGATGTGGACGGCTTTCTCGAATATTATTTCCATTGGTGCTTGGGACTTTCTGCTATCAACTCTTTGATTATGAGGAACTTCTTCCATCTGGTATTTAGATGGTTTTGTTTACTTTACTTGTCGCAGTACGTGTGACGATTTTGGTTGTCTCAAGAAGTTGCACATATAGGGTTTCGAAAGACTAGCTCAATCAAAAGTTGCACATACGAAATTGGGAATCTCATTAAATGGATATATCATCCTTTTTTGCGTATGCTTTTTGGGTATGACCATCTTCAAATTTAAAATATTAAATCAACACGCATCATTTTTGCAAGAGACTGATAGTTCAAGTGGTTAAGAACTGTTATCCTTATACTTGAGGTCTCAAATCCCCTCTCACAATATCGCTTGTGTCAAAACACATATCATCTTTAATATATTTATTTATTTATTTATTTTTATGAAATACTTAAACTTCTCTCTTGTAAGCAGGTAATAAAAATAATAATTTAGACATTTTATTTCCAATCCTTTTTATGTTGATCAAAGCATTAGATTTACATATTTTACCCAGCTCTTTCGTTTCATTCACTCATTAGATTTACATCTGAAGCATAATTAGCCGACCATATTGGCAACATAGTGAATATGTAAGCCGACCATAGGCGGTCGTCAATTTTGTCTCTAATTCGAGGCTTTGGATGAATTTTTCAACTTAAACTACTATAAATAGACCCTATGCGTACCTCAATCTCATCATGCTATACCCACTGAGAGCTAATAATAAAAGGCTTGTTAAAACAGACACATATGTTATCAAAGTTTCCAATGGCATGGAATAAATTTGTCACCCTTATCACCATCCTTGTGGTTCTTCTTCCTACGATCGCCATGGCGAAAGAATTCGTCGTCGGAGATGACAGCGGCTGGAAAACTAATTTTGACTACGAAGCTTGGGCCAAAGACAAAGTATTTCGTGTTGGTGATACACTAGGTATGTACATTTGCAAATTGTATGCAGTTAATTATATGAGAACCAAATTAACTTAATGTGACTGGTTTTACATTTTAATTACAGTGTTCAATTACAAGGCTCCTAATCACAATGTATTCAAGGTGAACGGAACTGGGTTCAAGGAATGCATTAAGCCAACAGAAAACGAAGCACCACTTTCCACTGGAAATGACAAAATAGACCTAAAGATCTCTGGAAATAAATGGTACATTTGTTCTGTTAAGGATCATTGTGAGTTGGGCATGAAGCTCTTCATTACCGTCTCCGATGAGTCGTCTGCTGTTCGTGGCATCACATCATCTGGTTCATATCAAGCTTTCATGGCCGTCATCATGGCAATCACGGCAATTGCAGCGTTATCCACATAATAAAATCAATAATTAATTAAACACCCATATTTTATAGAGATGTGCGTTACTTCGGTCCGCTTGCATCCGAGTTCGATTTACATTAGAGTAATTTACAATATTACTTTGCAAAAACCAAAAAAGAACACCGTACATTTTATGGTTTCTGAATTTTACGTTCAATAACTAGAATTGCGTATAGTGGGGCACTTGAAGTTTTTGTTCTACCACCGTTTTATCATGTAAGATGCATTTTTATTGATAGAATTTCAAAGACAATTACGTCTGTTTGTTTGTTAGATTCACCATGTGTCTATTCTAAGCGTAAAATTGAAGTCTCCAATATTAAATAATTTAAGGAAAATAACAGTGAAGTACTTGAGTTTTTAGCTAAGGCTTCCTCAAATATACTAGAGCGCTTGCAATTCAACGCTCTACTTTTGAAGCCTCTATCATTCGATAGTCCTTATACAAATTGACGAATGAGAAACAAGTAAAGATATATATTATTTATGTAAAATGCACGATAGCTAAATGTAAAGCAAGTATGCAAGCTACATCGATCTTGTTGGTTTTGCAAGCTATGGCTTTTAAGCAAGTTTGTGTTGAAACTTGTAGTTCCGCATTGATGAAAGATTATAAAACATTTCTAATCTTTATAACCCTAGGTCATCCAAGTAGATTAGTTTTGATTGGGCCACTTGGTGGCCCTAGTTTGCACTTGTGGGCTTGACCTTGGGTTGACTTGAAAGAATGATTAATATATATATATATATATAGTGTAATTAATTAATTAACTAAAAATTTGAATTATTTTAAAATTCGAAATTCAAATTTAAAATTTATCAAAAATTTGCACCATAAAATACCATTGTAAATTTAGGTTTTTTTTGGCTAAAACCTAAATTTACTATTAAAAAAAATAAAAAGAGGGAGAGAGAAGAGAGAAGAGAGAAGAAAGTAATTTTGTAAATATATTTTTTCCTATTTATTTTAAACTAGGTTTTTTTTTTCACATATGACACTTATATGACATACATTTCAGCAAAAGGGTGGGTCCCATTCGTGCTATGTCTATTTTTAACAGAATTTTTAAGTTACCAAACTTTATAATGGTGAGGGCAAAGTGAAACAACCAAACTTGGTCAAGAGGGCACTCTAGGTCACTTTAAGTTTCAGGGAGAAAAGTGAGATTTGACCAAAGTTTCAATGGGCACTACAATAAATAAGCCAATATAATATATGTAAATCTTAACTAGACTTTATTTTATATCCCTAATCCTACCCTTGATCCGACATGATGGAAATAGAGGTTCTTCACCCATACAGCACCTTGACACTCTCTCTAGATGGGGTGAGAAACTATGCGAGTTTGTCTTTGCTTCAATGGAAGGGACCACTATATATATGCATTACTCGAATGCCTTGCCCATCAAGGAGCAGCCAAGTGTTCTATTTGCATTAGATTAGGTTGTTTTCAATCTATATAGAATTAGGAAGTCTTTTAGCTCTTAGATTTTAATTAAAATAGGTTTGCACAAGAGATAATCCGATAAGCTAGAGTTTTAGCTCTTGATCAAGCAAAGTACTTGAGTCCTCATATGATTAAAAGACCACAATTCGTGGATTAAGACAATGAATTGTCTTCCAATATAATGCTACTTGATGTGTACCAAAGCATAATATTTAAGCCGACCATACTTGCATTAGCAACATAGTGAATATTGTAAGCCGACCATAGGCGGTCTTCAATTTTGTTTCTTATTCGAGGCATATTGGATGAACTTTTCAGCGTCAATATTGATGAGTAATTTTGATCAGCTTATACATGCTCTACATTTACAACCGAAATCAATAAAAAAATTTAAAAAAAATCAACACCAAAAAGAAATATTAATTTGGGAATATTAATTTGTATGTTCCATATGCCCCAACAGCCAACCCCATGGAAACTGCTAGCATGACTTGCACAGTAGTCCTCGTAACATTCAACGTTGAGACTAATTTACTCAGGCCAAGTTGATCTGCTTTATGAACTTTCTTAGGCAGAATAATAGAAAGAACACCTGCTTCAAATTTTGTTTTCATATTGCACAGCTTGTACTCTCTTCCTTCAAATGGTATTTCTTTGCTGAAGCGCTTCCATCTTGTTGCTGAGGTTCCTTCCAAAACATATTCACGTTCTCCTTCGATCAATATTTTGCCAAACTTGACCTTCACGTTTATTTGGTCCTGTTGGAAGCCTGCAAAAGTTCAGAGGAAACTGAAATCTACTCATAGATTGGAAAGAGATCAGATTGCTATTTTATTTTATACGTTGGGATGAATACGAACTCTTCTAATCCGAATCCCTCTTTTTAACCCCCAACCTCCCCACTGACTAAGAAAGATTATTTTAAATCACGCTATATACTTATATAATAATAATTCGGAATATGAGAGGGTGGACCAGGAATTTATGTAGGGCTGGGCACAATTTGTTTTTTCTTGACTTCGTGGAATAAAATACAGTCAGTGGCTGCAGCTTTGTGGGAGTTACGTAGCTTATAAAATTTAAGAAGGTTGGGCCAATATATGTGGGAGTAGGGGTATCTTATCAAATTTGCACCAAATCAGTATTTTACCAAATCTTGCCTTGGGCTAGAGCCGGATTCTGAGCCTCTACATTTAGAGTTTACGAATTTACCTACATTTCACAAAATCTTGACCATTCTAATAATCTAAACCGCTTAAAATAAGACACATCATCAAACTTTGAGAAAATTAATTATAAAAAATCTAATAACTTCAAATATTGGAAAATTTAATTTAAAACTTAAAAGATAAGATTAAAAAGTCACATAATCTCTAAAATAAAATAAAAAACTGAAATGCAGCTTCCCCTCCCCAACCCTATCCCCCACCAACCCCAACACACCCAAGTAGACATACCATCCACCATCTTTCTCCCCACCCAACCCAACACAACACCACCCAAGCCACTATACCATTCACCATCTCTCTCTCTCTTCCTCGCATCTCCTCCTTCCTCCTCACCTTTCGTGAAGAAACCAACAGCCCTTCCCCCTCACTTTTTGTAGAAAGGGAGTGGATATTTTTCTTTTATTTTTATTATTTTTTTGTTTAAACAATTAAATAATTGTCTAATGAAAAGTAAAATTAAACAATTATGTTGCTAACATGTCATGTCTTTAAACGGTTAAATTATTAGGATGGTCAAGATTTTGCAAAATGCAAGTAAATGCATGAAATCTAAATATAGAAGCTCGGAATCCGCTAGAGCCCACTCCAACCTACATAGTTCCGCCAAACAATAAACCGCAAAAAGAAATAAAATCTAACAAAATCTTGATGTTTCAACCGAATTAGCTACAATCTATACAGTTGCGAGAAATCAAAGTATTTAGTGCCTATTTCTTAAATTTAGCAATTTTTTCACGTGTCATAGTATTATTGGTAGGAAATAGCAAAACATTGCTATCTCGGTTGCAAGTAAATTTTTCTGCAAAGTTAGGGCTTGTGAAATCCTGATCCTTAATTACATAGCCAATTAAGAATATATATATATATATATATATATATATATATATATATATATATATATATATACCTCTGTCCATCCAAAACTTCAAAGGGATGAGTAAAGTATATTTACCTTGGAGATGGACTCTCAGGGTGTTGCTGGTTTCCCCACTTTGCCATTTGCAAAAGGGTTCGAAATAATCGTAATAATTAGATTTGGCGTCCATGGGAGGATGCCTACATTAATAGCTAGTTTCTTATGGAAGAGAGATATTAATTGTGCTCTAGCAAAACAAACTATATAGACTTTACCAAATGGTAATAGAATCATTCCTTTCTTTTCGTTTGCTTTGTTTCGAAAGCAAGGTAGCTCTTTCGCATATATATGGGCCTTCCTTCGCTCACGTTTACACAGCATAAGTGGAAGTTAAGAATACATGTCTATTGATACTATACTCTAAAATAGAATTTACATGTAACATGCGTATTTTAGCAAAAAAATTTGATTTAGGAAATAAAACCTCAAACCTTTATAAAATAAATAAACTAACGGAGAGAAATATCATTTAAAAAAGAGCCAATTGATTTGTCAAAAGTGCTTTATTATTAGTTTAATCAACTCAAATTTAGTGATTTTCAATTTGTTCTATTTAAAATATTAAGGGAAATTTATATTTAATCAACTCAAATTTAGTGTTCACATGTTAGGTTTGAATGTTTACCCACACTCTTTACCCAATATGTGGTGTTCACATGTTGGGCTTGAATGTTTGACTCTGATGTTGACAATTGGCTCCATGTGTGGCTCACTATGTGGTGGTCTCACGTGAGGGGGCGTGTTGAAGAATATAATTCTCATATCGGAAACTTGACTAAATAAAATACAAGATATATTGAATGGTTTCAATACTAATATCACCGAAGCATTTTGTGATAAAACCTCACACCTACTAGGCTTTGTAAGTGGTTAAGTTAGGGATCATATCAATGTTGTTAGTAGTGGGTCGCTGACCCGTCTCACTGAAATTTAATAGAGGTGACCTCCCAACCCAGCCTCATCTTCATAATCTCATCCTCATACCCACCCCAACCCTGTTCATATCGCTACACAGAAAATGTAGATGGATGATTTGGTTTATTTTTCTTTCCAATTTATATTTTACTTTAAATTTTCATTATTTATTAATATTTTAGGCAAGATGGCTTGTTTTAACCCTCAAATTGATAGCCAAATTGACAGAATGTGACCGAAGCACTCAATATGGACGAATGAAAGAGTTGGAAGACCTCATAACCTTGAAAAACACATTTGAGGATGAAATTAAAAATCAGGAATAAATTCAGGAATTACTTATGTTAAAAACCCTTCATGATTATGTATTCCTAATAGTGATATGACGTTTTTTTGGAGAATGATATGGCTTCTATAGATTGTTAATGTAGGAAAATTTTGCAGCATAAATGAAAACTGAAGTAATAAACTATAATTTGAATTTTCTTAGTGTGTATATTTAACGAAGTACATTTAATATCTTTTGCTAATATTGATGAGTAGATAATTAATATGATATGTAAAATATATTTCAATATATAAGGTGCCCATCTGTAAAAGGTTTCTGCTCCACCACTGCTCCCTATTGTAGTCACTATAGCTTGTATTAAAAAAAAAAAAAATTATATGAAAATTGATTCGCATAACTTTTAGATTATGAGAGGACCCACAGCCATAGAACCCCAAAGAAAAAGAACCAGCTAGAGTAAGACCGAGGCATAAAACAAAGGCTATATTTTGTACTATTACCCATTTGTATAAAGCAAGTACATGCAACTAGAAATGGATATGAACTCATACGAGTTTTAATTGATTAGTGCTTCTCAATAGCGTGGTTAGATGGCAAGCATTTGAAGATTACGTAAGCTCCAACGAACACGCCCACAACAACAGCTACTGCAATTCTCAGGATCGCCATTTTACTAGTTTTCAGCCTCAAAAGCAAACTTTTGTTGACAACTGAATCAGATGCGTCATTTGAAGGTTTCTTTTTTGGCAGCCTTATTGAAAGAACGCCATTACCAAACCTTGCATCAAGATCCTTGGTGTTATAAACATCACAAGGCACTTTGAATTCTTGGCGGAAACGACTCCATCTGGTTCCATCCAAAGGACGTTGGCCTTCAATCTTTATGGTCTCTTTCTCGTCATTCAAGCATACATTGAATTGCGCAATCTTGAAACCTAATACGTACCGACGCAAATTATACCACAAGAAATCATTACTTTCCAAAACTAGTTATAAGTAACTCAATTTCTTCAGAGAGATTAATGAGAGTAAACTTTTTATAGACTCACTAGATGATATTTTGCGCTTTCCTCGATTCTTCTCTAATGAAGCTTTATTCTTTAGATTCAAAAGTTGATTTTTTGATTTGTAAATTGCAAGCTATAGTACTCTATTTTCTTCTCTTTTTTTTGGACAAGATGATAATGATACTACTCTAGTCTACACGTTGAGGGATTCGAACTCGGGTGGTGGGTACATTATCCGATTGACCTTTCTGTGATGGTTAATAAACATCAGCAAGAAATGTAGGCTTTTAAACAAAACGTCAAAGCTGAGCACGTAAGGTGATGGCTTTGTTCATCTAAATTCCCCAATTTAAAATGGATGACCGAACTTTGGGGATCGCTGAATTGAATTTGGAAATTCTTTTAACACAGCCGACGGAAATGCTTTTAAATTACACATGTTTGGCGATTAAATACGTACCATAATTTCCACTATCACTTTCCTACAAGCCTAACTAATACCTTTCCAAGCTTATATATTCAGATACTTTTGTTCCTTTTATCATAGCATTTTCAAGCATATTGTCCTTATAAAGCAATGCATCACGTCCGGACCATAATAAAAGGAACTACAAACAATAAACACAAGGATATCTAGAAAAAAAAAAAGAAAAAAAAAAGGAAATTACCATGGAGAGGAATCTGGTATGTATCGTATTGTTCCTCTCTTTGGAACTTGCAGTAAGGCATGAAATCCTCATAAGAACGTATAATGCTAACGACTTCACCGTTGGAATCCATGGCAACCGCTTAAGTTGCTTTTCTTCTCTCTCTCTCTCTCTCTCTCTCTCTCTCTCTCTCTCTCTCTCACATAGATATATATATATATATATATATATATATATATAGCCGGAACGGATGGAATTACAGGTTTCGTGTAGGTTGGTCCAAAAGAGAATATTTCTTAGCATGTTTCATATTCCTAACCTGTCTTTCTTTTCTGCTTTTGCATTTCTTTAAAACAAGGCATGCGGAGAAACTTAGCTGATGCCCTTTTAACACAACATACTAAAATAGAAGTGACATAACCCCTCCCACCATCTATCACAAATCTAAAATCTAATGATTACTATAATTGAGTATTATTGTCAAGACTGGTTATGAGATTTTGAGGCCCTACCGAAACTTAAATTGGAGCCCTCACATAATCTAATATGAAATAATAAAAATAAAATTTCCATGACTTAATGTCATAAAACAATTTTTTTATAACTAAAATTTATCATCAATTAGCATGTAATAACGATCACAACTCAAATTCATAAATTTTAGGGTGTGGGGACACCTCATGGTATTTACCCCAAACAAAAAATCATAAATTTTTTTAATGTTTTCATTTGATAAAGTTAAATATTAGTATGTTTAGTTAAAAAAAAAAATGTTCAAGAGAAAGAAGGCATGAATTTTTTATTTTTTGAAAGGAAGAAAGTACTCTTTTATTTTTTGTTTGGGTGTGATATATACTGTTGTTAGTTTAGTTGGGTCTTTTCTCTTTGTTTTTTTTTTCACGTGTGTTTTTTTTAAATTATTTTAAATTATGTTGTTATAATGAAAAAAGAATAAAAATATGAATAGAATCACATCACTAAGACTTGAACTTGTGCCTTGTCTTGTACCAAGGGATATGCGCTAGAAACAACTCCACCAAATACACTTTCTATGTCAATGTGTTGTACAATGTAGTATATATAAAGTTTTTATAGAATTTATTTATATAATATAAAGTAAAAAAATTTCGGCAAGTGTCACTTGCACCATGCCTGGGCCGCCCTTGGTATTTGTAAACTTCCAACGATAAATACTTTGTATAAGACTACTCTTTTAGTTATGGGTCATGCTAGGGAGACCCATCTTTAGATACCAACTTGTATACCATCTCTTTAATAGAGGTGGAGCCCACTAATATAATAGGCCCCACCTCTATTTTAGATATATAACACAAGTTGGTCACTAAAGTTCGTCTCCCTAGCATTTTCCTTTAATTATTCATCAAAATCTCCTACACATTTATATATAATGAAAAGTCCATCAATATCACTCATAAATGCCAAATCAAAGAAATAAACATTTGTGTAGTCAATTTGCAATCATAAAGCTTTTAGGGTTTTTAATTGCAGAGGTCCATAAACTTTATCTCGAGTTTCAATTGAGTCCCAAAACTTTGTTGGGACAATTAGGTTTGCCAACTTGACAAGTAGTTGCAATTAGGTCCTACAGTGATATTCTATCAATTTGGTTGTCAAAATGAGGGCTAAAAGCGTCATTTTCAGAAAAAGAGTCTCCTAAGCTAACCTAGCCAGCTAGCCAGCCATCCAATCCCAAGAACTCGGTTCCATCGGCATTTTGTTTATCAGCTCATAAGCTTCTTCCAGTAGCCCAACTCTTCCAACTAAAACGACATCATACGTACTCTAGACTCTAGCCATGCTTTCGAAAAAAAAAATTTAATAAATACTTACCCTTCCCTCCCCCTTTCTCCCAATTTCTCTATCTTCTCTTCCGTAACAACCATATCCCCTTTGTACTTTAAAATCCATAAAGGAGAAGTGTAATGTAATTCTTGAAAGACCAGAAGCCACCCAGAGACAGTACCAAGAACCACAAAAGAGAGCAACATAAGCTAAAAAGGTATTTGTCTCAGGAATTTTGAGATGAATGATTTAGGTTCTCTGAAGTACTTCCTCAAAATTGAAGTAGCAAGGTTAAAAACTAGTATATTTGTGTCTCAAAGGAAGTACGTGATGGATCTACTCACTGAAACCTGAATGCTCGAATGTAAGCTTGCTGACACACCCATTGAGATGAATCACAAGTTGTGTGAAGACATGGACTGGTTGTCAACCAATAATGAACAATACCAGCACCTCGTTGAAAGGTTGATATATTTGGCACACACAAGACCAGATATTGCATATGTTGTGAGTGTGGTTAGTTAGTTTATGCATTCACCCAGTGTTTCTTATTAGAATTTAGTTAATCAGATCTTAAGATACTTAAAGTCAGCCCCTAAAAAAGGATTAATGTTCTCAAAGAATGGAAATCTTGAAGTTGTTGGATATATAGATGCTGATTGACCTAGTTTCATTACAGATAGACGTTCTACATTGGGTTACTTTACATTCGTTGGAGGTAACATAGTCACTTAGCGGAGTAAAAAACAAAATGTGGTTGCTCAGTCTAGTGCATAAGCAGAGTATCGAGGAATGGCTCAAGGAGTTTGTGAATTATTGTGGATCAGAGGTTTCTTGACAGAATTGGGTTTTAAACCAGAGAAGCCAATGGAGTTACATTGTGATAACGAGTTAGCTATTGATATTGCTCATAATCCAATTCAAGATGATCGAACTAAACATGTTGAGGTGGATAGACATTTCATCAAAGATCAAATTGAGAACAAGATCATTTGTCTACCCTTTGTAAAAGCAGAAGATCATTTAAAGGATGTCTTAACAAAAGGTATATGTGGACGAGTGTTTTATGAGTTAATTACCAAGTTGGGTATTGGTGACGTGTATGCACCAACTTAAGGAGGAGTGTTGATGTGAGTTAACCTAATTAATTAGGTGATTTACTTCATTGTTTTATATAATTTACACATCCTTGTATAATTAGGAGATATTCTCATAATTAATTACTATATATGTTTCCTTGTAAAGCACCCTTGTAAACTCTTATATAAACCTAGAGCTGGCAATGGGTTGTGTCGTGTCTGGTTCGTGTCGTGCCGGGATAATAAACGCGTCAATAAACGTGTTGAGTTGGGTTCTGGTCGTCTTAAACAGGTTATTAAACTGTTTACCTAGTTAATAACCTGTTTAATAAAAAGTGGTAGCAACTAACAAAGCAACATCAACATATACAAAGAACCATAAAATGCGACTACTAGTAATTAAATTTCATAAATAATAACGTGCATGTTACAAAACTCACAATTGGAAAATTTTAAATTAAAAAAAAAGTGAGAGGAGAAAAAATATAAGGAAAAGAGAGAGAGAGAGAGAGAGAGAGAGAGAGAGAGAGAGAGAGAGAGAGAGAGAGAAGGAAAAAAAAGAAAAAATAAAAGAGAGAGAGAGAGAGAGAGAGAGAAGAGAGAAGGAAAAGAAAGAAGAAGAAAAAAGAGAGAGGAGAGAAAAGAGAAGGAAAAGAAAGAAGGAAAAAAAGAGAGGAGAGAAGAGAGAAGGAAACGAAAGAAAAACGAGAGAGAGAGAGGAGAGAAGAGAGAAGGAAAAGAAAGAAAGAAAAAAAGAGAGGAGAGAAGAGAGAAGGAAAAGAAAGACATTATAAATATCAAAAGGTGTAGCATATAAACACTAAGTTGTTTGTAGAATGGTGGATAAGGTGTTAGAGAGAAATGAAGGTGACAGGGGTTTGAAACTCCTTGTGTGTGTGCTAAAGTCTCAATTTCTCTTCATTTTTTAACCTAAAGTATTCAAACCAACATAAAAAAGAAATATAGAGGAGGGGCAAGGACGTGATACTAAATATAATTAGTTAATTTGTAATTTTGGATTTAAAAAAATATTTCTCACGTGCCAAGCACGTGAATCCTCACGGAAAATTGAATGCAAAGACTTGATGGCAAGGATGAAATTGGCTATTTGTAAAGAATTCAAGTGTTAAATTGACAAAAAGAAATCAATGAGGGTTAAATTCAAGTATCATGATAACAATAACAATATCCTTGCAACAGTATGTGCCAATGGCATTCTGGAAACTTCATATGATGGAAATTCTGCTTTGTGACCATAATTGCAATAGTTTAATGATACAATTAGCAACAACAACACAAAAACCCAAACTAATAAAATTATAAATAATAAATAAATAAAAACAGCCAACTTGAAAAATAATCAAAGAAGTGTAATTTGATCTGGAAATGATGTACAACTTATGTTAATTCAGTTTTGGACACAAGCTGACTTTGGATATCTATATATTGCATAACCTCCAAGAGCCATTCCCAGAGCGACCCCCGCCATCTTCAGAACCATATCCTTGCTTAAAATTTTGCTTCTTAAACCAAGTAAATAGTAATTAATTGCCGACCATGTAGCAATTTCAGCAGCCTTAATCTTGTCTCCGCTGCCTGATAATTGTGTTGAAAGGTTTGGCACTTTCTTAGGCATAGATATGGAAAGAATTCCATGCGAAAACTTAGCACGGATTCCACTCGTATTACAATTTGTAGAAATTTTGATCTCTTTGAGGAAGCGGCTGGGTGGAGATGCAGTTTCTTCTTCCATAGATTGCTTTCCACTAATGGTTAGGATGCCCTTGTTGTTCATTTGAACTCTGACATCTTGTCTTTTGAAACCTACATGAATCAACAAGTAAAACAAAATAAAAGAGAAACGTGACATGGAATGTAACCCGCTAAACATAATGTTCTGTTGTCGCACTTATGTTGTTAGTCAAATGCTTACGTATTCAGACAAGAATCAACATGATCTAGGAGTACCTGGTAGATGAACCTCAAGAATGTCAAGTCCTTCCTCTTTCTTCCACCGGCAAAACGGTTCAAAGACCTCGTAACACTGCTCATCGTTTGCTGCAACCTTGGTTTCCATTGGAGAGTTTATGCTTCTTTGTTTTCTTTCTAAGGTTTCAAGTAAAGAAAATGTTATCAAGTTTCTTGGCCAAATGAGGGCCTCTCTTTCCTTATCTTATACATGATGAAAAGGGCATTTAGAAGCTACCCAAAAAGGTTTCTTCTGGGTTTTCCTTTTGAAAGAGAATAAATCCCTTTTTTGTTTACTTCTTCCGGAGTTCTGTTCTTGGTGCATACATTGAGGGAGGGAATAATTTATTTGTCCTCAAAATATGCTAATACTTCATGAAGACATCAGCCAAGGTACTAATCTAGCAGACAACAGTATATGCACTTCTTATATTATATGACAATATCAATTTCGTAAATTTCAGAAGAGTAATAATAGGAATTAGGGACGGAGTGTTTGTGCAAGCTAGTTAAAGTATAAAATGTACATCAATTAATATGAAAAATGAAAAGAGAAATGGGTATATTCGATCAATAAACAAATTGAAGTCGTTGAAAACATCATCAAGCGATGATTATATAGAATATATATATATATATATATATATTTTATATATAATAGGTTTAGCCTGTGGTGGCAGTTCATTTGGAGGCCGTCAAGGCAACAAGAAAGTCTCTGTAATCCCCAGATGGGATTTTGTCACTTTCACATAATGCATCTCTGAGTTCAATCCCATGCTGCCTCTTAAACTCCCTTTGAATTTCATCCATGTCTACTTCAGCTCTGTTCACCATCACACGTGTCAATGCGCCTTTATCGGTCATGGACCCCTTGATGCTTGCATACAATATCTGCTCAAGTATTAGTATCACCATGTTCCAAACTGTGAGTCTGAGGCTTTTTTTCTTTTTAATTCCCACTTCTGCCTTGTTTCGTACCAAACTGAGACCATTAGCTCAAAAGGAAATAGAAGAGAAAATGATGATTACCGTAGCGAAATAGGTAGCTGGTCTGTAGATGCTTTGGACGACTGTTTTCATTGCGTTTTCAAATTCTCCAGAGTTTCTGGTCTTCAGGTACTGCAGCATACCAAGTAATTAGCCATGGTTTCAAATTACTTTAGTTTAATTTGATAATGGAAATTCCAGAAAAGTAAGCCAAATGTGGAAATTCCAGAAAAGTAACCATGCTAGTTATTTACCTCTGTATACTCGTGTCCATAGATGTGTTTATAGCAAGAAAATGTAAGTTTAAGCTGTGGAATGCTCCGTTTGCTTAGTATTTCTAGTACAACAGCTTCTATGGGCCCTGAACTCCCCTCCCCTGTTTCGTAGAGCCTCCGTGCATCCGACTTGGCGATATGTTGGCTAATATCTGCTTGGTGTGCCTTGTGGGATGCAACCAATGCCACCAGTATCTGTTACATAATTGTGTGTTTATGTTTTTAGCTTCATTACTATATAACAAGCTTAATTAATTAAATTACCTTTTGGTAAGGATGGGGAGGCTCAATATGGATGATATCTTGGTCCAACTGCCTCCCAAATCTTCTCTGATATGCTTGTTTGATGAGAAGGATTTGACTTGATTTTCGACCAACAAAAATCTCTACAAGAGCGCTATAGTTTGTGTCGCCTTGCTGATCATCAAGGGCCACCCGGGCCACAATTGCATCGCGTTCGTGCTGCTCTTTCATCCACATGGACAAGGCTGCACATAATTTTGGTGAAACCCCAACACCAGCAGCAGCTGCCTGTTTTCTGTTGTCAGCCATTTGCTCTGCCTTTTGGAGTCTGTTTCCCAAGTCCTCTCCATATATTGCCTTGTAAGTTTCTCTAATCTGTTGCCTTTCAAGCCGGGTTCGGCCAGCCAAAGCCAGAGCCAATTGGTTTAGCTGTCCCCAAGAATCATGAATCTCTTTGCATTCACTTTCAAGATTGAGGGCTGACATGTTTAGCATTTTGTTGCGCATAGGAGGAGCATTTAGGTAGAGCAACAATATTATATGGACTTATATGAAAGCAGATGACTTGGAGGCCAAGGAAGGGATTTTCACTTTTTGGGCATGCCAGTTAAAGGCTGGTAAGATAGTGGTGGACAATGTGTAAGTCTAGTGGAAACTGAAGCTTCAGTTGATGATGATGTGCTATGGTTCGGACTGTTGCTGTCCATGAACCATGTGAATTTTGTTTTGTAGCCAAAGGTTGGTGGATTTCCTATTAGACAATGAGTATGAATTGACCTCCTTTTTAGCAACTTTTCCAAACCCCATTCCAACCTCATCTTCCTTTTTCTTATTCTTTTGTTTCAGTTTTATTTTATTATTATTATTATTGTTGGAGTCTCATCCATCTCATACATCATCATTTTTTATTTTTCATTGTTGTTGTTGGTTGTTCTCATTATGATGATTGAAAAGTTATACATGTGTTACAATGAGTTTGACCTGCTAGATAATTGCTTAAATGTCATTAAGGTTGTACCGCAGTAGTCAAGCGGTCCTTTTCCCCCAATCCTTCCCAAAGACACCTGGGTTCGAGCCACATTGTAAGCAATCTCTAGATACCCAATGTAGAAATACCATTTTAACAATTCAAATTCTTTGCAGTTGTTCAGGCATCATTTATTTATTTCTTAAGGTATTAATTTTGTCTTTTGTGTAGAATTTTTTGGATTGTGCCCAACGAGAGCACACCAAATATGAACTACTCACAACCGGCTATATGACAGAAGTTTTCCAAGGCATAATTCTATTTTCTACTAATTTCTTAATTTATATGCCAGAGATAGACTTTCTTAATTTATGTGTTATTGATACCTCCAACACCTATTGATGTGTTGCCGAATCGCATGACATCTGCTCAACTACCAATGTTATAGCGAGCTGATAAATACTGCGAGTATAGAAAATATGTAGTAATTAATGAAAGAATATTAAATACACAACAATCATTTATTTATAATGATTTACTATAATATTTTACACTTTATATGTTGCATGTTAAGATACATGAGTGACTTAGTACCACATAGAGTTCCTATAAGGTTTAAATTTGAGTTATATACACTAATACCTCTTGAGGTTTTCGTCTTTTGGCTTTTTCTCAAAACTCTTTGAGGTTTTAGAAATTATAAGATCACCCCCTAAGGTTTTAAATTGTTTTCATTAATTTTTCATCCAAAGATTAATGATTTTATACCCAAAAAAAATTTCCGAATGACAAAGTTGGCCTTTGAGATTAGATAGCATATAATTCATTTAGGTTAATTTTGTCATTTGCATAAGTTTTTTTTTTTCAATAAAATTATCAATTTTTGTACAAACAATCAACGAAAAGGGTTTTGTGAAAACAAACTGAAACTTCAGGGAGTGTTCGTATAATTTTTGAGATTTGAAGGGGTTTTGTGAAAACACAAGAAACCTCAGGGGGTGTTAGTGTAAATAACTCTTCAAAATTTTCATTTTCGTCATCATGTCACTATTATTGATATTATCGCAATATTATAGTAATATTTTGGCCAAATGTTGCTGAAGTTGAGAGAAATTATCAACGTTAATATTTTCTGATATTATTGATATTTATACAATATATGTATGGATATGTTTTAAAATATTCTAAGCCCGAAAAATGATAATGTTTTTGATATTTAATCGATATTTTAGTCCTAGTCACAACACAAGCAGGCACTTGTGAGTGTAGCTCTTCTCTTAGTCAAGTTTTGAGGATCAGAGTGCGCTCAGAAGGCTTTGAGGGTGGCTTGTCTCGGTTTGAGTTTTAAAATTTATATTTACTCTTCTCAAAATCTAGCCCCAGTTTACTTTTCTTCAAATAAAAAAAAAAAATGCTTGGGCCCAATAAATGGTCTATAGACCCAACCTTTTCGAAAAATTTCAGTTTTGTTGCCATTCTAATTTTATTTAATTTACAAAACAAATCAAATACAAATATTTGGAACCGAAGAAACTAAAAGAACAAAAAAAATTAGGTTTATTTATAGTTTCACCTCTTAGAACTTTAGCTCGCTCTCACTTAACTACCCAGCACTAAAATTTCCTTATTTTACTCTTCATTCTGCCATTCCATCTCAAACTTCCTCACTTAACCACTCGGCACTCAAATAACTTTTAATAATAATAAATCAAGGATATTTTCGAAAAACTAAACATCTTTTCATTCCTTTTTTTTTTTTTTATGGGTACACACGGGAATAAGAGAAAATGACATTTGCTAGTCCTCAATTCCCAACATTTCCAAACATGAGAATCAACATCCTCCATTCCCATTTCATAGAATTAGACATGGGAAGTTTATTCTCAAGATGTTCAATCCACGAAACAAACGGAAAATAAAAAAGAAAAAAATAATAAGAAAATTTTAAAAATTCAGAAAAAACAAAAAAAAACGGAAGTCTTAAGACACAAAAAAGGGCGTGCATACAGGCAATGGATGCGCGGTTCCCGCCATTCGGTCCAGTTAAACCAAACCGAGTCCACCCCATTACAAATTATTTTTCATTAATTGCATGCTTAATTAACACTAGTCTCTTGAGTGGTTGGTTGGGATTGGGAGGAGGAACTGTAGGACTTGTTAGCTTCTCCAAATTCAGGGTTCCAGCGACAACAGCTAAAATTCATGGGCATTGCCAATGGCGAACAAGAAATTGCAGAAGACCCACGTACCTGATGATATTTTAGTCAAAATTCTTTCCAGGTTGCCAGTCAAATCCTTGATCCGATTCATCTGCGTCTCAAATCGCTGGCGTTTTCTGTTGTACGACCCGCAATTCGCCAAATACCACTTCAAAATAGCTTCTGAGCAACAAACACTGAATCCCAGCCTCCTCATCTCCACTGCCTCTGAGCTCCGATCCGTACACTTGGAAACGCCGTCGTTTGCAATTGGTGGAAATTCTTTGGTCAGAAATCTCAGCTTCCCATTCAAGAAACAGGGCCGCGCTGTCAAGGTACTGGGCTCCTGCAATGGTTTGGTGTGTGTAGCTCTTGATTTTCATGAATGCTTTTATATCTGGAACCCATGCACTAGATTCTTGCAGAAACTACCTGACCCAGATTTCGGGTCAGAAGAAATTAGGAGGCATTACAAATATGGGTTTGGTTATGCATCCACCATTGATGACTACAAAGTTGTTGTGGGCGCGGAGTTGACGTATGAAACTGACAGAGCTAACAGATACCCTGTTGTGGTCTTCTCATTGAGAGCCAACTCCTGGAAAAAGATTCAAGCTCCCTTTTCACACCATGGGCATAGTGAGGGGGCTCTTTCAAATGAGGCACTCCATTGGCTGCACACATCATGTAGGCCACAACCAGCTGCAATTGCTTTCGATTTGGCAAAGGAGGAGTTCCGAAACGTGATGTTGCCAATTTGTGAAGAAAATGAGTTGGGTTACAGACGAGTGGGGGTTCTTTTAGAAGGGTGCCTGTGTGCATGGGCTAATGGATTTCCTGATTTTGAATATCTTGAAATCTGGGTCATGAGAGAATATAATGTGTATGAATCATGGACTGTGCTATTTAGGGTTGCCAATGATGTACCTATGTTCATTAGGGAAAGTGGTACAGTTGTGATGCGGGATCGTAATTCCAAGAATGTGGAGTTGATATGGCTTGATAAAAACGAAGACAAGCTTAAAAAGGATGTGGTTTTACGTGAGCGATATATGCTTCAGGGGTTTGACTCTGGAAATGACCTGACTCAATATGTTGAGAGTCTGCTACCTTTCGTCTCCATCATTTGCGGTAAGTACATCCTTGATGCATTTGAAAATTATCTGTTCATTTTGATCTGCTAATCCACTGAAATTGAACACAATCGTAAACACAAAAACTGAGATGTTGGTTCCTGGTATTTTCTACGAAATGCATTTAAAATTGTCCTCGACATATATTTTCATGTTATGAGCTAGAGCCACACGGCTCCCGTTCTTGAGCCTTCTCATCCTTTCTTGTATTTTCTTGCATATTAAAGAGTCTGTGTAAACCCTTTCTTCTTCTATTTCTTAAATTGGCAGATCAACAAACACCAGTAGTAGCAATTCCTCTTTCACATCTGATCACTGTCCAAGAGATCACTGTTCAGAACATCAGCATTATGGTTCCAATGAAACTCACTGGCCCTAATTTCACCATATGGAAATGGCTATTTCTTCAAGTTCTCAGGAAATATAGAGTAGAAGGTTTGGTTGAAGGGACAGAGATCTGTCCACCTGCTTTTTTGTTTGATACCAATGGTAAAATGACCAATCAAGTGAATCCAGCCTTTGAAAAATGGATGGATCGGGATCAAAGTGTAAAGGTTTGGCTTAATTCAAGAATCTCTGAAGATTTATTGCCATATACAGTTGGGGCTTCTTCCTCTCACGCACTCTGGATGATCATGAAGAAACAGTTTGCCGATGCTGATTGTCCCTTTGGTTGAGGTGCGCACTGATCCTCCCTCTGTGGATGAATTACATTTACTACTGTTTGCAAGCAAATATCTCTTTCTTTTTATTTATTTATTTTTAAAAAGAGAAGTTTTATTTCATAAAAAACCATACAAGAAGGTGGATAAGTAATCCACCAATAACAGGAAGAAATAGTATGAGATAAAACTTCTCTTTCTCAAGAGCGTGAACTGAAGAATTATCACATGAGACTTCACATAAAGATGTGCATCCAACAAAAGTGCGACTAGGAGTTGGGTAATGCAGGATCAATGTAGGTTGTTTAGTTTTGTAAGTTTACAACTGAGTTTGTTGTAGATGGTTAAGCTGAGCCCTTATGCTTGAAGCCATTTCTGTCGATTGTGTTTTCTTAGTATCTCATCTTATTTAAAACGAAAGGCTTTGCTACACTTTGATTTCCTAACTGTGCATGAATGTGTGCTAAAAAAAGCTGAAAGCAAAGTAAAGATTATGAGTCTGTGGTCTCAAATCCTGGCCTAGCATGTCTTTTGATCTATAGGTTGGATCAAGGTGTTTTCTTCAATTTATTTCGTTCAATATTTTATTCCTTTGAAAGGTACATTTGGTAAGTGTCCCTTGGATTTTAGCAGATAAAATGTGTTCTTGCCTAACATGTCTATTAAGCTATTCGGTCAGTGTGTTTTGTTCAAATTATTTTATTTCAATCTTTTAATTTTTTAATTGTTCTTGTTTGTTTACTTACTATTATTCTGCTGAAATATAAAATGAAAAACTTAACTTTAAGATTTTAAGGAACTCAAATGGCATATGAGTTCTAAATTAGTCTATCATGTTCTACATTCAAGTAGACTAAGTCAGTTAAGAAAAATGTCCATCACACTTGAGCCCCTTGTATAGATGTAATCAGTAAGACATGGCAATGCTTGTGGAAATTATTTTGTTTTGGATTCTGAAAAGTACATCTGGTAGTTCTCCCTTGGATTTTAGCAGGTTAAATTTTTTTCCTATCTCTATTATTTTCCTACATTGAACCATCGAAAATCCTTTTTGTTATGTTATTGTGAATTTCTTATGATGTCATAATGATATAGTTGTTGAAGTTTTCTTTATATTCTTTCTCATTTGTTTGGTGTTAGTGGTATCCTTTTAGTTGTTTCTGTTGTCTGAAGAAATTAACCAATTCTTGCTTCTTCATTTTTTTTGCCTCTCTGGCATGACTAGTCTGCTTCCCTAACACATGCGTGATTAAATGGTTTTAGTGCCAGATCCACTGGCTTCTAGAAAGCATTCATCCTCTTCAAAGTCGGAAGAGAATAATTTTTCATTCAACATTTATTTTGCGTTGTATGCTTGACGGATTTCCCAGAGAACATGGAAACAACTAAAAAGAAAGCAGTAACAACAACTAATGAGGAAGAACATGAAGAAAATTACAGAAAATCTATGATGATCATACCAAAAGAAATTCACAACACCAACCACCATTAATTTTAGGAAAATAAAATAGAGACTCAGACAAACTTTTACTTAATAAAAACGCAATACTCCAACTTCCAAACGGCAATGGTCTCAAAAATTTAAAACATAAGTGAAAAGGGCTTGCCTAAGTGCTTTGTTTCGGTTTATGATTTTTAATATTAGTGCTATTCCTTCTTTGATTGCTAGTCTATATAGCACTTAAACTTGTCCCAACTAGATTAGTCATGCTAAACTAGGCCAATGATTGCTTTAATGAACAAGTCCTTTTGACATTTGTTCGTTTGAATTCTATCTCACATCACATCTGCCCTCGAAACGAAGGAAGAAATTATTTTCCTTGTTGATGGTCGATTTTCATGGTTTGACAGTTATTTGATGATATTCTGAAAGTTTTTTTTTTAATGCTTTGGTTGAATTTTGTAGGGGAGTTGGAATGTACACTTCCAAGAAACCAAAGATGAGAAGGAAGCAGTTTCAAGCATCTTAGAGGGCCTACTTGCACAAAATGACATGGTGAATATATTTCATTGAATGTCCCTTTAGTTTTTTGTTTTGGTTTTGAAGCCTATAAGTAAATTCCAGTGATCATTTCGGCATATGGCCAGCTAATAACGGGTTGATACCTTGTTTCAATGCCTCATCACGAGACCTGAAACATGACTTGGTATTTTCTTTTTCAATAATAAAATTTAAGAAGTCGTGATTTAAACTGGTATCCACCTAAATATTGTTACTGTATTTGAAACAGTGCTTGCACAAAAATATTTTATAAACCGAACATAGAGAATGTCATGGAATTCTCTTTAAAAATATGGATGCTGAGCTGACTGAGGCTTTTAAAATGTATAATGTATATGTGGCCGTTATATCTCCAAGGCTTGCACAAGGCACAGGTGATAATAAGAAACGGCATCTGACCTTTTCTTTTCTTTATTTATTTATGAAAAGTTGAAAACGAGCATCCGATTTCATTTGAATTGATTTGATTTGCTAGACGAAGAGGTTGTTCAAAAGGTCTTATTTTTTGTACTTCAATACAGGAGTAACTGCTTTTTCTTCTCTTTCTTTTTTATAGAGCATTTCCTATTGAAATGGACTACAAATACAAATCCGTACTCGGTCGAGTCCACATTTTTAAACTCTCCACTATATTCACATGTTGTAAGATGTAAATAGTTAAAATACCTTAGTTTTGAGTAAATGGCGTCCCTCAAATAAATTATTTACAAATAACTATATATTTAGTTTTAATATACAGTTTTAGAATTCTTATAACAACTTAGGTGGCACGTTGCTTACCCATTTACCTCATTGAAAAAGTTGGTCACTTCAAGGGACTCGGCAATGTAAATATACAAATTATTATTATATTATTTATTTTTATCTTTTATATTTACTATTATATTTTATGAAAAGTAAGTGTGAGAATGTAGAGATGAAACAATTGAAAATTCTACTCCAACTCAGGTCCCGTTCGGCGCGCGGACTCCACTACAAATTTACGCATCACGCATGTTTTGCTTTAGCCGTTGAAATGCATCTCGCATTGACCAAGAAAAGAATCATAACGTGCTTTTGTTCTTTTACAGTAATTACCCTTCCACACTTTGTCTTATGTTCACATCCTCCGTTCTGCCCTTGCTTCCTGGTTTAAGTTTTGTTCTTTTCAATTAAATAATGAAATTAAAACTTTTTTTTTTTTTTTTGTGGTCAAGATGAAATTAAAGAGCATCCATAATTATGTTCTCTAAATTTTTAATTAAAATTTAACTAAAAATATATATAAAATCTATTTTAAAAGCTTTTTATAAAATTTTAACTCCAATCATACTCTTTAGTTAAAGGAGTTATAAATGCTATAACACTTTTTAATTGATCCATTTCTATAAATAAATAAAAATTGTTAATATTAATTAAAAGTTTAAAATAATCATAAATAAAGCAATATTAAATTAGGAAGTTGATTTCTTCACTCTCCTTTTCTTTACTTACACTCCTTTTTGCTTTTTAATCAATTTTGTTCTTTCTCTTTTCTATTTTATTCTTACTTTACATTAATTTTTTTCTACTTCATTTTTATATTATTTCTTTTTCTTTATACTTAATTTTCCAACTTACACACAGTAAAACAAAAAAAAAAAAACTCAATTTCTTATTCGATTAAAGTAAAAAAAATACTGAAAATTTAGTTCAAATTGGAAAATTAAGTATAAAGAAAAAGAACTAATATAAAAGTGAAGTAAAAAGAAATTATTACAGGGTAAGAGTAGAATAAAAAAGAGAAATAATAAAATTGATTAAAGAGTATTAAAAAGGAAAAAAGAGTGAAAGTGATGAAAAATAGGGTTAAATTATAGACAGCCAATAGGAGTTAGGATTGTTTATAAAAATTGATTGTGTTTTTTTTGGTCGAATATTGATTGTGAAGTTGAATAACAAATACATTCCTATCCTGCTGAAATTCTCTCTCTCTCTCTCTCTCCTGGTGGCTGGCACTTGGAAACTTCTCTCCCAGTCAGTCCCAGCTGTAACACCACCACCAACCACTGTCTTCATCATCACCACCGCCATCAACATCCCTCTGAAGACCTTCCCTCCTTCGCATAGAACATATTAAAGCTTTTTGGAGCACAATCACAATGCAGCAGCTGCAGGTCTTCAAATAAACCCGACCGGTACTTAATTTTTTGTATTTTATAGTTTTGAATTTTGAATTTAATTTTATTCTATTTTTGGCAGACGAGGACAGTCCAAGTAAAACAACTATCAGATCTAGCTAGTGATAGAGAAATTCACGAGTTCTTCTCATTCTCTGGAGAAATCGAACGCATTCAGATCCAACGGTACGCTTTCTTTCTTTCTTTATTTTTCTTCTTTAATTTAAAATTTTAGTTTTTTTATAATATTATTTTTTATCTAAACACTGGGTTTTTTCAATTTGTTTGGCTGCCGAGAAAATTTAAGGAAAAAACAAGGAGAAGAACACTTTAATATTTTCCCTGGTAATTTTCAAAGGAAAAAAAGGTCAAAAAGTAAAAGGGAAGAGTCAGCTTAGACAAAATATGTATTTACTTAAACGCATGCATACTTTAATCTAGCTATTTTAAAGTATATTTTAACTTTCCAGTTTTTTTTTTTTTTTTTTTTGGGGAGAAAATTTTAGGAAAATAAAAGAAAAAAGAATTCACTTGGGTTTATTTTCATAAATTTGACTTAAAGCCAATGTAACCAAGTTTTTTTTTTCTTTTTAATTTTACCATCTTTCTTGCATGTACTGAGCAACCAAACCAAACCAGTTGTAAGTGTTTCTTGCGATTATTAATCTTGTTTTTTGAATTGGATGTGTGCAGTGAGCCTGGACAATCAAAGACTGCATTTGTTACTTTCAAGGATCCCAAAGCTCTTGAAATCGCGTTGTTGTTATCGGTATTTTCTCAAATTTGTTTTTAACTTTCTTGCAATTGAAGTCAGTGCCTTATAATTAAACTTGAGAAAAGAAGCAGCTTATTGGAAGCAAGCCTCTAATTGAACACTTCACTTTAACTTCAAGCTAGGCTTTTTGTGCTTTTAGTTTAATGCTCAATGTGAGTTGCTTTGGAAAGCAATAAAAGTACGTGAGGACAAAATTGGTCATTCGGTAATACAAAAATAAATAATCAAATTTTATTTCATTCCAAAAGGAAGATATTGGTGTATCAGAAACTTGAAACTAAGATAATGAGTCAAGGTCAGTCTTGCAGTGTGGTTTCTCAGTTGCTGCGTATCTTACACTCCTGTACACATTGTTTAATCTTTTAGGATTACTTTGAATCTTGGAATCCTTATAGGCCAAAATTCTTTATCTCCCCCTTCTTTTTCTGTATACAATGAGGTGATAGACAGTAAGAGATATAAAGAAAGCAAAATAAGCATAGAGTTTTTTCCTATAAATAAATCAAAAGCACAGAATTGTTCATTCAAGTTCTTGTCCCCCATTTTCCATTTTTTGGTGAATAGAGAACTAATTAAATGCGAGGAGTAGCTATAAAAAGTGATATATGTTAATATAATTTTATATTTAAAGAAAAGGCAGTTTCCATGTTTGTTGTTGAATGTTGATTGCATGCAATATTCTCTGTTCAAATGGTATAATTGTATGGAAAGTATCTTACTCAATCTATGTCTTTCTAGATGTTTGATCTAAAGTTCTCACATTATCAATGTACTTGTGCCTTATCTTCTTATTTTCCATGACATCAGCTGAATAAGCATTTTCTTCATTTAAAATGGTTTATGGGTTTTGAACTTGCGTTTTGGATTCCTTTTCAATGAGCATGTATTTCTGCTCTTTGGCTCTATGTAATGAAAACTGTGTGTTTGGTTGCAGGGAGCAACAATAGTAGATCAGATCGTGATTATATCTCCAGTTGAAAATTATGTACCAAAAACTGAGGTGCTGGTAAGCTTCATTTAAAAGTTTCTGCAATCTGTTTCTTTCCTGCAGCCAAAACTTTGAAGTTCATTTGTGCAATTCATGCAGGAAGTAAGGATGGTGGAAAGTGCTGTTTGTGCTGCTCCTGGTGGAATTCTTTCACCAAATGCTGAGGTAGCCATTGACACCACCACATATCTCAAGGTGTTAAGAATCTGACCTAGTTGAAGAAATTTCATATGTAGCTAATTAAGTACATTTTAGTGGATATTAGAATATTCTGGAAATGGAAAAATTGTGAGTTGGCATTTAAAAATCCCTCGTGTGGTATTATAAACCTTACATCACTATATAAGATCTTTACTACTGTGGAAATTTAATGTTGATACACAAGGGTCCTCAGGTGTGTCACTCTCTTTATTCCTTTGGTGCATTCCAGCTTCCGAATGAGCGAAAGAATACATGACTTAATCATTTGAAATGGAATGTTTTTTTTCCAACTTACGTATCTTTCTGCCTTATAGATTATAGAATACCTATTAGCACATCCATTTACTGGATTGTGACTGTTTCTAGTTTTTGGTCTATCTTGAATATTATGATACTTACACGCTTATTTTCCCAAGACGTCCAGTCATAACGTCCAGTCATTGCCTTATTGTTGTTTACTTTCAAAGTTTCCAATTTTATGGGCTCAGGGTAAATATGTCTCTGTTAGCAGGATAGAAATAGCTCGCCTACCAATGGAAGGGTGTATGTTAATAGAGCACAAGATGTGGTGACCTGTATTGTCGCGAAAGGTTCAGCTATTGGACAAGATGCCGTGAACAAGGCTAAAGCATTTGATGAAAAACATCGGTTGACAGCAAGTGCATCAGAGAAGGTTATTTCCTTTGACAAGAGAGTGGGTCTCACAGAGAAATTAACAGTAGGCTTTTCCGTGGTTAATGAGAAAGTGAAGTCCGTTGATCAAAGGCTTCATGTCTCAGATAAAACAATGGCAGCAATATTTGCAGCAGAGAGAAAATTGAATGATACGGGGTCAGCTGTCAAAACAAGCAGGTATATGAGCACTTCAAAAAATATAATCTGCCAATCTATTTTGCACTTTTCTGCTGCTGTTAATTATTTCATACGTTCTGTAAGAATGATGCTGAAAGTGCAAAATGAATTATCTGCAAATAACGAGGGCAGTCGTATGCATTTTTCATTTGTTTAACTTGAAGCCTGTTTCCTTGGGCCATCCATGGACCCTGTGTCTTTGAAGTTTTTGAGGGTACTAGGCTTAGCTTATTTCAGTAGGAACTACACATTCTCTAGACACCAAAATAACTCGTAAAGGCCACTTCTATATACTGTATGTTGAGAATATAAATCTATATTGGGCATTCTATGCCTTGAATCATAATGTATAAAATCCGGACTCCATTGCCAATTGTTCTAGGTTGGATGCCACAACTTTGATGTGCATACAAATACCAGGATCTTTACCCCAAGTAGCACTCATTCTGATGTGGCTTTTGTTCCTTGGATTCTTTAGAGTTTCAATTTGTAGGTTCTTTGCTTTCTTATTTTCTTGTTCTTCACAAACTTACTATTAGTAGAGGATGGATATGTGAACTCTGTATCTATAAAAAAAAAACATTAACTTTTCGCAGCCCTCTCCCCACAACTTGTTTTATGTTTCTATGGTCTTGTATCTACCCCTCATAAAAATGAAAACCTGTAGAGAAATTTGTAAAATGACATGAAAATTGGAAGACATGATAGAGAATTTGTAGTCAGGACGAGCCACTTTAATGACCTCTCTAGAGTGATTTCATTCCAGCAGAATCATTTCTATTGATAGATGAGAATAAAACTGAGAACAATGTCTGTTGACAAACTCTTCTATGGTGTTGACAGGTATGTGACTGCTGGAGCAGCCTGGTTAAATGGTGCTTTTGGTAAGGTGGCAAAGGCAGGACAGGCTGCAGGTACGAAAACCAGAGAAAAGTTCCATATGGCTGTGTCAAACTTGACTGCAAAGGTAGGTTACATCGCTATCAGTATTACATTATTGCTCCTATTATGTTTGTATTGTATGATTTTTTATTTCCTGGTAATCATGTGATGGCACTTTTATGTGAAAACCTAGAATTTGTATTAATACACCTTATGTTGCTGCGTTTCCACCCTTAAAAGGGCCACAAAGCCATCCCATCTTTTTGTAGGTTGACTTTAAGAATTAAGTTCCCCTGTTTATCTGTTGTAATTCTGGTTAAATTTTGCTAGAAACTTCAGAGAGTTATCATTTAGAATGAAAAGATGATTAAGCAATTAAAATATGACTAATTACTAGAAATATTCTTAGGTGCACTATAATTATTTTAGGTAAATGTATTATAATCTGAATCCAGAAGCGAAGTGATTTTATGCTTTGTTATCTTGTAATTATGCCTTTCTCCTGATATGCAGGAACCTCCAATTGCTGCATAAGCCAAAGGATTTGAGGTGGCAGAAACTAACCTCGACGCGCATTCTTTCATGAACACATTCGACAACCATGTTGCTCTAGTGATCAATTTGAGGACAGATGTCCCCCAAAACAGATTGCAGGTTTGGTATGGATTGGGATGAATCATGCAAGCTCCCTTTATGATTCACTCTGTATGGTTTGATGTGTGCACTCAAGTTTTGCATTCATTTTTATTTTTCTTTATATCAATTCAATTCATAGGGTATTGAGCCTGTGGCTTCATTTGTAATTTTTCTGTAAGTTTGTTGAGTGAAAGAACTTATATGTTATATATGTAAAAAGAACGGAAAAGGCAATTGGATTGAGAAGAAAGAAGTCAGAATCGTGAGGACATGTTGCTTTCTGTTTTTGCGAAGGACGTATTTTCTGTTTATTTACTACTTGATATTGTGATTTCTT
The DNA here is from genome assembly GCF_029339155.1 of Prunus mume. NCBI lineage: Eukaryota > Viridiplantae > Streptophyta > Magnoliopsida > Rosales > Rosaceae > Prunus > Prunus mume. The sequence continues at coordinate 23,076,418 of NC_142705.1, forward strand.
TTTTAATTTTGACAATTTTATATGATTTCTATCACGCTATAGTTTGCTTTTGGGTAAACCAACCAATAAATATATATTATATATGTAACCAGATGCCAAGGCCATTGAATGGTTTAGGGGAATTGATCATCAATAAGGGGAATTACTTGGAATTGATATGCTAATTGATTGGGTAGGATTGGTTAAGGTGAAATCGGATGCTCGTGTCTCTCTCTTGGTTTTCCTAAATCTCGTGTCGTGCGACTTTGTCTTTCGTTTTAATTGCTTTATTTAATTTTAATTTTTTTCAATTACAAATTCAAATCAATTTCATCCATTAAAGTTTCTCAATTTAAAATTAGTTTCAGTTTAATTGGTAGGAATATTAAGAATGTAATCAATCCTTGTGGTGCTTACTTAGCTATATCACTTTTGATTCGTATACGTGCGAGTATTAAAATTTGATTAAGTTGGTAAAACTTGAGTGGGGCTCACAGGGAAATTAATGTTGACATGTATCTTATGTTGGCGAGATATCTGGACATTTGGTCTCAAGACAAAATTGACAGATACTTTGCCCTCACATTTCTGGAGACCTTGACTTAAGAAAGAATGGGCGGAAACTTGGCTCCACAATCCCAAACATTCTTTCTTTCTTTTTTGTACTAATATCTTATAATTAGAAATATATATTGTAATTAGGAATATTTACTTTCCTTTTTCTTTCCACTACTAATAACATTTAGGTCTTTTGAGTTAAAAACAGAATTACGTGGTGATAAAATAAAATAAAAATGACAACCAAAGTGATATATTTTTATTTATTTATTTAAGAAATAGAACTCATTCATAGAATCAAGATAGCATACATAAAACAACACGAAACATTAGCCTCGTTAAAACCTTCATGAGGGACCAACCTTAGGTTAAGAAAATCTACCACACATATCATGGACTAACAAGAGAGCCTGAAACAATCACGTAGAACCAAAGCTAGAACAAGAAAAGAAAAACAATAGACTGACACATAGACCTCCGACGAGAACACTACAACACAACCTAACTATCAAAAGAGTCATGCTATGAAATCATAGTCCTTTGCACAGCCACAAGATAGTGAGAGCATCCGACAGAGAACACACCAATACCCCAGGAAAAAGGAAACAGCCACTAAGTACCCCATCTCCAGTCACCTCCAAGAGTAATGACGATGAAAGGAGAAGAAGACATAAGGAACAACACAAAAACAAGACCAACTCCGCAAATAGGCCAGGAAAAGAAAAGAAAATAACAAGGTCTCCCCAAGCACGTCGTATCATGTCAACAGTGTCAAAGAAAACTCCTATGAAACCATAGTTCTTGAAATAGGCGAAGAATCAAAGGTCAGCGAAAGGGAGAAAAGAAGAAGACACCACGCAACAATAACAAAACTGGCCTCAGCCACTTAATCCTAAATATGGGGATCAAGCTCAAGAGCATTCGCCGGATGCCAAGCCAGGAATGCCCACATAACACATTAAGGAAGGCGTCTAAGAGACTTCACAGGATCAGTCTTCATAGGTTTGTTAGTAGGGACAACAAGGCACAAAGGCTTGGAAGCCATGAAATCTACCCCAGAAACCCAGATATCTCCAGCTGAAACGGGTGCAACTAGAGTTTTACACTTAGCATGAGTCTTGATGGAGACACAACAGGAGCCCTCTCCTTTCTTAGGTCTGCCATGATCCCCTTTTGGTGAATGACTGGCAGAGAACTAGATAATGGGCATAAGATTAAAGGGATCAGAAGTTGTCGAACCTTTGAGGGGCTGGGGGAGGTGCTTGAGAGATGGGATCATTTAACGCTGGAACTACTAGAGCCACATAGATGTCTGGCTCATTCAGGGAAACTGGCGGAGAACGTGTCACAACATCTGAACTCTCAAACTGACGTCAAAGAGAGGCGATTGCGTCAAGCAATGTATGATGGAGAGGTAGGGCCGAGAGGAGGGGGAGGGAGGCGGTCCATTCATGGGAAGACCACCACCAAGACCGAGTGTCAGAACTACTACGATCACTCAAAGCATCATTTATCTATAAACCAAATTGTTAAGGAGAATGAACTGGAGTCTTATGTGGGGGTGAAGGAGTCAATGTAAGGTGTGCGGAAGAACCTATAGAATTGCCCCGCAAGTTGGTACCACCTTCTAGATCAACAAAAGCAGAGGAAAATTGTGCCAACAAAGATGGAGTGAGAGAACTCTGGGAAAGCTCATACTTATCAATACACACCTGAGTAGGATGACCAATTTTTCCACACGCAAAACAATTTTCAGGGAGATACTCATACTTAAAACCCACTATTGACTTGCTCACCTCCTGAAATGTAACAGGTGTTCGGTGGTTAAGAGGTTGGGTGACATCAAACCTTAAACAAATCCGGATAAAATGCCCTACACAATAAGTACCATCACGATTATCCACCCAAAGAACTTCTCCAAGAATAGCCCCAATTGCTTTAGCAACAATGATAGTCGTGCAGAAGGTAGGAACACCATGGAGTTGAACCCAAAAGGTACCAAGAGTTAAGAGCAAGATGTCCATATTCCCATGATCCAGGATATCAGCCAACAAAATCAATGGGCGTCGAAAAGCCTAGGGCTCCATATCAAGAACTCGCTTCTTATCGCGATCACAAACAAAACACACCCAAAACCTGTTGAAACCAATTTCTTTAATAGAGACATCATCATAGCCTTTCCAAAGTTACATAAAGATTTTAATAAAGCCAACACGATTGACGGGCTGATCTGTAACCCACAAGACCATAGATAAAACCAACAAAAATGTTTGCAATGTTAGAAGAACCAATAACCAAACCACCGTATTCACCTGGCGTAAGTACCCAGCGGCTACCAAAGGATTGCTCAATATCTGCCACATACGTAGATATACCAAAATAATAGACAAACCACCAAACATCAAGAAAGGGAAAAGACAAGAGCAAACGAATGAGTCCCCGAAGAATGAGAAAGATTAACACGATGACGGACTGAGATAGTGGTGTACAGTTCTGATGTCAACAGTGCAGACGTGATTGGGCAGGGAGGATCAGGGCGATGAGACACGCACGACGATGGTAGAATGAGGGAACGAGAATGATGAAGATGGTGGAAGGTGATTGAGCGACTGAAGACGATGGACCAAGAGAAAGAAGGCGAGCACGACTGAGTGCGAGGAGATGACCTTGCGAGAGAGAAGAAGCGACGTGAACTGAAAGTGGCGAGATGATGAATGGACGCAAGATGAAATTCTAGAAAGGACGCAAGGCTCTCCTTGTGTAACAAGAGAGCAACCTTATTCCACCTCGTACTTGCATATCTCTATACTATTGTTGATTCGTGCACTAGTCGTAATTTAATTTGTGATTTTTTTAATATTCTTTTCTAGGTGTTCAAAAGTCTACATCAAGAAAAGAATATTGAAAAACTTGATATAGATTTTCGAACACATAGAAAAGAATATTAAAAAATCACAAATTAAATTGCTCGTAAGGGCATGAATCAACAATAGTACAAAGATATGCAAGTACGAAGTCAAACCAACAAGGATTGATTAAACAAGTTAATCAATTAAATTGCACTAAATCTAATTAAACAAATGATTGATTGAACTAAAGTTGAAAATAACTTAAAACCCAAAATAAATAAAACACACGATATTTAAAGGGATTGAAAACCAATTTATAAAAGCACTAGGACATCGAATCTACCACTAATAATGCAATCTAGCCTCTTAATTACCTATATGTTAATTTATTCAATTGATGTTGTTGCATGAACTACCTATGGTATTTAGGCTAACTCATATATTCCTACATGTAATTTGTTTGTAGTATTTAGTACAAATATGAACACATAGAAACTCTTTTGAGCTTTGTGAAAACCTTTGATAATCATGTAGATCCCAGGAGTATCGTATTTATTGTTTGTCACCCTAAGGTATTGTTTTAAATCTATAAAACTCGCAAGCGCATGAATCGATTGTAGAATAGGCATGTGTAAGTGTGAGGTCATACCCACAGGGAGTGCGTGAAAAAAATGGAAAACTAATCCAACCCAACTTAATTCAATTGCTAACCTAGTTGATTCAAAGTTTGATTTGTTTGTTGGAAAAGAAAATGAAATAAAGCATAGAATTGAAAATGCAAATAAACTAAAATAAGGTTTAAATGAATTAGAAAAATAATTGTAGGGGCTTTTTTGTTCCCGCAGCTACTGATAGGCCTGAGCTACTGTAAAGAGCCAAATGTGTGAAACTGCCTCGGAGTCTAAGTTCAAGAATTAGACCCCAAGCTGAGTCTTAGGAAACACATTGGTCTTCTTCACCAATGAAACCAACAGTTGCTTACAGATAAATTCTTGGCTTGGCTTGGCTTGAAAGGCTTGTGGCATGGAAGCTAAGCATTTATGAGTTTAGCATGAGAGAGAGAAAGACCAGATTTTCTACAAGAAGCAAAGGTTTAAAGCAAAGGATTTTGTGAGAATTTGCTTAGGAGAGAGAAAGAAAGAGGTTAGGGTGGAAGAATGGATGCTTTGGGTAATTTTTCGGCAGCTCGACAAAGGGTTTGTCAGGCTCTGGAATGGCTTGCCAGAGGAGAGGATTGGGAGAGATGGAGGAATAGGGCTTGAAATTGGACCTTCCAGCAATGAGTAAGGATGTTACTTGCTCTGGATTAGTTTGTCAGAGGACAAAAAGAAAATAGATGGGAGAATAGAGCTACAAAATTGGAGAGTTCCAGTAGTGAGAGAGGATGCTTGCTCTTCCTGGATCTCCCCGGATTTCATGATCTGCTGGGTAGGAAATGCCCCTTTTTATAGGCGTTGGACCACTCAATTTTATCAAGCCACGCTCTCCCATTTTCCTTCATTTTCTTCCATTCCATCTTATTTGGTGAAACTTTCCCAGCATGAGCATGTAGGCACGATGCTTTTTGGAGTTCCAAGACCTTCACGCAACTGGACTTCTCCATGTGGGTGAGGTGCCACTTACTTTTCCTTCTTGTTTTCTCACCAAAGCGTACAGAGGAAAGAATGGGTAAGGATGCTAGTCAAAAGATGATTTACTTCCAGCAACCTATGCATATGGGTTTGCCTTGGTTTTGACAAGGTGCTAGAAGCAGCTTGTGTTCATGTGGGTTTGCCTTGGTTTTGACATGGTGCTGGATATTTTGACTAAGGTGGGATATTTCCAAGTGTTGTGGGCTATGGCTATTGGATATTTCTAAGATGTTTGGGATTTTTCTTGAGTTGACGAACTATTGGGTTTTCTTTTATGCTTACCCATATGTTTGGGCTCAAGGAGTGGGCTTGAGTTTTGGTGCTCCCAAGTAGCCCAAAACTTCCACTCCTTGGACCATCAATGAGCCTCGTCAATACTCGTAACCTTCCATATCACAACCCGCTTAGCAAGCCACAGGTATTCGCGTGGCTTGGGCCCACTTAAGCTTGTAGCGTGGCGTATTGCTTATTTGCATGGCGTGGCACGTGTGCAAGTGCATATGACTAACTCTTGTGTGCCCAAGTCGGGTTTCTTCCCAGTTAGATGTCGTACTATGCTAGCAATAGATTTGGGCCCAGGCTTGGATTTTTTGGGCCTCCACAATAACTAAAGTTTTAGATTCCACACATAAAACCTTGCATACGTCTCCTAGGTAATTCCATGTAGACCTCTTCCTCCAAGTCTCCATGTAAGAAGGCATTTTTAACATCGAACTAATGCAGTAACCTATCTAGATTTGCTGCTAGAGACAGTAGGACCCTGATAGTGTTGATCTTGGCTACTAGGGCAAAGGTCTCCTAGTAGTCCACCCCATATATCTGTGTGTACCCCTTCGCCACCAGTCTAGCTTTGTATCTTTCAATGGATCCATCTGGAAGCTGATATGTTGGCTATGTGCCTTTTGAAATCAAATCATCATAGTATATTCCATTAGTGTTATCAGATTCAGGAGAAGATCGTACCTGAATGACCTCTTCAGCAGGGGATTGGTGTGGTACTAGAGTCAGTTTCATTGGCAAAATCTCATAACACAATTCAGTTTCCTCTTGATTTTGGCAGCGTGGATTCGACCGGTCGGTGGGAAAGAGCGACCAGTTATTTTGACACAATGGCTCTGCTTGTGAAGGAAGACTGGGGTTCGACTGGTCTCTTACAGGAGTCAACAAGTTGTTTTGAAACAGAGGCTCTGCCCGTGAAGGAATAAATGGGGCGACCGGTCGCTTTGAGGCAGAAATTCTTCCTGTTGAAAAAATTCAAGAATCTTTGGAGGGTTTGGGTCTAAATTCTCCTCATGTGTTGCTGAAAAATATATATCGTGTTCCCATAACACAACATCCATGGAGGTATATATCTTCTAACTTGGAAGGTGATAACATCGATAGCCTTTTTTATGAGGAGCATAGCCATTGTAAACACACTTTTCTGCTCAAGGATCATGTAAGTGTACGAATACAACACAACTTAAAAATCTGTGGTTCAAGGTTTGGGGTGGGAGGTACTTGGAAATTGTGGTGAAGTGTTTGAAATACTTGAGGGAATCCTATTTATAAGGTAAGCTAAAGAGAGGACAGCCTCACCCCAAAAAAATCGAGGCATGTTGGCATCAAATAGAGATGCATGAATGACTTCCATTTTGTTGGGGCGTATATGGACATGAGCGTTGATGCATGATGCCATAATCCTGTAAGAACTTGTTAAGATCTTAGTTAATAAATTCTTCGCCATTTTCAGAATGGGGAACTTAGATTCAAGCCTGAAACTGTGTTTCCGCCATTTATGGAATTGTTGAAACTTTAGACCGAGTTCCTCTTAGTTTTGAGAAGGGAAACCCAAGTCATGCGTGTGCAATCATCTATAAACGTGAAAAACCATCGAGCTCCTGCTAGAGTGGCAATTTTAGCAAGTCCCCAAAGATCAGAATGAACAAGAGAAAATGAAACCAAACTCTTATTTGAACTTAATGGAACGAGACATGATGACTCTTAGCCAATTCACACGTATCACACTGGAAGCTGGAAACATCAAAACTAGAAATTAATGATGGAAACAATTTCTTCAGATAACCGAACGAGGCATGCCCAAGATGTTTATGCCATAACCGAACTTTGTCTCTCTCTCTCCCCCTCAAAACGAGTTCCACTTGTGGTGAAAGTGTGACCAACCTTGGTCATCCAGTGCCTAGTCCAAGTAGTAGAGTGTGCCTTGCCTAGTAACAGAACCAATCGTCTTCCTCGTGAGGATGTCATGAAAAACACAATGATTATGCCAAACCCTAAAGTAGTAGTAAGTTGTACAACAGACAACAAGTTCAATGATGGGACAATCAATACATAATCCAGATGTATGAAATTAGAGAGATAGAGTGTCCTCCCCAACCACAGGGGATGGGGTACCATTAGCATTAGACACCATTGACAAAGTGGATGGTTAGTGACGAATAAGTTGGCCAGGATCAAATGTCATGTGGTTCGAAGCACCCAAGTCAACAATCCATGTTGGCTTTGGAAAGGATGTATGAAAAGCATAACCTTTGATGGTGGCGATATAAGCACGAGCCCAGGTAACCGGTTCAGCATGATTGGGCGTATGAAGTAAGATTTGATATAGTGTGTGTTTGTGGTTAAGGAATTGATTTAAGAATTTGAGGAATTTGATTTGAGAGGTATGTGTTTAAAGAGTTTGATAAGAGGATTTGATTTGAGAGGTAAGATTTGTATTTGAGGAATTTGATTTAGGGTTTGGGTTTGAATTTGAGGGTAAGATGTGAGGATTTAGAGACAACCTAGGATCGATTGCTCTGATACCATGCTAAAATATGAATATGGTTTGAATACTTTGAGTTAATTGTATTCTTCTCCATAAGCAATTATATATGGGAGTTTACAAGAGTGCTTTATAAGGAAATAGATACAGTAATCAATTAGGAGAATATCTCCTAATATGCAATGATATGCCAATTATATAAAATAAGGAAGTAAATCACCTAATTAATCGAGGAAATAAATCTCCTTGACTAATTAGGATAGCTCACATCAACAAAGTATAAGACACCTTTAGAAATTTTTGTTCTTTTAACTTAACAAAAATTTTGCTCTCCACCATACTTGATGCAATCCTAACAAATGGTATAAGCGATTATTCATATTCTATATTCCCCATATGCATTGGATTTTTTACAAAAATTTGGTTGAAAAGCACTTTTAATACGAAAATGGAGAAGGGACGAGAGCACAAACTGCTGCTTCACAACCAAACAAACCAGGGAACCAAAGAAAAGTTGAAACAAGCCCTTGGGTAACCTATAGAGGCCAGGATTTATCAACATTCCTAAACCAAATTATGACTAAAACCTACGGAATGTTCATAATCACTTGCTAGTAACGCACTTCTCAAGGTAAGTGGAGAAAAATCGGGCGAGTTGAGCTTCAAATGATGTCAAAGACTATACAACCAAGGTGGGTAGAGAAAAAAATTGGATGATTTTTACCTCAAATCTCATCCAAGCTCAACGAAGAGCCAGATGAGTTTTCCCACCAAGCTTAAAGAAGAGCCAGCTGTGTTTCATTGATATTTGTCAAGTTTTGGGTCTTTGTTTCGAGTTGAAGACAACACGGCTGCAACTAAAGTTGCTATTTTAATCCAGTCATCTTGCTTTTGTTTCAGGTTGAAGATGACCTCTAATTTCCAATCTGAAAGTTCTTAAAGGTCGAACAAAGTCTACTAAACATGTCCTAAGGGTTTGGTTTCTATCGAGAGGTTGGATCCAAGCCAAACGCATAATCGGATTGCCTAACCCTATAATTATTGATTCGGAGTATTCAAGACTCTGATTTTTGATCCACCTATTGGAACTTGAATTTGCATCAATCAAACTCTTACAAGTCACAATTTAATTAGGTAGAATTAAAGGAAGCGTGCTTGAACTAAGGCATGCGATGGGCTCTTTCATTAGGGAAGGGAAGAAGGGGCCTAAGAATGGTAGATGTCGTACACTTGAGTGGCAAAGGAAAGCGAGATCGTACAAACAAGCCCATTATCCTTCTGTTTTGAACTTGATTCTTGGTACAAAAGGAGGGGTGAAGAATTCGAATTCTAGTTCTGCTTTTGCCGAATTCATTTATGATCCCGAGTTTCCAGACACATTGCACTTCCGCTCGGGTCGAGGCCGCCACTCGGGCCCTAGGACGGATCAAAGAATCAAAGAGGGCAGGTTTGAGATCCACTTCCAATATAAGAAAAGGTCCTCCTAAGTGCATGGTCCTAAAGATTCAATCTCAGAATAAGTCCCCGAGACATTGGCTCTGCCAACAGTGGACAATTAAGGATTGCATCTCGCGCATATTCTACATTATAACTTGCAACTGATTCCCACTAGAGGAAATTCAAACATAGCCAAAAAAGAAGACCCCAACACTTCTTCCTCAGCCACAATCCCTTTTGGGTCTCTCGAGTCACAAAGTTTTAGGAACCATGCCCAGCCCTCCTATGAGGAAACTAAAAAACCCACCTCCTCCATCTCCAACCCTTTTCACTTACTCTCCACCGCCCCAACTTCAGACCTCTCTCGCCACCACCTCCGTCGTCATGCTGCTGTCTCTTGTCTACTGTGGCTTGACGACGCCATCCACATTTCTTTCTTTAGAATAGGTTTATCCGCCGAGTCATCGAGTACAGATCGAGTAGCTCCGAGCTCGTGACCGAGTCAGGCACAACCTACTCTTGCAAAACTTGGAGGGCGGTGTTGTGGACTTCCCAGTCAATGGCACCTCCGATCCGTACCTGGTCGGGTAATTTTTATCATCAATGTTGATAATTCTTGCATAATTTTATCACCAAACGTAGCGGGCTTGAGTCTCTTGTTAATGCTGTTTTTCTTTTTGTCGGAAGAATGCAGTGCAGTGCTACAAAAGTAGTTTCCACCCAAATTTAAAGATGTAGGGAGTTTCACTATTCCTTGCACTGTTGGAAAAATTTGTTTCGATAAAGCTTTGTATGATTTAGGTGCAAGTATTAATTTAATGCCCTTTTCCATATTTAAACAATTAGGTTTTAGGGGATATTAAACCAACGTCTCTTTCTTTGCAACTTACAAACCGATCAATCACATATTCAAGAGGAATTATTGAAGATGTATTTATACGGGTAAACAAATTAATTCTTCTTGATGATTTTCTGGTTTTCTATATGGAAGAAGATCGAGAAATACCCATTATTTAGGGTTGTCCATTCTTCGCTACATGAAGAACTTTGATCATTGTTAAGCAAGGATTTTTAACATTGAGGTCCAAGATGAACATGTAGTGTTCAAGGCTTTTGAAGCAACAAAATATTCAATTAAGATGATGATCGAATATCTTAACAAGGACCTGTCGGTGCCCATGTGGCCATGCCATGCCATGCCATTTCAAATAATCAAATACCTTGATTCACTCAAGGAAGATAGGGTTCCACTTAACTAGGCAAGTTCTATTTATTTTTTATTTTTTATTTTTTATATATATAAATGCAATATTTGTTTTGATGCTTCTTTTCCAACAATATGTGTTTAATTAGGTGTTTTTATTTATTTATTTTAATTCATGGTTTCACTCTTATTATTAAGGGTGATTGTGTGCCTTTAAAACAACTCACCCGAAAATAATGGATGCTGAAGAGTCAATATAGGATTGCCCCTGAATCCGGTCAAAATGTAATGTATCCGATACGTAATGACCAAGTATCCCACTTCCATCTGCATATTGAGTAGTGTAACTGCATTGGTTTGTCTGAGGAGAACATTTGGCTCGAAATGCGGAGGTGCACATTGAACAGGGGATCAACCGTGCAGTTGATGAGCTGGCAAAATCATAGGAACTGAGCTAAATCTGTAAAGCATGGAACAGTAATGTTGAAAGATTGTTAAGCTTTACCATGCAAGAATTTGAGAATGACATACAGCAAGAAAAAGAAGCAGAAGTTTACGGGAAGCCAAGTAGACTGGGGGCAATCACTGTAGGAATTGCAGGCAACCCACAAGCTTTCACTTCCAGTGTCAATCTGCACGTTGAATTCTTTTGGTGGAGAGCCCAATTTGACTTTGGTATAATAAAGCCTGAATATGGAACAAAAGTGATTAGCAGAAGTCAAACATGATTCCATATCTGAAGCTACAAAAGATTAGCAGCCATAAGCAAACAAATCGAAGTAATAAAGAGTTGGTGGCAAACATGAGCTTCTCTTCTCCAACAATTTGGTTGAAAGCGGCAGTAACCCACCTAGGATATTCAAGAAGAGAGACCAGAAGCATGCATGCTCTTTCAGTGGTCCGTGGTGGACCACCATGTGGCCTCTTATCCTTTTTAGCCGAGAATGACATTCTTCGTTGATTTTTCTTTTTCCTTCATGGCCATGCAAAAGTTTTTATAGTTTTCACTAACGGCAAATGCTTTTAATGCATGATGTGTCTTAAAGATTCTTCCTCAGTCGTCGTTGCCAAGCTTACACGTGCTTGAGGTTTTTCAAAAAGCCAAAAGAGTTAAATGATACAAATTTGATTTCCTGTTTTACCCTTGCGCAAATAAAAACACCAAAACCCAAACGACGTCAGTCCACAAGGGTAAAATGGGAAACCAAGCTCTTCCAGCTTTTTCGAAATCCTCAAGCACGTGGTAAGCAAGCATGATGATTCCATCCTTTTCCCAAATAGATTTTTGGGCCCAATATTGTCCTATTTTATATTAAAAATACAAAACACACCAGATCCATTGTCCCTAATTGAAAAGAACGCCCAGAACTTCCAGAAGCAAGCAGCAAAAAGCCAAACTTAGTCAACATAAATTATTAAAAACAAAATTATATATTCCCTACTCTAAAAATCCATCAATCATCAACAACCAAAACAGCATTAACGTTTTGACAAAAAAACAAAAGCATTAACAAGAGACTCAAGCCCGCTACATTTGATGATAAAATTATGCAAGAATTATCAGCATTAACGATAAAAATTACCCGGCCAGGTACGTATCGAAGGTGCCATTGGTGAAGTCCACAACGCCGCTCGCCACGTTTAGCAAGAGTCGAGCGTGCGACTTCGATCCGAGCTCGGAGCTGCTGGATCTGTACTCGTGACTCGGCGGATAAACCCGTTCTAAAGAAAGAAAGGTAGAGCCACAGTAGACAAGAGACAGCAGCACGGCGGCGACGGAGGCCAAGATCCGAGCCTTCAAGCCCTGCATTTCCGCGAAATGGTGGTGGCGAGAGATGTCTGAAGTTGGAGATGGAGTTTCCTCAGAGTAGGGCTGGGCACGGTTCCTAAACCTTTGTGACTTGAGAGACCCAAAAGCTTTTAATGCTTGATGTGTCTTAAAGATTCTTCTTCAGTCGCTGTTGCCAAGGTGCTTGAGGATTTCAAAAAAGTTGAGTCAAAAAATTGGGGGTTTGGAGTGGAGTGCAGATCTTGTTGGGAGTGGGGAAGTTCATACGGCACATGTGTTAACCATGGAGGAAAGAAAGTTAGGTTTTGGGTTTTGACCAAGGTCTAAAATATCGGTGATATCGGAAATATCGGTAGTTCAAAAACACGGAAATTTCGATGGAAATATCGGGATATTATCGATATCGATAAAAATTGAATAAAAACCACGGAAATTGTAAGAAAAACTTGAAATTTTTTATTGAAACTTTGGACGATGCTTATTTAGGCAATTATCTATTAGTTTATCACAAAAGATTGGAAGGAAATGCATTACATGATGGATTTAACTAATTTAAGTTGACTATATAGCGAGCTGACAAACACTGTGTGTGTAGAAAATATGTAGTAATTAATGAAAGAATATTAAACACACCACAATCATTTATATATAATGATTTACTACAATATTTTACATTTTATACATTGTATGGTAAGATACATAAGTAACTTAGTACCACATAGAGTTCCTATGAGGTTCAAATTTTTCACTATCTTCATCATCTCTATATGTAGAGTAAGTGTACTGTGAAGAGTATTCATCAAATGATAAATCCCCAAAATAGTTTTGCATGTAATTGTTAACATGTCACCCATATGGATCCGAGATTGGTTGACGTTGTCCATGAGCAAAATCATTTGAAGATTGAGTCTCAGATTCTTTCCATGAGCTGCTCGATTCCTTCCCAAAAGGAATGGGATATGAAGGGTAGGGAAATGGTTGGTTATGAGTATAATCATAGTTACTACTTCCCACTCCAACAGAGTCCGAGTTATAGATAACGAATTATCTTTTTGACTTGACAAAATCGCATTGCCTCTTTTTCTACGAGTATAGTCCTTCCCTATACATCCCCAAAAAAAAAAAAAAAAAAAAAAATTAATGATATACATGTGTGAACTTTGTCAAGGTAAGAAATGTAAGGTCCATCATTCCTTGCCTGTCCATGTCTCAATATTCAGAAGAAAAAAGAACTTACCACTTGGACGCCACAATACAAAGCAAACCAAGGATGACTAATTTTACAAGAGGAAACACCTTGAATCCCCTTTGTGTTTCCCCCCTCCCCTTTTTTTTTTCCCCCTTTTTTTTCATTACATTGATATTTTCGATATTTTAGCGATATTGTAACAAAATGTTGCTGAAGTGTGAGCGAAATTATCGACGTCGATATTTTCCGATATTATCGTTGATATTCTCGATATTTATACGATATGTGCATGGATACGTTTCGAAATATCCGTGATTCGAAAAAACGATAATATCCTCGATATTTCGTCGATATTATCGATATTTTAGACTATGGTTTTGACAGATAAAGTTGAAGAGAGAGAGAAAGAGAGAGAGAGAGAGAGAAACGAGATCTGTATATTTCTGTTATGAAAAGCTGTTACAATCCTAACTGATCTTAAGCAATGCTATATATTTTTCATCACTTTGTATCTTGTAATTTTGGTCTATATTTGAGAAGAGGAATTGGGTCTGATTGCTTCATCAACTATTTAGAGAGGAGTGCTTGTAGAGAACATTATAGCCGTGTTTGCAGAGAGGAGTGTTTATGTATTTGATTTTTTATTTTCATTTGGGTGTTGATTTTGAGTTATAGATAAATAAATAAAAAGAGAGATACAAAACAGAGAACATAAAATATTTTCATTTGGGTCAGTTTGGTTTGGACTTCAAATTTTCGTTTTCCCAATATTGATAATTTATGGAATTAAGTTTCCTAATATTTAATTTAGACAATTATGAATTATTGTATTGTGCAGGCCAAAGAATATGGAGGCGAAGAAAAGTGTTGGTGGGAACATATGCTTCTACTATTAAATGTATTATTAATTATAAAGATGAATTGGCACCTTAAAATGGTGCTTAAAAAAAAAAAAAAAAAAAAAAACAATTGTTGTTCACTTTGGCACGGATAAGTAATGGTGCCTTTTCAATGGGCACAGTAAAAGTGATAACAGTATCTTATAATCAATGGAAAACCCAAATATCAGATCCCAAGTTTGGCTTAACTTAAATGGCTCGAAATCCGGGGCGAATCCCGTGAAGGTTCTGACATCTTATCGATGTCAGCCCCACTTACTAAGAAATGAGACTCTCTGGCGAAATTTCTGTAGACTCTCCCCTGAAAATTGGACATTTCCCAAATTTCTTAACCTGTTAAAAACACATTTATATATATATATATATATATATTCCAACAGGCAGCATGCACCAGATACATTTAAGCAGTTTACAACAAAGGCCTCCAGCCTCACAAATCAAACCCTAGCACGGGCGATAACAGAGCAATCTAAGAGTTTCAGTTTACAAACAATAGCAAAGTTTAACGGGAAGGGAATGAACAAAGTTTAAACTATTGAAACTCAAGGTTTGGAAGCTCAAGGCTCGACTCTGCTGCTCAGCTCAATCAACTACTGTTTTGGGGGCGCAAAATAGAAAAGTGTGAGTAGACAAAAATAAAGTTTAGTTCACAGTTGAAACCAACATAAAATAAAACCCTACCATTCAGAAAACGATACTGAAAACCTTATGCATCCAAACCATCATGGATATGTATAAATATAAAGTTTGGTTAAAACCAAAACGAAATCCGAAATCCCATAATGAAACTTTATTAATCATCACAATCAAACATTTTCATATTATACCCAAACCATTCTTTTGAGACGCGTGCCCATGGGCATGGCGAGAGAGGAAGTATCCTCACCGATAAATAAAAATAAATGAATAGTTAAATATATATGTATATACAGTCCCATTGAGTTGAGGGATCCCTCAAATACACTATTTGAGGGATGAGGCGCTCAGCCGTTGGATGTCTTTTAATTAAATTGTGCTGTTATGATTGTTTTCAAAGTTTTAACCCGTTTTCACTCAAATGACAAAAGACCGAAGTCAAACACGCACGCATAAGAGGAAACGAAGGAAGAGGGAGAGCCAGCTCTTGCAAGTTGAAGGGTAGATCCACCTTCGCTAGCTGAAGAGCGGACCCGACAATCAGATATGGGTATTGATGTCGATGGTTATTTTTTTTCTCTCTCTCTCTTTTCTTCATCTAGGTTGTGGTTTTAGATTTGGGGTTCTATTATAGTTTTTTAATCTGGGTTTGAAATTTATGCTCAAGGTTGAGATTACACCTGATTTCTCGTGGGTTTCTTGATTTTGAATATCATGTATGTGTGTTATCTGAGCTGGGTTGTAATGGTTGTGAGAAAACAATAAACCATTTGATCTTCTGTTAATTAATAAGGAATGCATTCGAATCTTGTGGGATTCACGTATTAATTTTTTCTTTTCTTCCACGTTCATGTCAGTTTCCTCTACTTTCTATGGATTTCTATTGGGTTTCATGTTTTTTTTTTTAAGGAAAAAAAAAAAAAAAGAATTGTTGTGGATTCATTATAGGACTCATTGATCTGCAACAAATAGAGAATGAGTTTGTATTAATTTATGTCATTTACTTATTGTTGTTGAGGTAAGGTAACATATATAACTATTTGAATTTGTTATGGAACCCATAAAAGTGGTCTAAATACATGAGGTAATTCTAGAAATCCCTTTTTGTTTGTTTGTTTTTTTTTTTTTATAAATAAAATAAATAAATTTATTATTATTATTATTATTATTTTACATTTCCCTTCCTTTAAATTAAAATCTCATTTAATTGAATTTCATATATTTAGGTACCTATTTGACTATTTAAAAATGGCAAATATGGTAAACCTTGTCAACTCTCAATCTGGAACGTTATCTTACCGTTCAAAACATCTCTCAGAGCACCTGAAAAACGCAAATGGGGATCAATTTTACTTGGTGCCTTATAATCCAAGGTTAGTCCCCTTAACTATTTAAACTATTTTCCTTGTAATATTTGTCTTTGTAGTATTTAACCTATATGGATCATTATGTGTAGGGGTCATTGCCAAACCGCTCTGTTGACGAGGACATGAGAAATATAGTGAATGCATAAGTTCATTTATTATAATCTCAGATTTTTATATTTGTGCATTTTGAATTATACAACGGTATTTATAATACCGACGTTATAATGAACACACAACGACGGTAATTTCTTACCGACGTTTGAAATCATTTACTACGTCAGTATTTTCTTTAGGATGCATTTACTACATCTTAATTGAAATACCACGTCATTTGTGTTTTCATTTAAGGAGGTTTTTATTTTTGGGAGTTTCACTAATACACTCAAAATAGAGGCTGAAATTATAAAAAAACCCAACATGAAAAACACTTTAGAAACATACCCAAAAACCACTTATTAAACACACTCAAAACCCATTTATAAACACACCAACAAAATATACAATTGTTGATTTTTGGGTTCATTTTGGGTGTGTTTCTATGTTTTAAACAGTGTTTGAGTTTTTTTATAAATTCATGTCTAGGATTGGGTTTATTTATAAATTTGTATTTATTTTTTCTGTTCAAACAACTTTTAGTTATACAACATTTTTCATCGTTACCAACGTTAGAATTCTCTACCACGACGGTTTTTATTCACCGCCATTTGAAATAAATTACTACATCACCCTTTTTAAAAACCCGTCGTCTTCACTGATTTACCACGACGGTTAATATTTTTTATTTAGATTTTTAGTTTTGTCATTAACACTTTTTTGTTTTCTTGAAATAGTTCAATCAAAATGTATAACTCTCACGTAGGCAAACAATCATCACGTAAATCAGCCATATGGAAAAATCTACATGGCACTCCTCGACAACCAACAAATGTAGAGGGGGGCTATTACGTGATGTGTTTCATGAGAGATATAATTCATGATCCAGGCCTAGCATTTGAGAAGAAGATAAAAGGCACAATTCAAGATTTCTTAATTTCACTACCTGTTCACCTGTTTTTGATTTGTTCTTGTGGTGGCAGGGTAAATGACAGAACCCGACCCAAATTCCATTTGGAATCCGACTTGAACCCTGTGCGTGTCCGACACCTGGCGAATGCCAAACACAATTTACCAAAATGCCCTTCTAACCAAAATTCCAAGAAATGCAAGTGCGACTATTGCCGAATATTCAGCAGAGTCTCCCTTGTAAAATGGTCATTTCCTAAAAGTTCTCACCTGTAAAACAAGCATATATTTTTATATAAAACCCAACTGCCAGCATGTATCGAATTATATCCAAAAATCAAGCATCATATAATTTTGGCCTCAGGCCTCAATAAATCAAGTACAACATTCTGCAAAATAAGTTCATCTCAACTTTCAAAATACCCATAGTCCATTAGTAATCTCAAAGGCTCAAACTCGTGGCTGCACCTTGTAACGTCAGGCTGCCTACGTACCCTTACTGAGGGATCAAGCCACACGTAGTTCTTTCCAATACTGAACTCCCTTTAGTTTAGTTTAAGAATATCTTAGAACTGAAATTCTCTCCCCTTAGGCGTACCCCCAATCTTGATCCATCACTTCCACTAATACAGTCAACTCCACCCTCGCAGGCCGGGCCGCAATCCTCGCAGGCCTTGGAGATACCACTTCCATCCAAGCTGCAACCCTCGCAGGCCCCAGCCGCATTCCTTGCAAGCCTCGGAGATACCCCCTTCTATCCTCGTTGGCCTCAGTCGCATTCCTCGCAGACCTCGGAGAAACCCCTTCTATTTGCGCCGCAAACCTCTCACCACACGGTTCAGGAGTCCCTTAAAGGTTCCAATATGCCTAGGACACAAGTCCCGAGAGTTTGGTCTCGATCAGACGGTTAGATTAATCACAACTGTACGATCAGATGATTACTACAAACCTAGCCCTAGGGTTGGCGTTTCTGGAGTATCCGGGACATTGTTTTACAATCCATCGAATCCTATACGATCTTAGATTTACCTAGATCAACATATCTGAAAAAGACTACGATCCAACGGCTCAAACCTATTGAACCTGGAAATCGCACAATAGGCGAGATCCGATCGGGGTTCAAACGTTATCCAAATTGAAATTTGCGAGTACCTACGTGCTCATGCGGACCAAGGGATCATTCTAGGACTGAATGTGGTCCCCACCCTGCTGCCCACACAGCGCCACACGCTCCGGTAGTGCGTGGGTGGCTTGATGAATTTTGGAGACCGAAATCACATGCCGCGCAAACACTTACCCTAGGTGTAACACCTGTTTGGAACCACTTTTGTTCTTGGACCTGCCCCAAAAACTGGCCAGAAGTGGCCGGAATTGCAATTCCAAAATAGTCCGAACCCTAACTCAAAAATCAAACTACCTAGGCTACAAATTGATCGATTCTTGCCCATCCACTAGCTAGAACGTGAAGAATAGGTGAGAAAGCATACCTTACTCCTCTGAATCGGTGGTCGGAGGAGGGAGATAGAACGTTGTAAAGTTCCAACGAAAATTGACTACTTTCCTCAACTTTCCGGCGACACTGGGTTGGCGGAGGTGGCAAAGGGTTGGAGTGCAGAAGAGGCGATGCCTTGTCATTTTGTACCCAAATCAATTCTAATGGCGGAGGAGACAAGCTGCCGGCCAAAACATGGCGGCTAAGCGTTCTTGTGGCTAGAGAAGAGGGAGATCGCGGGGTAAGGGAGAGAGAGAGAGAGAGAGAGAGAGAGAGTTTTTAAAATCTGACATGTCAAATTACCATTTTGCCCCTCATCGTAACTTGATTGTATTTTCTTCGTTATAACTCCAATTCAAGTCCACTACGTGTCTACGAACTCGTATTGATGTGCTTTACGCAACGATACAATTGAAATTCCCAAATTCCTTCACGGTGAAAAAGTCAACTTTTAAACCATATAAAATATTCTGAGGGTATTCTAGTCCTTTCCTTGAATAAAATAGTAATTAAGAATTAATTAAGGATCCGGTTGTTACAGTAAAGTTCCCCATTGACTTGAAAACCACTGCTAGCAGTAAAAACCCTAGCAGACTTCTCAAAAAGAGAAAACTTGCGTCCCAAGTTATTAACTTCTAAACAAGCAATTGTGAATTAGGGTGAGGAATATCTCTCAAGTGAGTTCTTTTCTTTGCCTCAGACTAGTGAGGACTTCACAAATTTTCACAGTACAAAACTGGTAGTTCTGGGCAAAATAAATGGTAAGAAAGTAAATTGTTTTTAGGCAGAACTGCCTTTTACAAAACTCAAAAGGGGAAGACCAACTCTAAAAAAGACAAAAGAACTTTGGACTTCAATTTCTACTTGGATAGCTACTTTTGATCTGGGCTGGATTGGGTATGTCTGTTGGACTGGACTATCAACACCTTCAACTGTCGAGTTTCAGCTGTAAATCGATACCAACATTTGAGTTTGGCAGAGCTTTAATCTATTTCAAGCCCTGGCTTTTTTGAATGGGCAGAATTGGAACCTCTTGATCGGAGAGGCGACGGCTGGATTTAACGATTACTAAGCTCGCACTATAGTATCTGTTCTACTTGATCAGGGCTCTCCATGAATTTGTTGAGGTTTTCATATTTGTAAAAAAAAACTCGAGCTCTACTTGATTTGGCTTGTGCTGAACCAAATTTGTAACGAGAGAAATCTCGCTTTGAATGACTATTTCTCTGAAACTAAACTGAAGTCAGAGACTCTGGATTATAGCTGACTTTTTTCTTGTGGCTCAATGAGCTTTTGGTTGCTTCAGTCCTAGACTTAAGCTTACCAAGGAAAAGTCTCAATTTTGAATTGTAGATCAACATCTTCTGTCCCACATGAAACTCCTTCCTAACTAGCTGCTTATCATGATACGCCTTGGTCCGTTCCTTATACAACTTAGCATTCTCATATGCATCATACCTCAACTCTTCAAGCTCATTCAGCTGTAGCTTCCTCTTGTCACCTGCTTGTTGCATATCAAAGTTGAATTTCTTGATAGCCCAATATGCCCTATGCTCCAACTCCACTGGTAGGTGACATGCCTTCCCAAAGGCTAAACGATATGGGGACATGCCAATAGGGCTCTTGTACGCGGTCTGATATGCCCACAATGCATCATTCAAGTGTAGAGACCAATCTTTCCTTCTAGTATTCACTGTCTTCTCTAGGATGTTTTTGATCTCTTTATTGCTTATCTCCACTTGACCACTGGTTTGAGGATGAGATGGAGTGCCAACCTTATGTGTGATCCCATATTTCTTCATTAAGGAAGCAAAAGCCTAGTTGTTGAAGTGGCTACCTCCATCACTAATTATCGCCCTTGGTGTCCCAAACCTAGTAAAGATATTATCCTGCAAGAACTTCACAACAACTTTGTGATCATTAGTTTTTGAAGGGACAGCGACCCATTTAGATACATAATCCACACCCACAAGAATATATAAATAACCAAATGAGTTAGGAAATGGACCAATGAAGTCGATACCCCACACATCAAAGAGCTCCACCACTTGAATATGTTGCAATGGCATTTGATTTCTAGAAGAGATGTTCCCTGTCCGTTGGCATCTGTCACACGAGCTGCAAAACCAAAAAGCATCTTTAAACAAATTAGGCCAATAGAACCCAGATTATAATACCTTAAGTGCTGTTCTCTTCACTCCAAAGTGTCCTCCACATGCAAACTGATGACAATGTTGGAGAATGCTCATATGCTCCTCTTATGGAACACACCTTCTGATAATTTGATCTGGACAAAATTTGAACAAGTAGGTCTCGTTTCAATAGTAGTGCCTAGACATAGACACTAATCGCTTCCTTTCTTGGCTAGACATACCAGGAGGAAAAACCTTAGTAGTTATATAACTAACAATATCTGCATACCATGGAAGTCATAAATCAATTGCAAATAACTGCTCATTTGGAAAGTTTTCATTCAAGGGAAGCTTGTTCCCTTCTTCATCGTGAAGTAACTTGGACAAATAATCTGCAACCACATTCTCACTACCCTTCTTGTCCTTAATCTTGAAATCAAACTCTTGCAGTAAGAGCACCCATCTAATCAACCTAGTCTTAGCATCTTTCTTATCAAACAGAAATCTCAAAGCAGCATGATCAGTAAAAATAATAACTTTAGAACTAATCAAGTAGAACCTAAACTTCTCTAAAGCAAATATAACAACTAACAATTCTTTTTCAGTAGTAGAATAATTAAGCTAAGCATCATTTAAAGTTCTAGAAGCAAAATAAATAGCATGAGGTACCTTGTTAACTCTCTGAACTAGAATAGCTCCTAGAGCATAATCACTGGCATCACACATGAACTCGAATGGAAATTCCAATTAGGTGCCATCATAATGGGTGCAGATGTGAGTAGCTTTTTCAATGTGTTAAAGCATTCACGCACTCTTCTGTCCACATAACTCAACATCTTTAGACAATAATGCACAAAGAGGTCTAGAAATTTTAGAGAAATGTTTTATGAATCTGCTATAAAACCCTGCATGCCTTAGAAAACTTCTCACACCCTTCACAGATGTACGAGGAGGTAATTTTGATATGATGTCAATCTTTGCCTCGTCCACCTCAATGCCCTTGCTAGAAATTACATGACCTAAAACAAGACCTTGTTGTACCATGAAATGGCACTTCTCCCAATTCAGCACTAGGTTGCATTCCTCACACCTTTAGAACAAGCTGCAAATGGTTAAGAAAATCATCAAAGTTAGAACCAAAAACACTGAAATCATCCATAAATACCTCTATAAATCTCTCCACCATGTCTGAAAATACGATCATCATGCACCTCTGGAATGTGGCAAGTGCATTACACAAACCGAATGGCATCCTTCTGTATGCAAATGTGCCAAAGGGGCATGTGAAATTGGTCTTCTCCTGGTCCTCTGGTGCTATAGCAATCTGATTATAACCATTTAGAAAATAGTAATGACTATGACCTGCTAACCTTTCTAACATCTGATCAATAAAGGGAAGAGGAAAATGATCTTTCCTAGTTTCATTGTTGAGCTTTCTGTTATCATTGCAGAGTTTTCAACCTATGGTGAGCCTAGTAGGAACAAGCTCATTCTCTTTATTCTTCATCACTGTGATTCCACTCTTCTTAGGCACAACATGAACTGGACTCACCCATTTGCTATCTGAGATAGGGTAGATAATGCCAACATCCAAGAGCTTAAGAACCTCTGCTCTCACTACTTCCTTCATGTGTGGGTTAAGCCGTCTCTGAGCATCTCTGTTGGGCTTTGCATTATCTTCAAGGAGGATCCTGTGCATGCACTTGGATGGACTTATGCCTTTGATATTGGCAATGGTCCACCCTAATGCAGTCTTGTGCTCCCTAAGAACTCTCACCAGCTTCTCTTACTCCACCAAACTCAAGTCTGCAGCAACTATCACTAGTAATGTCTGGTTCTCCCCAAGTAAGCATAATTCAATTGTTCAGGCAGTTGCTTCAATTCTAGATTTGGTGCCCTAACAATGGAAGGGACAAGAGTAGTATTAGTAGACACAAGAGTTTCAAAGGGAGGTACATACTTACTTGGATAAGGCTTAGAAGCCTCAAGAGAATGCACAGCTTCATGGAGGTCTATCTCTATAACATCACATCCACGTTCATAATTCAGCCTTATGAGGCTGTAGGCTATGCATGCCTCCAAGGGATCAATGCTATGTACCTGAAACACTTGCTCCACAACACTTCCTACCACATCAATCTTGAAACAATCATGGTTATCATGTGGCAATTTGATAGTGTCAGACAACATGAATTCTATCTTCTTACCATTAACTTTCATGCGTATAGTACCCTTTTTCACACTTATCTTTGTATCAGCAGTTATCATAAAGGGCCTACCAAGAATAATAGGTAATGAAGATGGCATAGGGGAATCTTCCATATCCAAAACAACAAAATCAGCAGGCAAAATAAATTCATTTAACTGAACCAAAACATCCTCTAATATACCTCTAGGTCTTCTGATGCTTCTATCTGCCAATTGCAATATAATTGAGGTTGGTTTGAGCTCCCCCAACCTCAACTCCTCATAAACTGTATAAGGCATCAAGTTGATGCTTGCTTCTAAATCAAGAAAAGCACGTTTAAACAGACGGTCACCAACCATGCAAGGAATTGTAAAACTACCTCGATCTTTTAGTTTAGGTGGTAACTTTCTCAATAAAACCGCACTTACCTCCTTAGTAAATGCAACTTTCCCATGTTCCTGAAACTGTCTTTTGTGTGTACAACAATCCTTTTGTAGGGGACTTTTTCCTCCAGAATGCAAATGGGTCTTTGTAAAAAGGCATGATGAAATTGTCCCCTTTGCCTGAGTTCGAAAATTAAGCCCCAAAATACCTCGAAAGGGCAGTAGAGCCTTAGGAAGTATTTTGGTTACCTTCACCAACCAAAATAATGGCAGCTTACAGATAATTTATGCATGCTTACAGATAAAATTTTAAGCTTGGCATGAGAGGCATGTGGCATGTGAGCAAAATCAACATGAGTTTAGCACTAAGAGGAAATTTAGGCTTTCTTAGAGGGAAAGAGGGAAGTGTTACGGTGAGAAAAGAGAGATTTTGTAGGAGATTTGGCTAGGAAGAGAGAAATGAAGAACAATGCTCTTCTGGCAGCTTGACAGATACTCTTTTTGCCAGAAGAGGAGAATGGAGAGATGGTAAACAGTGCACGAGACTGCTGGGTTTTGCAAGTTAGAGAGAAAGCTTGATCTCCAGGCATGGGGTTGTTTTTGTTGGGTAGAAGATGCCTCATTTTATAGGCGATGGAAATCATCCCTTCCCAAGAAACCCTAATGGTTTCTACCCATTTTGGCTAAACTTTTTCCTTCCTTTCTCTTCTCCTCCTCTGGCTTTTCCTATTTTGGTGAAATTTCCTCTGTTTATTAGCACAAAATCAGGAACTTTGGGAGCTCAAGGCCCCATTTTCCCGAAGTGTCTCAGTGATGATTTCCATTCCCAGCCATTTCTTTTATTGCTTTCTTCTCTCTTTTCCATGGCCAAGTCTGATGGGAAAAGGAGTTGGGAAATATATGCTGGTTCGAAGGGTGTTTCGGCAGCTCGCAGGCTAATATTCTTTTGTTCTTTGAATGTTTCTTGCTTGAAATTGCTCCCCCCATGTCTGGAGGTTTTGTTTAATGAACCTGCAGACCTTCTCTACGTGGCTTCTATTTTCCAGCAAAGGGCTGAGGCTTTTGTGGGCTTATTGTGAAGCTTTGTATGGGCCAAGGTAGTTCATTAAATAAGTGGGCTATTTTGTTAAATATTGGGCTTTTGAGTCAATAGGCTATTTGGGGCTATTTGGGTTATTTGGGCTATTTGGGCTATTTCTTTTCCTCTTGTGCTCACCCACATGTTTGGGCCTAAGAAATGGGCTTGAGTCTCGAGGCTCCCAAGCAACCCGAGACTTTCCATTTCTCGGCCCATCAATGGGCCTCATGTTGATTTCTTACCATCCATACTACAACCCACTCAAGCAAGCCCCAAGCATTCGAGTGGCTTGGGCCCACTTAGGCTTGTAGCGTGGTTGGGTGTGTAATAATGATTTCCTGCTTGGCATGGCATGGCATGTCGCCTGGCATGGCACATTGCTTGGCATGCTTTTTATTATGCTTGATGGGATAATTAGCATGGATTTGCAGGGCCGATATATTCTAGCATGACGAATTATTTATTTAGCATGACATGTGGATTACAACTCGCATGTGGAGGGTTTTTGTGTACTCCGCTTTACGCCTTTCCTTGATAGAGTGTCATTTTGGGCCGATAATTTATTCGGGCCCGACCGTGGATTTTTTGGGCCTCAACATTAGCCCCCTTAATTATTAGGGCCATGGATAGGTGCTAGAATGGGCCGAATAATTAAACTTGACCTTAAAAATCAAATTTATAAGCTCCAGCAGTATTTTGTCGTTTCCCAGATACCAACTTCCTCCTTTTTCATTTACTATTTCTTCTTTCTTCTCCTTTCTCCTTACGCGCACCAGAGTAACTCTCTCTCCATCACCTTCATCTTCTTTTTCCTTTTCTTCCTCCAACGAACTCAGAGCGAGAGAAAGAGTGGCTGAGATCAAGAAGAATCGCATGTCTACATGGAATGGAGTTCGAGCGAAACCCGACTCCGTCATTCCCCTGTCTGAAGAAATTTGCTTGCCATTGCTGGAAGAGATTGTCTCTGTGTAGAATTTTCTTCCAAAATCCCTAATTCCTTCCTTCTTGGTGCATCTGAGGTTATCCTTTAAGGGATTAACAAGGTATGCTCTTTTCTCCTGCAATTTCTTGCATCTATTGAGGGGTTTGTTGGGTTCTTCATACCCATGGGTTTTGCTCTTTGTTTTGGTAGCCAAGCATCCACTCCTTTTGACCCATCCATTTTTTGTTGGAGTAGTCGTTAGCAAGGAAGAGTTTGCATCAGTTTTTGGGGTTACCCCCCTTTTGATTTTATTTCGACAAGCTACTGGAAGAGTGCGAACGTTGTGAGAAGAAATCGTTGGTGTAGACTGCATCCTTCTATTTTCTCCATTTTTCTTCCCCCTTTTCATCATGTGGTGGCCCTTTTTTGTCCTGGTGAAAAGGCTGAACTTTGCATGATGCGTTTTTTCTATGTAGGTGCATACGTCTCGGCACAAGTAGGGAAGGTGGCGAAGCTGCATCATATTCCTTGCATTTGGAAGCTTCGAGTGTACCGATTTCGCAACTTGGCAATGTGGATTTCTATCTCGATTTCTCAGTAAATAGTTCTGTTCCTTCACTGGAATCGTGAGTCTTTCTTTTGGCTTTGTAGGAATAGACATAGACTGGTGCTTGGCCTAGGCTTGTTTTTCTTGTGAACACATGCTTGATCAAATCTGGACTTTTCTCCGATCTTATGGAAATAGAAATTGACAGAATGCATGCTCTGCAATGCTTGAATAGGGAGAATTTGCTTGTCATGGGAAAGCTTGAGAATTTTGCTTGCCATGGATAAATTGCCTGCTGCTTTGATATTTGCTTAAGCATTTTCTTTGGCATGAGCTTGACTTGCCATGTTTGGCGTATATTTTGCCTGTGCTACATTCTTGACCACCTTTCTAATTGTCGTTGAACTATATGCATCACTAGCGTATGCTTGTAACCGCATGATTAATACATAGGATTAGAGGCTATTGAAAGCTTGAGGAAAGCACCATTGGTTTCTTCTTACGAGCTTAGAGCTTGGACATGGATAACTATTTTTTTTTGGCTTTATAGGGATAGATATAAACATGTGTATGATGGGTCTGCAAGAATGCAGTGTAACTCATAGGGATTTTTTTTGTTTTTGTGAAAAAGGTTACTAGGAGGTAAGTGGTGTTCAGTTTGTAACACTTGCTTTGTGAAAGAGTCTGCTAGAACGATTGATTGAGCATGGAATGGGAACTTTGCTTGTCATAAGCTCGAGTAATAGATTGCATGATGCTTCAAAAAAAAATTTTGTTTATGCATTTCGCTTGGCAAGAGATAGCTTGCTTTGCTTGGCTTGTGAAGTTCATATTGCTTGCATGCTAGTGTGGAGATTGCTTGGCTTTAACACACATAACTTACTCTGCCCTTTTATAGCATATTCTTTGTTGGCAATTCTTGCAGGGATTCATGTTATAAGTCATATTGACCTCTACGATGAGTGACGGCCTATTTCCCCTTACACGATGAGCTGCAGAAGAGACGACTACCTTCATCACTTAGAAACACTTGCCAAGACTTGACCATAGGCACTGGGTAAGCTTTGGAGGCTACTCTCATTTCCAGGTGCTGTATAGAAAAAATGCATGTTTCCGGCCGCCCCTTGATTTTTTCAATACCCTTGCAACATCACTAAGGGCTTGCCAAAGTGGTTCAATCGCGAGTTGACAGACCCAACTACCAAAGATGTTCTGCGAATGATTGAAGCTTGAAAAGGAAACATCGTTCTTGACCTTACAGCAGCGTGCTGAAAGGGCTTAAGCATGTGTCTTATTAGGATTTTGCGTGGACTTCCCGCTGAATACTTAGAAGAAGTTATAGCACACACTATTTTTAGTGCACGATCTGCTTGTAGCATGAAGATGTATGCATGATCCCCTTAAGCAAGAGTTGTCGTTAATGCGTTAAGCCTTCAGAACACGAATTGGAGAGCGATCTGTAAGCTACGAGACATTCTTCTTGACAAATGAGCGACTGAGCATGGCACTTGGCGCGTGGTGGAAACATCGAAAGGATCATCTTTCCGCACTTCTTCTGTTCTTCCAGCACCATCCTTCTATAACATATGTCCTTACCTCGCCTTTCAGGTCGCATTTCTTTGTTGTGAGGGGCTGGCTGGCTGGGTGCGTAGTAGCTTTTCCATTTGAAACCGCAGGATGATTGATCTGCAGCATAGTTGGCTGCATTTGAGCTTGAGTTGTACCCCTCGTTTTTTTTTTGGAGAGCCTAAATCTCATGTTGTTGGAAACTTGAAACACAGCATTGTTGCATATTTTCTATCAGAACTTTTGATGCAGAATGCTTAAGATATTAAGCTTCGGCCTGTTTTGTATGCTTTGCTTGATTGGAAGTAATGAAATGCATGAATTGTTGAAGTTCATTGCATTGAGATAATGATTTTCAGCTTGTTCTGTACACTTTGCTTGGTTGAAATGCATGAGTTGCTTGAGAGTTTAACAGGTTGGATTGTGGTAGGCGCAAGGTACATGCTGCCAATCTTTTTACAAGATCACAAAAGTATCCGCCCCCATTGCTTCAACGTTGTTTTTCTTTTCACAGCGCCCCAACACATACACTCTCCTCAAATATTGCAAGGGTTGGGATGGTTTTCCTTCATAGCATGACCTTCCCTTTTTTTTTAGGCTGAGAGCATCTCACAAGTCGCAGAGGATACACTTCTGCTCCTCTTGGGATGTCGGCGTAGCTGCCGACACGCCTGCGCCTTCCAAAGAACGCAGCCTCCTGCTCACCTTTCCTAAGCACATCCGACACAACTGCCGGCACCTCTCCACGCTTCCAGCAATGCTGCCTCCTACTCCTCCTTTCCTAAGCACATCCGACACAACTACGGCACCTCTCCACAGCTTCCAGTAGTGCCGCCTCGTGGTGAGATTATTGATGACAGCCGTAAAGACGATGATGTTTCCACCTTGGTGGGGCATTTATCGGAGAAAAGCATGTCTTGGCAAGATTTAGGAAATTCCTTTATGGCTTTCAAAGCCTTCTTTGATGGTGGTGCTAAGATCCTCCGATCTATCGATGAGCGTCTTCCGTTCTTTTTGGGCATTCTTCATAGCTTCAAGGTATATAATTCCCTTTTCTTTTCTTTTTTCTTCTTTTTCACGCTACCTCTTCCAGCATCAACCAGTCTTGACACACATTCTCCTTTCTTCTTGCAGGTTGTCTTTTCTTGGCTTGGTGATCAATTATCTTGGCGCGTGGTTCTGTTCCCTTGGAGACCATAGGCTGCATGGGTCTTTAGCATGTGTAGTTTTTCTTTGACTGTAGTTTATTTTTCTTTCTCTTTTGGACACTCTAACAGCCATGTCGTTATGACTTTGTAATGTAGTGTTGAATCACTGGAGCTTGTATTAATTTATGAATGCTTGAGGCATGTTGTAATCTGCATGTCCTATATATATATATATATATTGCTTGGTTGGCAAAATTTGTTTTTATGAACTGCTGGAGATTCTCTGACAGGTTGGATATCCTTAAAAACAAGGTATATGCTGCCAAAATTTTGTCTGACCACTAGGCCTGAAAAACACCCTCTTGTCATACCCTAAAAGGGGCAGACTAGTATATGCATGGTCTTTGTAAAATTCCAGATGTTTTGCATGTTCCGATTGCTTATCAAAAAGGGGACAATGGTTTCGTTGTTTCAGCAGCTCAAGAATGCATGCCCCATATTATTTTGCTTAGGCATGCTGCTTGTTGATGGCCCCGGACCCCATCCAAGTGACCTTGCTTGGCATGTCTTACTGCTAAGTGGCGTGCTTTTGTAAAGAAAAGTTTGCTTGTCTATTTTTTTTTTTTTTAAACATGATTTGCAAAACAGAAGAAGATAACAGCAAGGAAAGAATTCTAGAGGCTTTTTTCTTTCTCCAAAATACTCCATTCTCATTGCAAATATCATCTTACACCTTGGCATGCCATAATGGTGGTGCATTCTACAAAAGTTGTGAAAGCATATGGTGAAAACACAAAAGGAGTTCATCTTTGAAATAAATTTGAAAAGCCAAAGACAAAAGGATAGGTGCAAAAGCAACTCAGTAGTAAGGCTTTGAGCCATTTTGCATTGATAAATACCCCCATCAAATTAAGCCCCCAAGTATGAAAGGGCCAAGGAATGTGCATGACTTGCAATAGCATGAAAGCTTGTGGCTTAGGTTGGCATGTATTTGGCATGTGTTGTACTAGGCTGCCTTGCTCTGTAGAAATATTTAACAGAGCTACAGCTGCTGCTTTACTTTCATGTGGCTCATAACCCAATTAATCAGAGAGTGATTTGCGGCTCTTGTGAGAGGTTACGGCAGCTGTCTTTTGATAATCTTGCTGACCAAATGAAGCCCTCAAGTAGCGCTCTTCTTCTTCACTCCTCCAAGCTTCCTGCTCAGTTAGCTTAATTGAAATGCTTGTTTTCCTCACTGCTTCCAGCAGTCGAGAAAATTGGCTGATGCCAATATTCTCCAAATAAACTCTATGATATGCCACAATATTGCTGATGCAAATTTCAACAAGCGCCTCCTCATCTTTCTCATCGTAGCAATCCAACGCTAGGTCCCGGAACCTGTGAACAAAGTCCACGGGATCCTCTCCATATTTTTGGCGAGTGTTGTTGAGTTGAGTGGTAGTAACTCTTTCCAAATGCTGGAAGTATTTCTTACAGAACCTGCTTGCCAAATCCTCCCAAGAACAAATAGAGCCTGGTGCTAATGTTGCGTACCACGTATAAGCACGATCGATAAGGCTTTTTGAAAACTCCCGGAGACAGAGATTATGATCACCAGCGTGTGGTCCCAAAGCATCAATGAAGCGGTTGACATGCTCCTTCGGGCTTCCATTCCTTCAGGCGAAAAGGACAAAACTTGGTGCTTTATAGCCATTGGGGTATGGCTGCTCGAGTAGGCTTGATGGATATGGTGGCTGAGGGAAATACTTCCAATCCCCCTGGCATTGGCTTAGTTTCTTCTCCAGCATGGCAATAACATCTTTGTGAGTGACAAAACATGGCTCCTTTTGTTCGACCTTCCACTGGCAATGCGCAGACTCCTCTTGGGGAGGTCTTTCGTTTTCTTCGCTTGGCTTGGAGACTGAGCTTTTTAGCTCTTTGATTATGTCTGCCATCTCCCTTTGGGTTTTCCCCATAGCATGGATGGTTGTAATTAGGTCTGAAAGGGTAAAAGCTCCCTCACTTGCATATTCTTCTTCTCTAGGAGAGGCATTTTGCCTTGATTCTGAGTCATCGTAGTCCAGCTCGTCTTGGGAAGCCATGGAATTGCTTCTGGTCATCTTCTTTGGAGGCATTGGTGAAGATAATGGCCTAATCCCCAGCAGAGTCGCCAATTTATGTAGGGGACTTTTCCTCAGCATTGCAAATGGGTCTTTGTAAAAAGACAGATGATGAAATTGTCCCCTTTGCCTGAGTTCGAAAATTAAGCCCCAAAATACCTCGAAAGGGCAGTAGAGCCTTAGGAAGTATTTTGGTTACCTTCACCAACCAAAATAATGGCAACTTACAGATAATTTATGCATGCTTACAGATAAAATTTTAAGCTTGGCATGAGAGGCATGTGGCATGAGAGCAAAATCAACATGAGTTTAGCACTAAGAGGAAATTTAGGCTTTCTTAGAGGGAAAGAGGGAAGTGTTACGGTGAGAAAGAAGAGATTTTGTATGAGATTTGTCTAGGAAGAGAGAAATGAAGAACAATGCTCTTACTGGCAGCTTGACAGATACTCTATTTGCCAGAAGAGGAGAATGGAGAAGATGGTGAGCAGTGCACCAGTGCTAGGTTTTGCAAGTTAGAGAGAAAGCTTGCTCTCCAGGCGTGGGGTTGTTTTTGTTGGGTAGAAGATGCCTCATTTTATAGGCGCTGGAAATCATCCCTTCCCAAGAAACCCTAATGGTTTCTACCCATTTTGGCTAAGCTTTTCCCTTCCTTTCTCTTCTCCTCCTCTGGCTTTTCCTATCTTGGTGAAATTTCCTCTGTTTATTAGCACAAAATCAGGAACTTTGGGAGCTCAAGGCCCCATTTTCCCGCAGCTGTCTCGTGATGATTTCCATTCCCAGCCATTTCTTTTATTGCTTTCTTCTCTCTTTTCCATGGCCAAGTCTGATGGGAAAAGGAGTTGGGAAATATATGCTGGTTCGAAGGGTGTTTCTGGCAGCTCGCAGCTAATATTCTTTGGTTCCTTGAATGTTTCTTGCTTGGAACTTGCTCCCCCCATGTCTGGAGGTTTTGTTTAATGAACCTGCAGACCTTCTCTACGTGGCTTCTATTTTTCCAGCAAAGGGCTGAGGCTTTTGTGGGCTTATTGTGAAGCTTTGTATGGGCCAAGGTAGTTCATTAAATAAGTGGGCTATTTTGTTAAATATTGGGCTTTTGAGTCAATAGGCTATTTGGGGCTATTTGGGGCTATTTGGGTTATTTGGGCTATTTGGGCTATTTCTTTTCCTCTTGTGCTCACCCACATGTTTGGGCCTAAGAAATGGGCTTGAGTCTCGAGGCTCCCAAGCAACCCGAGACTTTCCATTTCTCGGCCCATCAATGGGCCTCATGTTGATTTCTTACCATCCATACTACAACCCACTCAAGCAAGCCCCAAGCATTCGAGTGGCTTGGGCCCACTTAGGCTTGTAGCGTGGTTGGGTGTGTAATAATGATTTCCTACTTGGCATGGCATGGCACATTGCTTGGCATGCTTTTTATTATGCTTGATGGGATAATTAGCATGGATTTGCAGGGCCGATATATTCTAGCATGACGAATTATTTATTTAGCATGACATGTGGATTGCAACTCGCATGTGGAGGGTTTTTGTGTACTCCGCGTTACGTCTTTCCTTGATAGAGTGTCATTTTGGGCCGATAATTTATTCGGGCCCGACCGTGGATTTTTTGGGCCTCAACACCTTTAAAAACTTAGCATAAGATGGAATCTGTTTAATTGCATCAAGTAAAGGAATGTTGATTTCTACTTTTCTCAAAGTTTCAAAAATATCAAGAAGATGTTTTTCTTTCTTTTGCTTAACTAACCTTTGAGGGAAGGCTCACCTTCTCCTTCTCACTTACCTCTGTGGCTGGAAATGGTTCAACATTTTCTTGTTCTTTCTCATCTGTGCCCACCTTGTTTTCAACTACCTTGCCACTTCTAAGGACTGTCACAGCCTTGAGCTGCTCTTGGCCTCCCGGATTAGGTAAGGTTTGTGATGGAAACTCTCCTTTCTTCCTCTCACTCAACTCCTTTGCCAATTGCCCTACTTGTGCCTCCAATCTCTGAATAGCTTGGCTAGTTGTTGCTTCTAGTTTCTTAATGTTCTGACTAGTTAGATCATTTGTCTATTGCTTTGCAGTCAAGAACTGGAGTATGGCACCCGATGAGTTGATTTTATATTATATATTTAACCCTACTCTTAGTATATTTTGGTTAATATTTTGGAAGACTTTTGACACTTTAAATTGTATTTCCAATATAGGGCTTTCGACTTCCTCTATAGTAAAACATAATCAGATGGATGAATTTTGGAGTAATTTTAGTTGGAGGACGTTCGCGAGTCACTTAGCTTGAACGTATCGAAATTTTGGAGCTTTCTACCAAGCTGTTATTTTCTGGCAATAAAATAAAGGAGCAATGCGCGGTGCTGGAATAGTGACATTTTGGGCTTTTATTGCGTTTTTGGAGCTCAAGATGACCTCGGATGGGTTCGTGGCCTTCTGGAGAAGTGTTCGGAATGTTTTTATTTTTAAAACAAGCTATCTTGGGCCGGATTTGGAGGATATTTGAGGCCAAAACGTGGCTAGGCATATTGTGGGCAGATTCTCCTAATCCAATTTGGATTTTATATCATAGTATTATTTTATTTTAACTTAGTTTCCTGGTGGGGATTGGGCAGCTAGGCTTTGGCTAGGGTTTCTCACAGCAATTTTGAGGAATTTTTCTTTTATGCAATTCTGGGGAAGACAGAGACTTTGGCTAGGGTTTTTGAAGAGCTTCTACTTCAAGGTGTTTTTATTCCTATTTATTCGAATGATATTTTCTTTGATTTTAATTATGAGTATGCGTAACTAATTCAAATTGCTAGGGCGAGGCCATAAGCCTTAGCATGAATATGTAATTTTATTAATTTGCTTATGAATGGATGCATGTTTGCTTTGAATTATTAATCACTGCGTTTAAAACTATCTATCTATTTTAATGACTGGTCACCATTAGGATATGTAGACAAGTAATTTGATGCAATTTCTGTTGGAACATCACCCTGAAATTGAGGATGGCTTTTTGTGATTAGTAGTTGTAAGTTCACTTAAGGCGAACATCACGCTCTTAAGGGTTGCATGATTTTTCAAAGGGTTTTCACAAAGCTTAATGAGTTTTGCATGTTTATATTTGATCTAAACATCACAGACGGATTCCATGTTAGATATATGTTTTCTCTTGAACATCACGAGGAAAATATGCATTAGGAAAACCAAACCTTCAAAGCATATATGTGGGAATTCATAAGTAATTGATAGAATTGCATAGGATTGTGACGGTAATGGCTAAACCCTAGTTTTCTCTAAATTGTTAGTCTTTAAAAAGAAAACGTTTTTCTTCTTTGCTATTATTATTTCCAAACTTTCAGATTTCTTTTACTGTTAATTTAATCTTTTCAAATTCATAAACTTCAAATCTTTGATAAAATCTATTTTAATTATTAATTAAGAGTTGGTTTAATTACAAATTAGTCAAACAATCTTTGGGGACAACGACCTTGCATGAGCACTTATACTACAATGACCTTGTATTCTTGCAAGTATTTTCAGTGGTTTTAACCATATTGCGCAGGTTCTAAAAATCCTATCAAGAAATTGGCGTTGTTGCCGGGGATTGTTTTAACTAATTTGTTTTTATCATATTCTTAGTTGATAAAAAAAAAAAAGGAGGTTTTAATTTTTTTTTTAGTTTTTTTTTTCAGATCGCTGAAATCTCCGCATGGTTCGCACTAGATCACAACCTGCACAGTTTGTTCCATTTGACCCAGAGCCTGAGCAGATATTATGAAAATAGCATAAAGAACAGTTTTCAGCATCTGATTTTTCACTACAGGACACATTTCTGTAGGATTTGTTTGCTGATTTTGTGGACAGGGAGGTTAAAATGGCGTTGGCAATACCTGCAGCAGGCAGACCACTCAGAGAGTCATTGGCTGCCCATGCAAATGATGTTCCTAATTGCATAGTCTATCCTGCCCAAGAAAAGGGAGACACATTTGAAATCAAGCACCACATGCTTGAGATTTTACCAACATTCCGTGGGCTGCCTAATGAAGATGCAAACATACATATTGCAAAATTTATTTTGGGTTGCAAAAATATTTTGATTCGGGGTTTTTCTGTTGAAGCTATTAAGTTACGTCTTTTCCCTTTCACTTTGAAGGACAAGGCAGAAACTTGGTTATTCACTCTACCAACTAATAGTATACTTGGCAGCAGTTACACACAAAATTCCTGAACAAGTATTATCCAGCATCCAAGACATTGAATTAAAAGAAGGAGATTTTGACATTCACACACAAGCCTAATGAAGAGTTTCATGAAGCATGGGAGAGATATACAGAGATGTACATAAAGTGTCCACATGTTAATATTGATGCAGATACAGAAATGAATATTTTCTTGGATCGTTGTCAAATAAATATGCAAGAGAGGCATTTGAACTATTTGATATGATGGCTATAGAATCTCAGCAATGGGCAGCGGAACATTCACAAAAAAGGGGCATTTTTGAGTTATCCATAGGTCCTCCCGACATGTCTGCACAAATGGAAAAAATGGAGAAGAAAATTGATGCAAAATTTGACATTATTTTACAACAGATAGCAAGTTCTACACTGTAGCAACCACCTGCAACAACAGTTTGCAGTATTTGCAGCATGGTTACACAAGACATAATGGGATGCTCACATAAAGAATCTTACCCAGAGCTTGTTAAGCAACATGTTAATATGATGAACACCTATCAAAGGCCTAGGAATGATGCATATGCCACTCATTACAATCCAGGATGGAGGGATCACCCTAATTTCAAATGGGGTGACAATTAGAATAATGCAAAACCATTCCAGCATGCACAAAGACCATTTGCCCCATCCAAACCATCTTTGGATGATCAACTTGCTAAATTGGCAGCAACAACTCAATCATTCATCGAGGGCAACAATCAAAGATTTCAAAATGTTGAAGCATCAATTAAAAGTTTGGAACAAAAATTTGGATAGCTAGCTGCACATATTTCAGACAGAGAAAAGGACAAATTTCCTAGTCAAACAGTGCCTAATCCAAGAGGATGTGAAGATTGCAACTTTGTTTGCACTTTACGGTGTGGAAAAAGTTATGATAACCTTAAAGATAGCACTGGGAAAGATCAGCCAGCAATACAAATTTATGCGGAAAATCCTGAAACAACAGCAGAACCTGCAAATTCTGCAGAAAAAAAAAATCATCTGGTACAGATACTATCCCAAAACAAGTTTCTAAGCGTGTTTATGAGGCCCCAATTCCATATCCAGAACGTTTGAAGCCAAAAGCAAAAGACAAGCAATTGAAGGACTTCATGCAAACGTTATCTAAAGTTCATATTAACCTACCACTAGTTGATGCAACCAAAAACATTCTTTCATATGCCACATTTTTGAAAGATGTGTGCACACACAAAAAGGAGCTGGTTGATTTTGAAAAAGTTATTCTTACTGAACAGTGCAGCACAGTTTTGCTACACAAACTGCCACCTAAGAAAAAAGATCCAGGGAGTTTTAATATTTCTTGCACTATTGAAAATTCTAATTTTAAAAGTGCAGTGCAAGCATTAAGTCGATGCCTTTTTCTGTTATACTTTAACTAGATGACCGTTCAATCACTTATCGAAGAGGTGTTATTGAAGATCTAATTATTAAGGTTGATAATCTTTATCTACCGGCAGATTTTGTGGTTTTAGACATGGACAAAGACCTTCAAACACCTATTATTTTGGGAAGGCCATTTATGGCAACATCTAGGACTTTAATTGATGTAGAAGCTGGAACATTGACTTCACGGGTTCATGACCAATCTGTGTTGTTTAATTTGTTTGAGGCAGCGAAACGTCCTGCTGAACAGTAAGAATGTATGCACATTGACATGGTAGACAATATGGTTCAAGACAGTTTTCATGACAGTCAAATTTTACGGAAGGAATTTCAGCTAGGGCAAAAGGTTCTGTTATTCCGCTCAAGGCTCAAGTTGTTTCCAGGGAAATTTAAATCTCACCGGATTGGACCCTACCTAGTGACTCAAGTTCTTTCTCATGGGGCAATTGAAATAACTAATGAGGCTGAGGGAAATGCATTCAAGGTGAATGGTCACAGGCTGAAACCCTACGCGGAGACACCCTTTGACACTGCAAACGAGTCTTTGACTCTGAAGGAACCAGTGATTTGACCACCAGGCTTCTGCAAAGTCTAGCTACAAACTTAAAAGAAAGCGCTTATTGGGAGGCAACCCAATTTTTCTAAACTCTTTACTTCTTTTATTTTTTTTTTTTTAAAACAAAAACAAAAACAAAGAAATGACAATTTTTGTTGCTGTTTTCTTTATCTAGTTGTTTTTATTTTCTTTCTACTCCTAACACATATTTGATTCAATGCTGAACACAACAATCAGGAGCAAGCATCAAAAACAGAAAATCCTATACTGGAATCATGCACCCAGTAGCAATCCTATACTGGAATCATGCACCCAGCAGCAAGTCTACCAGATCTCCAACAACAAAACTTGCAGGGATTTGATATTATACCTACTCCCAACTTGAAGATTGACTTGCTCGCTGAAATCCGCTAGTCTCCACGCATTATTTCCAAGGTTGATGCAACTCTTCAATTGAAGCAGATGACAACAAATGTGGATGAGTATCTCAAGAAAAGGCAACAAAGTCTACAATAATCACTTTTGTTCTTAAGTACTTTCAACACAAAATACCCCAATTGAGACCCAATAACGAGCAAAACGCGAAGCTTACCGTTAACCAAGCTCGGGAACTTAGATTGTATGTGGTGTTGGGGTTGAACTCGGTCTGGGTCAGCTCATCCAGGTCGTTAGGGTCAGAGTCGAAATGGATCTCGGCGAGGATCCGATTGGTCTCCTCAATGAAGCCACAGAGGATGGTGATTTTGACATTGTTGAAGGTCTTCTGGATCTGGCACCCTCACACAGATGAACCCACATGAATGCTCTGAAAGAGAGCCACGACTCTTGAGTTCTTGAGAGAGATGACAACGGGAGAGGGCGGAGATGGATAGGTTTAAACTGAGAGAAATAAAAAACGTCTTTCTGATTCACAATCAGAGTGGGAATGACCAAAGGCGAGCCTGTTGGCTCTGGGCTCAAGGTGAGAAGAAGGAGATCCACTATTTTTCAAATGACACATGCAACGGTCACACCAGGTTATATTGCAGCTGTCGCTAGCATTTGACACACGTGGGTACGTGTCCGTGTTTGTTTTCTTGCTATTTCCTTTTTATTGTTTTTATTTTTTTTAATTTTTTTTTTCTCTTAGGGTATTTTCTTTCTTTTTGTTGTTTTGTCTATATTCTCTAAGATTTAGTTGTTTTTTTGTTTATGTTCTTGCTTCTTCTGTTTATTTTCCACACCTTGAGGACAATGTGTGATTTAAGTTTGGGGGTGGGAAAGTAAATTTTAGAATTTTTTAAATTTTCGTTTTTAAGTTAATAGAACAAGTGGACATGGTGAAGATTAATCCCATAGTAGAGTCTTTTCTATTTATTGTTGCTTAGACACTAATTCCTGAATTATACTTTGAAATTTGCACATCACACCAACATTGACAGGACCCGACCCAAATTCCACTTTGGAATCCGAGCCGAACCCTGTTCGTGTCCGACACTTGGAGGGTGCTGGGCACAAATGACCAATTTTCCCTTCCATTAAAAATACAATTTATCTCAACCTTGATTTCTGCTGAAAATTCGGCTGAGCCTCCCCCGTAAATTGAACATTTCCCAAAATTTTCCACCTGTAAAACAGGCTTATATGTTTATATAACCCAACTGCCAGCATGTATCCATTATATCCAAAAAGAAATCAGGCATCATACCATTCTGGCCTCAAGCCTTAACAAATCAATTAATCAATATGCTAATAAAATTCATCTCAACTTCTAAAACAACAATAATACATTGGCAAACATTCTAACTCGTGGCTGCACTTTGTAACCATAGGCTGCCTACGTACCCTCAAGCCACACGGAGTTCTAATATTTCATCTCAGCTTCCTGGCATTACTCACTTGGCAATATATAATTAAATGAATGAATAAAAGCATTTAGATTCGGGTAATCACACTTGGAAAGCCATAACTATCCATTTCCTCATTACACCATTGGTGACACGTCCTGCTCTGTAATCCTCGCTAGACTCAGGAGATATCTGGTCAACCTGATCCGCAATCCCCGCTCTCACAGTCTGGATATATCTAAGACTCGTGGGGCAAAATTTACTAGAAAAACTTAAGCTATTTAATACTATATAAAATAATGCAAGATAAAGATAAATAAAGATCATAAAATAAAATAAAATAAAATAAAATAATTTAAAGATTTATAAGCTCCAAACCCTTGTATCGAACTCATGTAAAGTTCATAAATAAATAAATATATTTATATATATCAACAATTTGATTAGAATCTATATATATTTCCATCTATCGCTTGTAAAACAAATGTGACGCTTAAGAAAATAATAGTAACTGTATAAAATCCTCAATTTAGTTTAAAAGCAATCTCATAACTTAAATTCTCTCCACCCAGGCGTACCCGCATTTCGATACGTCAATTCCATATATGCTGTCAATTCTAATAATAATCCGTCAATTCTAATGTTATTCCGTCAATTCCATCCTTGCAGGTCTCGAAACCATAAAGTTAACCGAGCCGCATTCCTCGCAGGTCTCAGAGATAACACTTCAATCTGAGCAGCAATCCTCGTAGGTCCCGGAGACACCAAGTCCATCCGAGCCGCATTCCTCACAGGCATCAGGGGACCATTAGTCATCCTGAGCCGCAATCCTCGTAGGCCTTGGAGATACTAGATCAGCCGAGCCACAATCCTCGCACCGCACGGTTCAGGCATCCCCGAAACTCGTGGAGCATTATCATAAATAACAAACTGTCTCAAGGCAACTGGTGGGTACCCTCGTGGTGGGTTTGAAAACCATAACCCGTCATTTATATAAACTTTCAATAAATTGGTTCTCAACTAAACTTAAAATATATATACATATATATATATATATACCGCAATCTGATAAAAGCCAAAAGCTATAATTCATCCTTTTCAACCACTGAGTATATGTCTCAAATACTTAGCTAGTTTTTTAACCATATCGATCTCTGATTAGCATACCATTCCAATATTATATTTATAATCTTACAACACAATTAATCACATGAATATATAAACAGGTGATAAATAAACAGATAATTAAATACTCATACTCTTCACACTTGAACACAATATAATATCCTTAAAAAGTAATTTCGATTACATAGCAACTCAAGAACATTAAATCATCCAATAACACTCAGCCATATACAATGATAATAATCAACACAATAATTAAATAACTTCCAATAATTCATACCCTTCCAATACCAAAATAGTATCCAAAATTAACATAAAATACTATAACGTAATCTCATAATCCAAACATAACCAACACATTTAATGTAACGGTCAATCCTCACGCAAAAGGTCGTTCTAGTACTTCTCGACGGATAAACTACCTCGGAAAACTCTTGATCAACCTAATGGTCAGACTTCCCAATTTGGGTCAACCGGGCCCACGTCGGATGCACGACCTTAAAATTCCAAATCGAAAACTCCTGGAGGTTCCAATATACTTATGACACAAGTC
Organism: Prunus mume; assembly: GCF_029339155.1. NCBI lineage: Eukaryota > Viridiplantae > Streptophyta > Magnoliopsida > Rosales > Rosaceae > Prunus > Prunus mume. The sequence goes on from NC_142705.1 coordinate 23,116,937, forward strand.
TCGAGAGTTTGGTCTCGATCGGACGGTCAGATTGCACACAATCCCACGATCGAACAGTTACTATAAACCTAACACTAGGTGAAATCCATTCAAGACTCAAACTATATCCAAATTGAAATCCGAGCACACCTATGCGCTCATGACAACATAAGGATCATTTTAGAATACATTGTGGGCCCACCATATTGCCCACGCGCCACCACACGCGCTGATAGCGCATGGGTGGCTAGATAAATTTTCGGCGACTGGAAAAACCATAAACCGCCGGCCAAGCTTCATACTCCAGGTTTAGAACATCGATTGGAGCCACTTTTTTTCTTGGGCCTATACCGAAAAATGACCGGAAGTGGCCGAAATTTCAACCCGAAATTCGGCCAAACTTTGAGTTACAAAACGAACCACCTAGACTAGAAATTGATGAAATCTTACCCAATCATCAGCTAAATTTCAAAAAGTAGATGAGAAACCATGCCTCATTCGTCGGAATCGGTGGCCGGAGGAAGGAGAATGAACGGTGGGAAGTTTTTGACGAAAACACAGTTGTTTTGGCCATTTTCGCGATGATGTTCTTTGTTAATGGCGGAGAAGGGATGGGGTAGGAGGAAGGCATCAGTGGTTCGTTTGGTACCAGTGCTACCCCAAACGGTGGCGGCCCAAAATCAAACTGATGAATAGTAACAGGGGGGAAGGGAGGTGCGAACCAGACGGAGGAAGAAAATAAATAGAACCTAAGACTGTAGTACCCAGGAACAAATTTTAAAATTCCCATTAAGTCCTTTTCGTTTCTAGACCTTTATTCCTTCGTTACAATTCGGAATTGGGCGTGCCGCATGTCTACAAACTCGTATCGTCGAGCTCTACGCATTAGTACCACCCAAATCCCCAAATTCCTTCCCGATCAAAAGGTGAACTTTAAACCTAATAAAATATTATAGGGGTATAATTGTCTTTTCCGAGAATAAATTATTAATTAAAAATTAATTAAAGACCGGGTTGTTACAAACATGGTTTGTGGGGAGTGAGATTGAAATACTTACTTTTTGTCTAAGTGTGTTTTAATTTTTGTTTTATATAAAATAAAGATAGTATGTGTTATAAAGTAATAATTGTCTCATCCGAGGCTTTGCCTAGTAACCGGGCGATCCTGCCTAAACAGCAGTGATTCTCGAGACAAACGATAGAGTTTTGGCATGGGGCAGGGTGGTTAGTTGGTCTCGTAGCCTTTTCAGCTCGAATTAATAAGTCCTTAGGGGTGTTCTACAAAGCCTTAGTGGTTTGGGAGTCATTGACCTAAAGCTCGCTACATGGGTGGGATCAAAAGCTTAAGGGAATCGACATTGCACAACCATTACTGTTACTATAAAAAAAAAAAAAAAAAAAAAGAGAGAATGATTATATAAGTATGTGAAGTATGAATAAAAGGGGTGAGAGGTAAGGGTTTTAGTCAAGTCTCCTAACTATGATGGTTCACTTTACATAGAAGGAAGTTTGTGGATTCTTTTCTAATTGATTCTAAATAGCTTAGACTCTGTGGTGGGATTAGTTGGATCAGTTGAACAGATGTTCTAATTTTTAAAATGTGCTATGGATTGCAGCTTGAAGGTGGAAATTTTGTCGTGGTTAAGTTTGAGCCAGGTATCTAGTTTGTTAAGCTTTTATTTTTGTTTGAGTCTTGTTTTGCTTGAGGGCAAGCAAAGAGCTAAGTTTGGGGGTATTTTGATGAGTCAATTTTATATTATATATTTAACCCTATTCTTAGTATATTTTGGTTAATATTCTGGAAGAATTTTGATACTTTAAATTGGATTTCCAATATAGGGCTTTCGACTTCCTCTGGAGCAAAACATAATCAAATGGACGAATTATGGAGTAATTCTAGTTGGAGGACGTTCGTGAGTCACTTAGCTTGATCATATCGAAATTTTAGAGTTTTCTACCAAGCGGTTATTTTCTGGCAATAAAATAAAGGAGCAGTGCGTGGTGCTGGAATAGTGACGTTTTTCTCCAACGTGGTTCACTTCACTTATTTTTAAAATGTGGATATGTCATTGATACACCGTTAAAATTACATCCTTTGACCAAACAATTGAATATTTTCAGCCAATAACTCGATTTTAAGTGTATATTTTTGTAGCATCAACTTATGCATAAAGCAATATGTTCACAATGCAGACAAAAACCAATTTTATTATGAATTATTGAAATGTTAATTGTGGTAGGTGTGCAATTTGGAGTTGAAGCAAGGGGTCCAATTGTTCGTTCTCCGTGCGAAACATCTATTGTATGCGGCAAATGGTCATGCTGTAACAACCCGATCCTAAATTAACACTTAATTATTAAAGTATTCAAACAAAAGGCAATATTACCCTGGAATATTTTAATAAGTTTACATGTTGACTTGTTGACCGGGGAGATTTTAGTGAAATTGTTACATCCCGGTCCGTAAAAGTGTTCAAATAATTGAAGTAAGAGATAATAAATTTAAATGAGGAAATAAAGTGAAATAGACATTAAAGTAAAATGATTTGAATTAATTAAGGTTTTTGAAAATTAAAGATATTATTTAATATAAAAAGGGGCAAAAAGGTCATTTTAAGTTCGGGAAGGAATTTGGAAATTCTGATTGGATCATTGCGTAGAGCATGTCGAGCCGAGTCCGTAGACATGGAGTGGGCTCGAATCGGAGTTGTAACGAAGAAATGGTGATCCAAAGAATTCCAGTGGAATAACTATAAATATTTCGAAATCAAGTTTTTAAAAAACCCAGATTCCTTCTCCGTTGGCAGTTCGACCAGTCGACTTTAGGAGGGGATTTCTCTCAGCTCTGACCACCAATTTGAGCAAGACCGGTGCCAAACGAACCACCTCACTCCCCTCTTTCAGTCTCAGCTCATCCCAGCCTCGATCTGCCGTCGTGGCCACCGGAAAACGCCATGAAACAGGGCGGTTTGGACAGTTTTTGACAAAATTTCACGGAGCTCGTTCGGACACCTCCGACCACCGTTTCATGCGAGCGAGATATGCTTTTCCACCTATTTTTCGAGCTCTAGCTGATGGTTGGGTAGGATGTGATCTATTTCTAGCATAGGTGGTTCGATTTGTAACTCAAAATTTGGCCGGATTTCGGGTTGAAACTCCGGCCACTTCCGGCCATTTTTCAAGGTATGTCCAAAACAAAAGTGGCTCCGATTGATATCTAGAACCTAGGGTAGGAGGCTTGGCCCTTGATTTTGAGATGTTCCGACAAGTGGTATCGCTTTGGACACCCACGCACTGCCAATGTGTGTGGCGGCGCGTGGACAGAGTGGTTGAGCTACATTCTGTCAAATCGATCTCGTAGTTGTCATGAGCGCATAGGTGTGCTCGGATTCTAATTTGGATACCGTTTGAGCGTCGAACAGATTTTGCATATTGTGCGATTTCCTGGTTCAATAGGTTTGGACCGTTGGATCGTAGTAAATTTCTTATATATTGATCTAGACGATTCCAGGATTGGGCAGGATTCGACGGATCTTAAATCGGAGTCCCGGATGCTCTGAAAATGCCAACCCTAGGGTTAGGTATACAGTAATCATCCGATCGTGCGATCGTGAGTAATCCGACCGTCCGATCGAGACCAGATTCTCAAGACATATGTCCTAGGCATGTTAGAACCTCTAGGACTCTCGGATCAGAATATTGCGGTAGTGGGCCCCACATAGGCCCGGTTGACCCAATTTGGGAAGTCTGACCACTAGGTTTACTGAGAGTCTTCCGAGGTAGTCTATCCTTCGAAAAGTACTAGAACGATCTTATACTTGAGGATTGACTGTTATGTTCAGTGTTTTGATTATGTTTGGTTTATGGGTTTACGTTATGTTGATATTGGATATTATCTTAGTATTGGAAGGTTATGAATTTTTGGAAGTTATTTATTTATTGTGTTCAGGATGTGAAGAGTATGAGTATTTAATTATCTGTTCAGTTACCACCTGCTTATATATTCATGTGATTAGTTGTGTTGTAAGATTATAAATATAATATTGGAATGATATGCTAATCAGAGATCAATATGGCTAGCAAACTAGTTAAGTGTTTGATATATATTTTCAGTGATTGAAAAGGAAGAATTATAGCTCTTGATTTTTATCAGATTTTGATATATATATATATATATATATGGATATATTTTAAGTTCAGTTGAGAACCAATTTATTGAAAGTTTATGTAAATAACATATTATGGTTTTCAAACCTACCGCGAGGGTACCCCCCAGTTGCCTTGAGACAGTTTATGCCCCACGATTTTTGGGACGCCTTTGAACCGTGTGGTGCAAGGAATGCGGCTCGGATTGAGTGTTATCTCGAGACACTGCGGTTTGCGGATCAGGTGACTACGGTCCCCTGAATCCTGCTAGTTTGCGGCTCGGGTTCACCTTGTGTCACCTAGACCTGCCAGGGGAATTGACGGATATCAAGAATTGACGGAATATCGGAATTGACGGATATCAGGAATTGACAGAAATAAAAGGGGGTACCTAGGTGGAGAGAATTTAAGTTAAGAAATGCTTTTAAACTAAATTGAGGATTTTATATAGTTACCATTATTTGCTTAAGCATCACATTTGTTTTACAAGCGATAGATGGAAATATATATAGACTTTAATCAAGTTATTGATATATATAAATATATTTATTTATTTATAAACTTTACATGAGTTCTATACAAAGGTGTTCGGAACTTATAAATCTTTAACTTATTTTATTTCATCTTATTTTACTTTAGTATGTCTATTCATCTTTATCTTTCATTGTTTTATATAGTATTAAATATCTTAAGATTTTCTAGCATATTTTGCCCCACGAGTCTTAGAGTTATCCTGACCGTGGGAGCGAGGATTGCGGACTAGGTAGACCAGATGTCTCCTGAGTCCAGCGAGGATTACAAACCAGGACGTGTCACCGTTGGTGTCACGAGGAATTGATGGTTATGGTTTTACAAGCATGATTACTTGATATAAATGCTTTTATTCCTTCATTTAAATATAGATATTGCCATGTGAGTAATGCCAGGAAGCTTGGAACAGGAAATGAGAACTAGAGTGGTTTTGCAACTAAAGAAACACGTGTGGCTTGATCCCTCAGTAAGGGTACGTAGGCAGCCTAATGCTATAAGGTGCAGCCACGAGTTGGAGTCCTTTAGATTGCTAATATACTATGAATTTTCTGAAAGCTGAAATGAACTTATTTTGCAGAATGATTTATTTGATTGGTTGAGGCCTGAGGCCAGAATGATATACTGTTGTTTCCTTGGATAAAATTTAATGCATTCTGGCAGATGGGTTATTTATATATGCTTATTTCATAGGTGGAAATTTTTGGGAAATGTTCAGTTTACAGGGGAGACTCTGCCGAATTTTCGGTAGAAGTCGCACTTGAATTTCTTTTAATTTCAGTTAAAATGGCAATTTAGTCTTTTGTGCCCAACATTAGCCAAGTGTCGGACACTCACCGGATTTGGCTCGGATTCCAAAGTGGAACTTGGGTCAGGTCCTGTCACATGCATCGAGGGTTGGTGTAAGTGTCCGCCACATAAAATATTGAAATTTGTTTCTCAAGACTTCATTACAAACCCACAAGGACAGAAGGAAATGCCATAATCAGTACTACTTTATACATACAATATATATCATATACTTATGACGTGCACCAAAAATCTTATGTTCTCCCAATATATTCTTTAAATGTTTGAATGAATAATAAATAACATCACCTTCTTACTTATAGTTTGCTTGGTTTGAATTTATTGTCATAATACTATGACGATAAAATTGTGGTACACGCGCAAAAAGTGAAGTGATTCTAAATTACCCAACAGAGCACAAAAAATTAATTGAAATATAAGTGGTGGTCAACATGAAATTCAAAACTTTATAACAAATAGCCTTCTATTCTCAAGCTGTTGTAGTAAATATAGTAGATATAAGTGGTGGTCCTAATTGACCTCTTTTAATCACTTGAAAAACATATAAAGTTGTACATATGACGATTACAAAGAAGTTAACTAATATGAAGTTATTGTAAATTTTAGTCTCAAGCACGTAGTTCTAAATCTCAAAAAAAGTAAAAATTACTAATTTATTTAGTTTGTGCTAAATATTATTATCTCTTAATAGTTTAGTGTTCGATCCACCGAATTAGTACCTCTTTGGTTGTAATTTTTATTTTATTTTATCACCACATAACTCTATTTAAAAAAAACACAAATATTTCTTTTGCATACAAAAAGTTGGTAGACAAGTTCGGCCATGTAGCGTTATTGCATTTAAAAAACTAGACTATCCAGGTCCATTAATTCAATAACATACTTGAATTTGATTTTGGCCTTAGTTTTAGTAAGATAATATTGAGAAATCTAAATTCCAATCTACCGTGGTTTCATCATAGATTTACTAAAATTCGTACTTACGTACCAACAAACATCGCCGCCTTGGAGTCATATATACTTTAATTGCAGGCTGTACTAGTTTAGGTTGCCAAGTTATTCATGGCATGAAACATAATATGCCACTTTAGTTACCGTTTTGTTCAACAAATTAATCTCTTAAAAAATATCCTTAAATGAATACACCATTTATTGGATTTATACTTATGTACACATGTACTTGTGAAAAATAAGTTACATATAATCGTCGGTTTGGAAAGTACTGGTAACTCAGAAATTAAGTTATATTGCTTCAAAAATTTTAAGCCACTAATTATATAAGGAATCAAATCGCAATCTTATTATGCCAATTACCATTATAGTTCGGTACATTGATATGTTTAGAAAATCCATACATTCTTTGAATCCAATGTGTTCATCATGGAGTTGCTAACAGTCATACTTTTTCACCAAAAAACTATGCAAATAATAAAATATATATGACAGGACCTGACCCAAATTCCACTTTGGAATCTGAGCCGAATCTTGTGCGTGACCAATATATAATTGCCCTTCTAGTTAAAATTTAAACTTATTACAAGTTCGACTTCTACCGAAAATTCAGAAGAGTCTCACCTGTAATGTGTTCATTCCCCAAAATTTGCTCCTATTAAACAAGCATAACAACATACAACCCAATAGCCAGTATGCAAATATTTACAAACAACAGTAAGGTTTGAGTCCAACGGCAATATCAGAGTATCTATACAGATTAATTTACAAGGAAGGAAACAACTTGGGAACCAAGAAACCCTACATCAAACTGAGGTAGTGTGGGAAGCAGAAACTGCCCTGTGTTGGCTCACGGATGCACGTCTATTGCCTAGGGGTGCAAAACACTGAAAATGTGAGTGGACCAAAAACAAAGTTTAGAAAATACATAAGAACATAATAACCCCACTGTAAAAACAGTTATGCAAAACTAAATCATTCTCTTCATTATATTCGTACTGAAATCAATGCATTCATATATATATATATATATATATATACCTGTCATACTCATGGTCAACATTAACCTCTTAAAAGCGTTGAAATCAATTTAAAACTACCACCTAGGTGTACCCCTCTTTCCGTCAATTCCTCGTATCACCATTGGTGATAAGCCCTCGTAGGTCTCGGTGACACAAGGTCAATCCGAGCCACAACCCTCGCAAGATTTAGGGCACATTAGTCAGCCTGATCCGCATTCCTTGCTCCACATGAGTTCGGATACCACTATGATTTGTGGGGCAACTATCAAGTACGCTAACTAAACCGAAGGCAACCAAAAAAATCTGAAGGCAACATATTTACTGAAGGCAACAAATTTATCTGAAGGCAACTTAAATACCGAAGGCAAGGTGGCTTAAGAAAATATAAAATTCGCGTGCATCAAATTAAAGTTATTCCTATGCCCACATTAACGTCCCATTTGTTTGGAATAATTTAAGAGTGTCTTGGGACTCAAAAAGCGATAAAAGTCACAAATGTCAACTCGGCACCCCGCAGGGTCATCGACCTCAAAATTTTGTTCCTGAAATTCCTAGAGGTCCAATATACCTAGGACACACATCTTGCGAGTCCGGTCCTGATCGGACGGTCGGATTGATCATGATCGCACGATTGAACGATTCCTAAAATCGTAACCCTAGGGTTCGCGATTTCGAAGTATCCAGGACTTCGATTCATAATTCGTCGAATCCTAAACAATCCTGGAATTGTCAAGATTAACATATGTGAAAATGACTACGATCCAACGGCTCAAATGTACTGAGCCCGGAAATCACACAATTTGCGAAATCCTATTGGGGTTCAAACGTTGTCCGAATTGAGATCCGTGAATTCCTACATACTCGTGACCACATGAGGATCATTCTAGGATTGAATGTGGTCCCCACCATGCTACCCATGCACCGCCACATGCGCTGGCAGTGCGTGAGTACCCAAAGCGATAATGCTTCGCTAGAAAATCTCAAAATCACTGCTCAAGGCTCCTATCCTAGGTGTAACACCCTATTTGAAACCACTTTTGTTCTTGGACCTACCCCGAAAAGTGGATGAAATTCAATTCGAAAATCGAGGTGTTTACGCTAGAAATGTCATAAATCCTACCCAACCAGCAGCTAGGGCTTGAGGAATAGATGAATTTCCATACATGGATCACCGGAAATGGTGGCCGGATGACGGAGAAGCAAGCTTACGGAGTTTCTGTCAAAATCGGCGACTTTCCTTTGAATTTCCAGGCGGTTTCGCAGCGGCTGGAATCGAGCTTGGTCGGGAAGGATCTTTGGGGTGGCGGCGGAATGATCCAGTGGGTTGGGTTGCGGGTTGGTGGTGCGGGGTGATGGAGGTTTGGCTGGGGTAGGACGCAGAGAAAGGGGGTTGCGGGGAGAGAGAATAAAGACTTAGGGAGAAGAGAGAGAAAAGAGGGTTTTAAAAATTATGACTTTGAAAATTATCTTTTTGCCCCTCATTGTAATTCGATCATAATTTCTTCGTTATAACTCGAATTCGAGCACACTACGTGTTAACAAACTCATTTTGTCGCACTCTACGCAATGGTGCAAGTGGAATTGCCAAATTCTTTCCCTGGTCAAAAGTCAACATTTTCTTTAATAAATTATTCCAAGGGCAAATATTAATAATTAAATATTAATTTAGGGTTTGGGTTATTACAATCTACCCCCCTTATAAAAAAAATTTCACTTGAAGAAATATATTCTTGCATTTGGTCCTCGGGTTCCCATGTAGCCTCCTCAACATTATGACTTCTCCACAGGCAAAAATATACTTCCGGAGCATCGAGACATGGAATACATCGTGCAACCGGGAAAGATCTGAAGGCAAAGCAAGCCTGTAAGCTACTGGGCCCACATGCTCCACAATCTCATATGGCCTAATATAGCGAGGACTTAGTTTTCCCCACTTCCCAAATCTCAGTATGCCCTTCCAAGGCGATAGCTTCAGGAATACCCAATCACCAACCTCAAACTGAAGGTCGTTCCTTCTATCGTCCACATAACGCTTTTGTCAATCCTGGGCTGCCTTGAGTCGTTCTCTAATTATTTTAACTTGTTTCTTTGTCCATTCAACATCCTCAGATACTACCAATCTGTGCTCACCCACTTCATCCCAATAAAATGGAGTTCTACACTGTTTCCCATGCAAGGCATCAAATGGAGACCTCTCGATCCCAGTCACCCCGAAATTGCAGTGCACAAGCTCTCAACATATCTTCTAAAGTCTAAATTGTCCTTACAGATTGACCATATGTCTAGGGACAAAATGCAATACTAAACCGCAATTGAGTTCCAAAAGCTTCATATAGTTTTGTCCAAAAACGGGAGGTAAACCGTGGATCTCTATCTGAAATAATAGATATTGGCACCCCATGAAGTCTCACTATCTCATCTAAGAAAATCTTAGCCAGCTTGTATAGTGTATAGTTTGCTCTCACCAGTAGAAAATGGGCGGATTTGGTGAGTCAATCCACGATTACCCAAACTCCATCGTGCTTATTCTATGTTCGGGTGAGCTTGAACACAAAATCCATAGTGACATGCTCCCACTTCCATTCAGGAATCGGAAGTGGTTGCAACAACCCTGATGGTTTCTCTGACTCATCTTTCACTTGCTGACAAATTAGGCACTTATTGACATATTCTGCTATTTCTTTCTTCATAAAAGGCCACCAGTAGTGCTCTCTTAGAGTATGATACATTTTAGTGCTTCCAGGGTGCATTGCAAAAGCTGAACTATAGGGCTCCTCAAGAATCTCCCTTTTTAAAGCTTCATCATTAGGGACCTATAACCTGGTACCCACCATTAAAGCTCCATCATTTCTTACTGAACAGTCAATTTTATCGCCATTCTCCACCTCCAATCGCATCGTGCAAATCAAAGGATCCTGTGATTGAGCTGCGAGTATTCATTCCACTAGCACTGGTCTCACATGAAAAGTAGCTAACAATGCTCCCTGATCATCCAAACCTGGCAAAAACTACTGCAACAAGTTCCAAATCATGAATAGGATAATTCAACTCATGCTTCTTAAGTTGCCTAGATGCATAACCGATCACCCTACCATGTTGCATCAGCACACAACCAAGTCCTTGTTGGGATGCATCACTGTAGATAATGAAGTTCCCACTATCATCCGGAAGTGCTAACACCGGAACAGTGGTCAACCTGGTCTTGAGTTCATTGAAGCTCTCCTCACACTTATCTGACCATGCAAACTTAACTCCTTTCCTTTTCAAATGAGTGAGAGGCGCCACTATAGCAGAAAAACCTTCCAAGAAGCGGCAGCGATGCCAGCTAACAAGAAAACTACGTATCTCAGGTAACACTAGTTGGTGCGGTCAATTCCTCTGCCTCAATCTTAAGGGATCTACATAAATACCCTCTGCAGAGATCACGTGCCTCAAGAAACTAACTTTGTCCAACCAGAACGACACTTGTTGACTTTGGCATATAGCTGCCTCCTCCTCAAAGTCTTCAGCACAATTTCTAAGTGCTTCAGGTGTGCCTTCTGACTCTTAGAATGCACCAGAAATATCGTCTATGAACACAATCACAAAGCGATCCAAGTAACGGTGAAACACCCTGTTCATGAGATCCATAAACGTAGCTGGCGCATTAGTCAACCCAAATGGCATCACTAGGAGCTCATAGTGCCCATATCTCCTTCAAAAAGCTGTCTTAGGCACATCCTCTTCTCTAATCCGTAACTAATGATATCCGGATCTCAAATCAATCTTAGAGAATAATTGAATTTCTTTTAAACCTAGAACCCTATTGCCATTTATCTGATATTCAACTAGAATTTCCTTTTCCCATACCCTTTGTTGACGCAGAAAAATAGTTCGGCACTTTCCGGCGCAACTTAGTGATTGTGCTTCCTTCGGTATCTAATGTCCTCGGTAGTGTGTCCAATCTGTAAGATAGCAAACACAGTAAGTCGAGGCACCGGTGTGGTACTTGGCGAAGGCTCTCCGATGCTTAAGTAAGTACTGGATTTAGTAAAGTTGAACTACAGATCAATAGGCAGTATGCCATGAGTTCTGATTGATTACCTCCAAGCTGGGATGGTGGTCCTCTTTTATAGGCCTTGGGAGGTGTGCAATTTGTCTAGAGTTTCGATGTGGGACTCTGGACATCAGTTATGGGACTGCCACGCGTGTCGAAGGGGGCGAGGTTGCCCTAATGTTGCGATCGGTGGGTTGGTGCGAAGGTGGATGCGAAGGCACCATATAGTTTAGTCCACGTGTCCAGATATTCATTGGCTGTTCATTTTGGTATAAGCGAGGAGTCCCCCAAGTCCTCTTGCGAGAGTTCTCGGAAGAGGATTTGAAGTTGTCTTGGAAGGAAATGTGGCCCTACCGTTCGGTAGTCGATTGGGAAGAGGGCTCAACTTTGGCCCTTCGGCATTATTGTTTAGAGTGGCGTTGGCAAAGTCGAGAAGGTCGCGTCGGCGGGCGGGTGAAGGACATCGGCGCTTTGACTTCGCGCTTCGGCGTGCGTCGATTCCCCATAGGATGGCGACACGTGGCGAAAGTAATGATGGCGCGGGCGCATTAATGCGCCGTTTGGTTTCGAGTACCGTTGCAAACCACTTCCCTATAAATAGAGATGACCTCGGGCGAAATCACTTTGCATCGGTGAAGCGGAGCTCTTTTGGCGATTTCAGCGAGGCTTTTCCCGGTATTCAAAGCGATTTCCGACAAGTGCTACGCATGTAACGAGCGATTTCCGGCATTTCAAGCGGTAGGAAGGGCAATTCTGGCATTGCAAACGGTAGGGAAGCGATCTGAAGAGCAGTTCACATTTACTTTCCAGAGTGCGTACTAAGGTACCGTTCGGCACTTTCCTCTTTACTCTCTTGCATGCTTTAAGAGTTACGTCCTTCCTTGGTTCAAACTAGACTGACCATAGGGTTCCATTCGGTAGTCTAGTCGCCATAGGTAGTGATGTAGGGATCGGTAGGATAGCATCCGGCATAAGCCTTAGTTTCCTTTTTCCCTGTTTTTGTAGATGTCTGATAGCGAGTCATTCTCCGAGCGCCCGAGCCCAATGCGTTCAATGAGGAGTCATCGGATGGTCTCTTTAACTCCGGCAACCGCGGCGGGGCGATGCGAGGGTGGGAGTGATACCGATGTTGAGATACACGGCATTCCAACACACGGCATCGGGAAGGGGCTAATGACCGCTCCGGTGCCGTTGTCCATAGTCTATAGTGGCGGCCGCCACGTGGGCCTCGGTATGCCTGGGGTGGCCCGGTGATCGCCTGATCGAGACCTCCACTTCGGTCGTGGAGAGTCGTGCGGCTGAACCATCCTCTGGGCGAGGGTATTGGTAGTGTACCCGGCAACCTAGGGTACCTATGGGAGTGCGAAGGAAAATTTGTTGGCGTCGACTATCTCGGGCGAACAAGATTACAGTGGGAGATTACCAAATTTGAGCGAAATACCGCATCCCGATTTGGTATGGATGAGGATCCGGGCCCTACCGAATCCCTCAACAAGCCAAGGGCGGCGAGGTAGTTTTCTTTACCGGCGTCATTGTGCAAGGCGTTCGGTTGCCGTTGCGGCCGTGATCTGGAGATCTGGCCGGATCGGCTACGCTCAGGGCAATTTAATCCCAACCTGGGTGGCCCTCATGGGAGTGATCGCGGCCTTGGTATGGCGGTGAAGGAGTCCATCCTATGAGCAGTTCGCACACATGCGGCATCACCAAGTCCAAGTGTGCGATCACGGCGGATAGGTGTAAGAGCTATCTCAGGGCTGCCGATCGTAGCCACTTTGTCGGTGGTACCGACTTCACGAAGTCATGGAGGAATCGTGGTGCTCCTTTCTGGCGATTAGGGTCGCCGGGACAACTGTCGATTCGCATTCCACAACATTCAAATAGCGGTAGGGTAATGTATGGTTCGGTACCTTCTATGGGTTCAGTGTTTCTTTAAGTGATCTTTTCCCTTTTGTTCCCCTTGTAGGTAAATTAAAGCAGCGTCGCATGCGAGCGAGATCCGGCAAGTGGAAGGTGAGGAAAGGTCCTTCACAGAGAAAGAGGTGTATCGCAATTCCTCTTCACGCCAATCGATCGAGGCCCGGTGGTCGATCTTGCGAGAGTAAGTGTGCCGTAATTTATAAGTTGATTTCCCGTAGTAGGTCTTACGATCCCTCCTACGCGATGGCGGAAGAGAGAGGATGAGCAGTCCTCAAGCGCCGTCTCATGATGGGCTTCGGGAAGAAGAAAGCGGCCGGCGGGGCTGCGGCATCGGTCAACCGAGACCAAACTCGGCTGGCCGTCTCCATCGGCTCAATCTTGACTCGACCGCGAGCGAGGCGGCGGTGGTCCCTCTCTGGCGGCGTCCTGAGCTGCGGCAGCGTCGTTCCGTCGACTGGATGCGGAACCGACCCCCAAAGCGTGGGCTGGTAGCGAGCCTCCTCGAGCCATTTTGCGTGATAACTACGAGACGCCAATCTCGTCACCTTGGCCTGTCCGCGAAGGCAGTTCAATTTGCTAGCCACGATCCTTGGTTGCAAATGGAGCTTAAGCGAGATCGAGGAAGGCTGCCGAAGCTCGCCGGGAGGAAGGCGGGTCGCGCTCCATCTTCAAGCATCGGTAAGTCCCAAGTATTCCGGTTGACTTCTGCATTTGCTCTTTGTATTTACTTGAGCATTCCCTTTGTTCTCGGGCCCGATGGACATGTGGCTGCGTAAGCGAGCCATCAATGCTTTGCCGAGAAAGCGAAGAAGGCTATGAGGGCGGTAGGGCCAGGGTTGCGAGGCTGGCAAGGCTATCGAGATCACGCGAACTGGCGAAGGATTTGCGGCTGCGAGCGGCAGTCGAGGTTTATGAGTCTAAGTTCGCGAGATCGGCGGCAGCCTGGAGTCGGCACGGCTATCGGCAAAAGGCTGGAGGCGAAGGAGACCGTCGAGGTGGCTTTGGAGGAGTCGGAGCGGGCCAAGGCTTCGGAGATTGAGGCTGCCGTCTAGGAGGCTGTTCGGAAGTACCACTACTCTCCCGATTTCTCCACCTTGCTCAACAAGGAGGTGGGCTCGGAGATGGTGGATCTCATCTACCGTTTCAAGCAGTACAATCCTGGGACGAAGCTTAATTTGAACTTCATTGCCGATCCTCCTCCCCTTCCCGAAGGCGTCACGGAAGAAATGATAGAGGAGTATGAAGGGAGGGCGGCTCAGGAGAGCTGGCCATGCTGGTGCGAAGAGGTGGATCTGGAGGCTACTTGAACTCGGCGAGAAAGTTTTATGCGCTCTGCAATGATACTCAAAGGTATAGTCCTATTTCGAACGGCAGAGCGTCAATCTTCTCATTTCCTGCTTTTATCTTATGTAACTTGATGTCGAGGGCATTTTTGTAATTCCGATGTAACCTTGATGTCGTGGGCATCTTTTGATTGGATATTTGATGCCGTGGGCATATTTTGTCAGTTGTGTTTTAATTTTAACAGTTGCATCTTACTTCTGAATCGGTAAAAGACTTAGAAAATTTTTCTTTTTATACGCCGAGGGCTCTCAAAAAGGGTCACTAGCCGTTGGCCAATAAAGTTACCTTTCAAGCAAAAGTTCAAACAGTGGGGAAATGAGACTAACAGACGTACTTGCAGAAGAGCTAAGCAAGCGACCTTTAAGTACCGAAGGCTTAATAAAGGCAAAAACCTTTGGTCCAATGGGTAACTAAGTTGTCCTTTAATCGGTAGGCTAGTAGCGATGCCAAAATGTGATTACTGCGACCGATGGTCCCTACCGTATCTTTTTTCTTTTTTTTTTAAACGAAAAGAGCTTAAAGGGTACAACAAGGGTTTTGAATATATGAGCCGAAGGCCATTTCATTGATAAACTGTCGAAGGCAAAGATACAATTTGGAGTGCGTTTTACAATTTAGAACCCGCCGTGAGCTGTGGAACCTTCTGCTGAAAGTGTGAGCGGAAGAAGGTGAAGGCTTTCGGGACTCCGCTGTAACCCTACCGTGGGCTAGGTGACTTTATTTAAAATAGTATTTCAAATGCTCTACATTCCAAGGATGACCGAGGGTCTTTCCGTCAGTCTCTGGTCGATAAGTCCCGATCGTGGATCTGATGATTTAGTAGGGTCCCTCCCGGGAAGGTCGAGGTTCCTTAGTAAGTTCTTGGTTGCCAAAGACTTTCGCATGACCCAATCTACGATTCGGAAGCGGGACTGACCACGAGTCATAGTACCGAGAGGCGCGTTGCTTGTAGCCGTTCGAAGGTTGGCTTGTGCTCGGCGTTCCTCGGGCGGTCGAGGCTCAAGGTAGCGCTTCCTCATTCACTTTGGTGTGAAGTTTCCGTTGGTAGAAGGCTCTCCGATTTCTACTAGGACTACGGCGAGCGAAAGCCATGGAGAGCGGTGTTTCCCGATTGCGTTGGTAGGATATCGAATAGCCCTCGCGCCTCTGCGGAAGTTTTCGGCGAGCTCCTTTGGCTTTGTCAATTGCGATTCAATAGCTTCTTGATGATCTTATTCATTGCTTGACCTGTCCGTTCGATTGGGGTGGTGGCGAAGCAAGAGCGAGGTTGATTTTGTCGGTGCAGGGAATTCTCTAAAGACTTCGAATCAGGCGCTTGCGTTATCGGTGGCGATGGCGTAGGGGATGCGAATCGGCAGCAAATGTTCATCGGATGAAATCTTGATTACATTTGCCGTTATTGTCGCTAAGGCTTTGGCCGACCCATTTGGTGAAGTAGTCTCGACAACTCTGACATATTTGACGACCCTTGCCCTCGGCATTGGACCATTAGATCTAATCCCCATTGGGCGGCGAATCATACGGGCTCCATCGATGATGGCGGCTCGGCGAGGAATATGAGGACACTACAAGACGTGGCATTTGTCACACTTCCTAACCAATATGTTCGCATCTTAGTGCGAGTCGGCGAGAAATACCTGTCGGAAGACTTTGTGTAGGAAGCGATCGGGATCGATCCGAAGGATGTAGTCCCCCTGCTCCTTAGTAGGCGTTTTAGATCT